>NC_059159.1:73177285-73486091 GCF_019923935.1 Bubalus bubalis
AACACCTTCTTCCAATAACATAAGAGAAGACTCTACACATGGACATCACTGGATCGTCAATACTGAAATCAGACTGATTATATTTTTTGCAGCCAAAGATGGAGAAGCTCTATACAGTCAGCAAAAACAAGACCTTGAGCTGACTGTGGCTCAGATCATGAACTCCTTAGTGCCAAATTCAGACTTAAATTGAAGAAAGTAAGGAAAACCACTAGACCATTCAAGTATGACCTAAATCAAATCCCTTATGATTATACAGTGGAAGTGACAAATAGATCCAAAGAATTAGCTCTAGTAGACAGAGTGCCTGAAGAACTATGGACAGAGGTTCATGACAAGACCATCTCCAAGAAAAATAAATGCAAAAAGGCAAAATGGTCGTCTGAGGAGGCCTTACAAATGGCTGAGAAAAGAAGAGAAGTGAAAGGCAAAGGAGAAAAAGAAAGATATACCCATTTGAATGCAGAGTTCTAAAGAATAGCAAGGAGAGATAAGAAAGCCTTCCTCAGTGATCAACGCAAAGAAATAGAGGAAAACAATAGAATGGGAAAGACTAGAGAGCTCTTGTCTTCATGCAAAGATGGGCTCAATAAAGGATGGAAATGGTATGGACCTAACAGAAGCAGAAGATACTAAGAAGAGGTGGCAAGAATACACAGAAGAACTATACAAAAAAGATCTTTATGACCCAGATAACCACAATGGTGTGATCACTCAACTAGAGCCAGACATCCTAGAATGTAAAGTCAAGTGGGCCTTAGGAAGCATCACTATGAACTAAGCTAGTGGAGGTGATGGAATTCCAGCTGAGCTATTCCTAATCCTAAAAGATGATGCTGTGAAAATGCTGCACTCAATATGCCAGCAACTTTGGAAAACTCAGCAATGGCCACAGGACTGGAAAAGGTCAGTTTTCATTCCAATCCCAAAGAAAGGCAATGTCAAAGAATGCTCAAACTACCACACAATTGCACTCATCTCGCATGCTAGCAAAGTAATGCTCAAAATTCTCCAAGCCAGGCTTCAATAGTACATGAACCAAGAACTTCCAGATGTTCAAGCTGGATTTAGAAAAGGCAGAGGAACCAGAGATCAAATTGCCAACATCTACTGGATCATCAAAAAAGCAGGAGAGCTCCAGAAAAACATCTGCTTTATTGACTATGCCAAAGCCTTTAACTGTGTAGATCACAGCAAACTGTGGAAAATTCTTAAAGTGATGCTAATACCAGACCACCTGACCTGCCTCCTGAGAAATGTGTATGCAGGTCAACAAGCAACAGTTATAGCTGTACATGGAACAACAGACTGGTTCCAAATCGAGAAAGGAGTACGTAAAGGCTATATATTGTCATCCTGCTTATTTAACTTATATGCAGAGTACATCATGAGAAATGCTGGGCTGGATGAAGCTCAAGCTGGAATCAAGACTGCCAGGAGAAATATCAATAATTTCAGATATGCAGATGACACCACTCTTATGGCAGAAAGCTAAGAAGGACTAAAGAGCCTCTTAATGAAAGTGAAAGAGAAGAGTGAAAACGTTGGGTTGAAGCTCAACATTCAGAAAACGAAGATCATGGCATCTGGTTCCATCACTTCATGGCAAATAGATGGGGAAACAGTAACAGACTTTATTTTTTGGGCCTCCAAAATCACTGCAGATGGTGACTGCAGCCATGAAATTAAAAGACGCTTGCTCCTTGGAAGAACAGCTATGACCAACCTAGATAGCATATTAAAAAGCAGAGACATTACTTGGCCAACAAAGATCTGTCTAGCCAAAGCTATGGTTTTTCCAGTAGTCATGTATGGATGTAAGAGTTGGACCATAAAGAAAGCTGAGCACCGAAGAACTGATGCTTTTGAACTGTGGTGTTGAAGACTCTTGCGAGTCCCTTGGGCTGCAAGGAGATCAAACCAGTCAATCCTAAAGGAAATCAGCCCTTAATATTCATTGGAAGGACTGATGCTGAAGCCGAGACTCCAATATTTTGGCCACCTGATGTGAAAAACTGACTCATTGGAAAAGACCCTGATGCTGGGAAAGACTGAAGGCAGGAGAAGGGAACAACAGAGAATGAGATGGTTGGATGGCATCACCGAGTTGATGGACATGAGTTTGAGTAAGCTCTGGGAGTTGGTGATGGACAGGAAAGCCTGGCATGCTGCAGTCCATGGGGTCACAAAGAGTTGGAAATGACTGAGCGACTGAACTGAATAAGGTAGATATTTTCATGTTTGAAGAAAGAGAATTAATTAGAAATGAAGTTCTTTCCTGCTCTTTGACACTAATTTTGTTTTTTTACTACCTTGTCTTTTTACTACATGGGGCTGTGTTTCACAGCTAGTTTTGTGTTTTACTGAATTAAAATTGAGCCCACATCATATTCCTAGAGCCAAAGTTGGAAAAAGTGAGAAAATATGCTCAATCTATCCATTGATACTCAAATTTCTGATTTTCCTGATTATATAGAAAAGATTGAGATAATGATTCATGATCACTTAATTTGAAAAAAAAAATCAGTGAAATAAAAACAACCCAAAAAACTTTTAATTGCTTTTGGGTTCAATTAATCAACCATTTATCGAGTGCTTGATATATGACTAGCACCGTTAATGCAAGGAAAATGTATTCATTAGTTTCATTTATTTGCTACTGAAAGGAGATTTTATTACATCTCATTGATCTCTTAGCAGGATGGTGATATTTCGCTCTTCAACAATACACACTGATATCATAGTTGGGGAGAGGTTTTTCTTTTGAACCTTTCCTTTTTTGCTTGAAAACGTTTTTCTTTTGGCTGAAAAGGAGCCAATTAACTCAATGACCCTGCATCTTTCAAAGATAATTTTTTTTTCCTGTTCTGTTAAAGAGAAACTCTTAGTAGGTTACCCACATATAATCTTGGCTCTTCAAAGTAGCTGGTTATCACAAGTCATTAACACAGCACATTTATTCTCCATCAGAGAGTATCTTGGAACATATACATACAGAGAGTATCCTAGGAGAGGAGATTCAATCGGTTACCCAGCAACCTAAATGTTCCCCCGTTTTGAAATGACTATACCAAAATAACAAAGAATAAAACAAGGGAACTTATAAAGCAAGTGTAGAGACTGAACAGAAGCTACTGTGGTAACTTAAAATAGGGTGATGCTGGAGGCTTATCCCATTGCTCTTGGGTTTATTCTTCACAGGGAGTCTAATGACTTCACAGGAGGGCCTACAATCATCCAATTCAAAAGTCAGTGGCTCTGTTCCCACCAGCACAGAAAGTCTGCTAGGTCACAGATCCTTCCCACTACTTTGTTCATGCCCCAGATCATCAGTGTGTTTCTGCAGAGGTTAAAGACTGCCATGTTAAAGACCAGGTAGGAAGAAGGATCCTTTCTATTTATAGTCTTTTTTAAAAAAGGTAGATTTTAAGAAGGAAAATGGTAGAGTAGAAAATTCTCTAATTTAGTCCCTCTACTGAAATAACCAGTAGCTGGAAAAACACTTAAAGCCAACTATTTGGTTTTTGGTTCTCGGGACACCAGAACCTGATAAGGTACTTACAGCAACCAAGGGGCTGCTTGATGAAGCGAGAAGCTGCTGAATTTGGTAGGAGGGCAGCAGAGAGAACCACCTACCACCCTCCAGTGGCCAGCTGGAGCGAGTGGACAGTAACAGTATCTATTTAAGATTTGAAGATCTTACAGTAGGTACTGGTACAAATCCAGTACCTGTCATTTTAAGGTCCAGACATTTTAAGGAAATCCCTATCAGGTGACAGGCCCACTGCAGAGATAATGAAACAAATTTCAGTGACCACATGCAACAAAGAATACTGAATTTGTAAAAACAGTTTGAAAAAAATACAAATGGATGACTCAGCCCTCAAGGGCAATCCCTGAGGAAGGAGAGAATCTGACTTTTATTATTCTTGAGTGTGTGTGGTTCTAAAAAGCATACCAAAGACTTCTCTTGTGGCTTAGCTGGTAAAGAATCCGCCTGCAATGCAGGAGACCTGGGTTTGATCCCTGGGTTGGAAAGATCCGCTGGAGAAGGGAAAGGCTACCCACTCCAGTATCATGGCCTGGAGAATTCAATGGACTGTATAGTCCATGGGGTCCCAAAGAGTTGGACACAACTGAGCAACTTTCACTTTTTCACTCCCAAAGACAGGAGAGGAAGGCTCATTCACAAGAAAAAGAGAAGCTGACAGAAACTATGCGTGAGGTATCTTAGACACGAATTACTAGGCAAAGTTGACTATTAATTACCTTCAATGAGATAAGGGAACCACGGGCAAAGAACACAAACAACTAAAGCAAAAGCCAACATGTGGGACTGCATCAAACTAAAAAGCCTCCACTGCCGAAGAAATAACTGGCAAAATGAAAAGGCAAGCTACAGAACGGAAGTATCTGCAAACCACATATTGGATAAGGGGTTCTTATCCAAAATATATCAAAACTCACACAAGCCGATAACAGATAACAATCTGATTTTAAAAATGGGCAGAACTAAAGAAACATCCTTTTTTCCAAGGATGACATCCAAAAGGTCAATAAGTAAATGAAAAGGTGTTCAACACCACCAACCATCATGGAAATGCAAGTCAAAGCTGCAAGACCACCATCAAGACGACGAAAGATAACATGTGCTGGTGAGGATACCAAGGAAAGAGGCGTGTTTATATATACCACTATTGAAGTGGAAGTCGGTATAGCCACTTACGGAAAACCACAAGGAGGTTCCTCCCAAATTTAGAATTACCATATTATCCAGCAAACTCCATACTTGGGTATATACCCCAAAGAAAGAAAAACAGGCTGTTGAAGAGAGATGTGCACACCCATATTTATTGGTAGCATTATTCAAATAGCCAAGATATGGAAATGACTTAAGTGTCTGTCAATGGGTAATGGGTTAAAAAGAAAAAAAATCATACACCGAAATATATTTCAGTCCTAAGAAAGGAGGAAAGCTACCTATACACCATTTCAACCACACAGATGAACCTTGAGGACATTATGCTAAGTGACATAGTTGTGCTAAGTTGCTTAAGTCGTGTCCAACTCTTTGCAACCCCATAGAGTATGGTCCACCAGGCTATAGTCACAAATTGATAAAAATATATACACACCTAACAACACAGTCCCAAAGTATCCGAGGCAAAAATGGACAGACTTAGTTCTGCAATAAGAGTTGGAGTCTTCAGTACACATTTTCAGTAATGGAGGACTTGAACAACACTTTAAACCAATGAGACCTAACAGAACACATCACGCAGCAATAGCAGAATAGACATTTTCCACAGTGGATATGGAACATTTTTCAAGTTAGATCATGTTATCAGACCATAAAACAAGTACTAATAAATTTTAAAAAAAGACTGAAATCATACAAAGTATGGGGAAGAAAGTACAAAGGAAAAAAAAGACTCAAATCGCTAAAATTAGAAATGAAAGAGGAAACATTACTACTGACTTTACGGCAAGAAAAAGAATTATGAGAGTACAATAACAATTAGAATATGTATGTACGCCAACACACTGGATAACCTAGTGTGTTAACACCAAAAATTAACACCAATCCTTCCCAAACAAATCCAAAAAAATGAAGAGGGACACTTCCTAACTCATTCTGTGAGGCTAACAAAACCATGATATCAAAGCCAGGCAAACCCTACAAAGAAAACTACAGACCACTATCTTTATGAATATCTATGGGAGAAAATATTTGTAAATCACAGATCATTTTAGAGTCTAGTAGCCAGCAAATATTAAAAATTCTTACAGCTTATCAGCAAAAAGACAATGACCCTAATCCAAAATGAGCAAAGGACTTGAACAGACTCTTTTTTAAAAAAGAAACACACAAAGAAGCACACAAAAAGATGTTCAACGTCAGTTTAGTCATTGAGGAAATGTAAGTCAAAGCCACAGTACAACGTCACTTCTCACTCATTAGGATGGTTATAAAAATAAAAGGAAGATAAGTACAGACAAGGATGTGGAGAAAATACAACCCTTGTGCACGGTTGATGGGAAAATCAAATGATATGCAGCAGCAGGAGGAAGCAACGGGGCGATTCCTCAGAAAGTTAAACAGAAGCGCCAGTAGCCCAGCAACCTCACTTCTGGATACAGACGCAAAGGAACTGAAAGCAGAGACTCAAACAGATATTCATACATCGATATGATAGCAACATCACTGACAACAGCCAAAAGATGGAGACAGCCCCAAAGTACAAGAGTGTGTGTGTGTGTGTGTGTGTGTGTGTGTGTGCGCGTATAGCATGGCTGAACCTTGAAGACATTATGCTAAGTGAAATAAGCCAGACACGAAAGGACATATGTTGTATGATTCCATTTCATAGAGACAGAAAGTAGATTAGAACTTACCAGGGGCTTGGGAGATGGGGGAATTGGAAATTGCTGCCTAATAAGTGCAGTGCTTCTGCCTGGAGTAATGAAAATGTTTTGAAAATAGGGATGATGGTTGCCCAACACCATGAATGTAACTAATGCCACTGAACCCTATACTTTAAAATGGTTATAATGGCAAATTTTATGTTAGTATACATAATTTACTACTTTCCCAAACGTGGGGGGAGAGGAGACTTTAAGGTGCATTAACTATCTTCAATTTTTTATGGGGAAGAAGGAATGTGGATTAGGATCCGATCTCAAAGCAGGCACCCTTGGTCCAAAACTGGTCTTTTATATTCCATAACCTAGGAGGAAGACATCGGAGAAGGCAATGGCACCCCACTCCAGTACTCTTGCCTGGAGAATCCCGTGGACAGAGGAGCCTGGTGGGCTGCAGTCCATGGGGTCGCTAGAGTCGGACCCAACTGAGTGACTTCACTTTCATGCATTGGAGAAGGAAATGGCAACCCACTCCAGTGTTCTTGCCTGGAGAATCCCAGGGACGGGGGAGCCTGGTGGACTGCCGTCTATAGGGTCGCACAGAGTCAGACACGACTGAAGTGACTTAGCAGCAGTAGCAACAGGAGGAAGACATAAAAGGTCAACATCATAGATCTTTAGACAGGCCTGTAGGGGGAAACAGAGGAATATCCTCATGGAAGAGACGGCAGACAAAGGTCAGCTGCAGGTGCGGCCTGTGGGGCCTGCCTGCCAGATTCTGCTTAGGACTGAGTTAGGTGTAACTGTGCTGCCTCGATGGCTGTATGAAAATCTGGATATCAGGATTAGGACTAGAACCTTTGAATCCAGGCATGCCCAAAGAGAGTCTATCCTGGGAGAAGACTAAATGAAGTTTCCTGTGGAAAGGGACTGGATGCCTATTAATCACAAGTTAATAAAAATGTATTTGATCACTTAGTATCCAAAGATAGCCACTACCAGATCCTGTCTTTTTGAGAAGTGGAATTTTTTTCCTTTTCCCTTTAAATCTGGGCTGGCCCAATGACTTAACCAACAGAATGGGGCAGAAGCCACATCGTGGCAGGTAAAGTGACCCTCAGGATTTCCCTGGTGGCTCAGTGGTAAAGAATCTGCCTGCCAATGCCGGAGACACAGGTTTCATCCCTGATCTGGGGAGATCCCACACGCTGCAACTACTGAAGCCTGCGCGCTGAGAGCCCGTGCCCCACAATAAGAGGAGCAACCGCGATGAGAGGCCTGAACACAACAACTACAGAATAGCCCCCAGCTCACTGCAAGTAGAGAAAAGCCAGTGTGTCAATGAAGACCCAGCACAGCCAATAAATAAATAAATAAGTAATAAAAAAATAAAATGACCCTCTTCTCTTTGAAGGTGGGGTGGACACACTGGCTCTCTTCTGAGACCAGGTTATTAAGACTAGGGCTTCCATCTCAAAGGGGCTCTGTCTCTGTGATCACTCTGCTGGGGGAAGCAGGTGGCCACATGATGAGCAGCCTTAAAGAGATGGTCGCCCTAGGGAGGAACACTGGCCCTGAGACCAGCAGCCGGTGAGGAACTGAAGTCTGCCAAAGACCACATAGCGAACTTGGAAGTGGACCCTTCAATCCCAGTTGAATCTTTGAAATTACAGCCCTGGCTGACACCCTAACTGCAGCTTTATGAGATGCTCTGGGCCAGAGGCACCCAGCTAGATTCCTTCTAGATTCCTGACTTATGAAGACTATGAAATAACTGTTGTTTTCAGTTACTAACATCTGTGGTTTTTTAAAAAATTACACAGCCATAAATAATGCACATAAGATGTTCTACAACTTATAAGAGTCTTAGAGGCCAGCCTTCATGCCAGGAGAAGCTCAAGCATGTGGAGAAGAACCAAGGTGCTCATGTTGACAGTTTCAGTCGAGCACACTCGCTGCCGCCTAGAAGAGACTCCAGATGCATCACCCCAGCAGCTGCCAACCATTTAAGGCACTGCAGCTGAGGCCTTCGACATCATGGAACAGAGACAAGCCATCTTCTCTATGCCCTGCTGAATTTCTGACCCACAGGATCACTGAACAAATAAAATGGTTGTTTTAAGTCACTAAATTTTGGGATGATGTGTTCCTCTGTAATAAATGACAACTACTAATTATTAGGATTTGCAGTAAGAGCTAACAGAACACACGGGGTATAAATCTGGGGCTTCTGACTGGTGTACCAAACATCAGTGAGTCCTTTACCAAATGGACAAACTGAGTTAGTGGATGCTTCGGGAGGTAGTGAGGTGCATAAGCAAACATTATGCTGTGACCACAAGCTAAAATCTAAATCCATCACCTAATGTCTTGAAAATGTGAGCCATTGGTTAGAGACAACAGTTTAAGCCAGGCTCGTGTGCCTTGACTTTGTGCCGCACGCTGACTGACACCCGACGGCCAGTGAAGGTTTACTCGCCCAACGAAGACCAGCAGTGGGACAACCAGGGCACCAGGTGTATCCTCCAGCTACGTGGAGCGGCCAAAGGGCATGTCCCTGCACGTCTGTCCCTGACAAAACGTGGTCCACTGGAGAAGAGAATGGCAAACCACTTCACTATTCTTGCCTTGAGAACCCCATGAACCGTATGAAAAGGCAAAAAGCTCTGACACTGAAAGATAAGTGCCCCCAGGCTGGTAGGTGTCCAATATGTTACTGGGGAAGAGCAGAGAGATGGCTTGAGAAAGAATGAAGAATCTGAGGCAAAGTGGAAATGACGTCCAGTTCTGGATGTGTCTGCTGATGGAAGTAAAGTCTGATGCTGTAAAGAACAATATTGCATAGGAATCTGGGATGTTAGGTATATGAATCAAGGTAAACTGGAGTTTACGTTGACATTTTAGGAATCAGTGAACTAAAATGGATGGAATGGCAGAATTTAATTCAGATGACCATTATATCTACTTCCTTTAGAAAAAATGGAGTAGCCCTCATAAGCAATAAAACAGTCCAAAATGGTTCATTTCCAAGGCAAATCATTCAATATCACAATAATCCAAGTCTATGCCCCAACCACTAATGCCGAAGATAAACGATTCTAGGAAGATCTACAAGACCTTCTAGAACTAACACCAAAGAAAGATGTCCTTTTCATCATAAGGGACTGGATGCAAAAGTAGGAAGTCAAGAGATACCTGGAGTAACAGGCAAGTTTGGTCTTAGAGTACAGAATGAAGCAGGGCAAAGGCTAATAGAGTTTGCCAAGAGTACGCACTGGTCATAGGAAACACCTTCTTCCAACAACACAAGAAATGACTATATGTGGATATCACCAGATGGTTAATACTGAAATCAGATTGATAATATTCTTTGCAGCCAAAGATGGAGAAGCTCTATACAGTCAGCAGAAACAAGACCAGGCACTGTGGCTCAGGTCATGAACTCCTTTTTGCAAAATTCAGACTTAAATTGAAGAAAGTAGGGAAAACTACTAGGCCATTCAGGTATGACCTAAATTAAATCCCTTATGATTATACAGTGGAAGTGACAAATAGATTCAAGGGATTAGATATGATAGAGTGCCTGAAGAACTATGGACAGAGGTTCATAACGTTTTATAAGAGGCGGTAACTAAAACCATTCCCAAGAAAGAAACACAAGAAGATAAAGTGGTCATCTGAGGAGGCTTTACAAATAGCTGAGAAGACAAATAGCAAGAGAAGTGAGAGGCAAAGGAGAAAGGGAAAGATATACTGAGTTGAATGCAGAGTTCCAGAGGACAGCAAGGAGGGATAATAGAGCTTCCTAAAGTGAACAATGCAAAGAAATAGAGGAAAACAATAGAATGGGAAAGATTAGAGATCTCTTCAAGACAATTAGAGATACCAAGGGAACACTGCATGCAAAGATGGGCACAATAAAGGACAGAAATGGTATGAACCTAACAAAAGCAGAAGATATTAAGAAGAGATGGCAAGAATACACAGAAGAACTGTATAAAACAGGTCTTAATGACCCAGATAACCACGATGGTGTGGTCACTCACCTAGAGCCAGACAACCTGGAGTGTGAAGTCAAGTGGGTCTTAGAAAGCATTCCTACCAACAAAGCTAGTGGAGATGATAGAATTCCAGTCAAGCTATTTCAAATCTTAAAATATGATGCTGTGAAAGTGCTGCACTCAATATGCCAGCAAATTTGGAAAACTCAGCAGTGGCCACAGGACTGGAAAAGGTCAGTTTTCTTCTAATCCCAAAGAAAGGCAATGCTGAAGAATGTTCAAATTACCATACAGTTGCAATCATTTCATATGCTAGCAAGATTATGCTCAAAATCCTTCAAGCTAGGCTTCATCAGTACATGAACTGAGAACGTCCAGATGTTCGACCTGGATTTAGAAAAGGCAGAGGAAACAGAGATCAAATTGCCAATATCTGCTGGATCATAGAAAAAGCAAGTGAATTCCCAAAAAAATCTACTTCTGCTTCATTGACTACGCTATAGTCTTTGTGCATCACAACAAACTGTGGAATATTCTTAAAGAGATGGGAACACCAGACCACCTTACCCACCTCCCGAGAAACCTGTATACAGGACAAGAAGCAACAGTTAGAAAGTGAAGAGGAACTAATAAGCCTCTTAATGAAGGTAAAAGAGGAGGGTGAAAAAGCTGGCTTAAAACTCAACATTCAAAAAATGAAGATCATGGTATCCAGTCCCATCACTTCATGGTAAATAGACGGGGAAAAAGTGGAAACACTGTCAGATTTCATTTTCTTGGGCTCCAAAATCACTGTGGACGGTGACTGTAACCATGAAATTAGAAGACGCTTCCTCCTTGGAAGAAAAGCTATGACAAACCTAGATAGTTTATTAAAAAGCAGAGACATCACTTTGCTGACAAAGGTCTGTATAGTCAAAGCTATGGTTTTTCCAGTGGTCATGTATGGATGTGAGTGTTGGACCATAAAGAAGGCTGAGTGCCGAAGAATTGATGCTTTTGAACTGTGGGGCTGGAGAAGACTCTTAAGAGTCCACTGGACTGCAAGGAGATCAAACCAGTCAATCCTAAAGGAAATTAATGCTGAATATTCACTGGAAGGCATGGTGCTAAAGCTGAAGCGCCAATACTTTGGCCACCTGATGTGAAGAGCCAACTCACTGGAAAAGACCCTGATGCTGGGAAAGACTGAGGGCAGGAGGAGAAGGGGACAACAGAGGGCAAGATGGTTGAATGGCATCACTGACTCAATGGACATGAGTTTGAGCAAACTCTAGGAGATGGTAAAGGTCAGGGAAGCCTGCTGTGCTGCAGTCCACAGGGTCGCAAAGAGTTGGACATGACTTAGTGACTGAAAACAACAAAGAGGATGAGGTAGTTAGAAAGTATCACAGACTCAGTGGACATGAATTTGAGCACATCTCCTGGAGGACAGAGGAACCTGGTGTGCTGCAGTCTGTGAGGTTGCATGGAGTCGGACATGACTTACTGACTGGAAAACAACAGCAATGTCTTGTTGGAATCAGAAACATCCCAGCTAAAAGGCTCCATAATATCAGTATCTTGGCTGCCGCTAAAAAAGGCAGCATCAGTATTTTCCAGCATTATTTAGTTATCTGCTCACCCAACCGGCAAGAATTTGCCAAATCCCTGCCTCTAACTGATCTCAAAGAGAAGAGCTTTATCAAACTGAATGGGTTAGAGCAATGTCAAACACTCGGAGAAAAGAACAGTAATAATCACACAAATGTTACAGTGATAAGGAGTTAACACTGCAACGAACCATAAAAGAGCCTTTGTGACAGACAGCAGATGGTGACCATTGCAGGCTAGACTTCTGTGGAAGGTGTCCTTCCTCAGAAAAAAGCCTGTGAAGCATGTAACAAAAAAGCAAACCTTTATATCAAAGCTCCTAGACTGCTCAGGAATGTTCTTAGGAACCATACACTCTAACTCTGTTCCTCTACCGGAGCAGAGTATACAACCGTCATTCCCAATATCCATAAACAAAGAGGAACAAGAATGGGGAGAAAACGGCTACACATGTACGTGTGTCAACTAAATTAGCAAGGCTATCTTGCCAGACTTTCAGGCACGCGTTTTGGCGACACAAGACTCAACAGCGTGGGCCTGGGAAGAGCAATAGCAACTTGCCACATCCTATTGCTCCCATGCTGGCATCTCTACTGGCATCACCAGCTTCTGCCCAGGAACTTGTTATCCCACTACACATGGACCAAGGTGCTGGCGTGCCAAGTTGCTTCAGTTGTGTCTGACTCTGTGAAACCCTAGGGACCGCCAGGCTCCTCTGTCCATGGGATTCTCCAGGCTAGAATACTGGAGTGGGTTGCCATTCCCTTCTCCAGGGGGTCTTCCCGACCCAGGGACTGGACCCAGGTGTCTTGTGTCTCCTTCATTGGGAGGCAGGTTCTTTACCTCCAGCACCAGCTGGGAAGCGCCCCTGCCTAGGAAACTTCACCAAAAATTCAGTGGCCTGCAAGATCCAAACAGTGGAAACTGACTAGTGGCCTATTTGGGAATATTTGAAAAAACATTAATTAATATAGTCATGTGATACCAACTGTGGGACGGGTCCAATGCACTTGATGTACAAATACTGTATAACTGGTACCCGATTCATCTATAAATGAATAGAGGGATAAACGAATAAACATCAAGTCAAGGAATAGAGCCCTGAAGTGAGCTATGTGACAATGCCTCCACAGTCCAGCTGAGATACAGACACCGCTGAGCAAGCATTTAGCTAATGTGCTATCAAGCAAGAGAGTGTTCTGTGTCAATGCTAGTTGGCTAATAATGATGCTGAAATTAATCAAGTTCTTGTAGTAAAGCAGTATTTTATGTTGTACCTGTTGTTTCTGAAAAGAAATGTATTCACCACCACAGCACAATCCCACTGGAACACGCACCAAAAAAGGATTATGTATGATCACTGTTAACGTCGCAAAATGAATGAGAAAGAGGAATATATAGAACCTAGATCAAATTGCCAACATCCGCTGGATCATGGAAAAAGCAAGAGAGTTCCAGAAAAACATCTATTTCTGCTTTATTGACTATGCCAAAGCCTTTGACTGTGTGGATCACCATAAGCTGTGGAAAATTCTGAAAGAGATGGGAATACCAGATCACCTGACCTGCCTCTTGAGAAACCTATATGCAGGTCAGGAAGCAACAGTTAGAACTGGACATGGAACAACAGACTGGTTCCAAATAGGAAAAGGAGTACGTCAAGGCTGCATATTGTCACCCTGCTTATTTAACTTCTATGCAGAGTACATCATGAGAAATGCTGGGCTGGAAGAAGCACAAAGCTGGAATCAAGACTGCCGGGAGAAATATCAATAACCTCAGATATGCAGATGACACCACCCTTACGGCACAAAGTGAAGAGGAACTAAAAAGCCTCTTGATAAAAGTGAAAGAGGAGTGTGAAAAGTTGGCTTAAAGCTCAACATTCAGAAAATGAAGATCATGGCATCTGGTCCCATCACTTAATGGGAAATAGATGGGGAAACAGGGGAAACAGTGTCAGACTTTATTTTTTGGGGCTCCAAAATCACTGCAGATGGTGACTACAGCCATGAAATTAAAAGACGCTTACTCCTTGGAAGGAAAGTTATGACCAACCTAGATAGCATATTCAAAAGCAGAGATATTACTTTGCCAACAAAGGTCCATCTAGTCAAGGCTATGGTTTTTCCAGTGGTCATGTATGGATGTGAGAGTTGGACAGCTGAGTGCAGAAGAACTGATGCTTCTGAACTGTGGTGTTGGAGAAGACTCTTGAGACTCCCTTGGACTGCAAGGAGATCCAACAAGTCCATCCTAAAGGAGATCAGTCCTGGGTGTTCTTTGGAAGGACTGATGCTAAAGCTGAAATTCCAGTACTTGGCCACCTCATGCGAAGAGTTGACTCACTGGAACAGACTCTGATGCTGGGAGGGATTGGGGGCAGGAGGAGAAGGGGACGACAGAGGATGAGATGGCTGGATGGCATCACTGACTCAATGGACATGAGTTTGAGTGAACTCTGGGAGTTGGTGATAGACAGGGAGGACTGGTGTGCTGTGATTCATGGGGTTGCAAAGAGTTGGACACGATTGAACGACTGAACTGAACTGAATGGTGTGCGTTTCATTAAGGGAGTATTAGGAAATAATTTGGACTTCCCTGGTGGCTCAGATGATAAAGAATCTGCCTGCAATGCAAAAGACCTGGTTTGATCCCTGGGTTGGAAAGATCCCCCGGAGAAGGAAATGGCTATCCCACTTCAGTATTCTTGCCTGGAGAATTCCATGGGCAGAGAAGCCTGGTGGCCTAAAGTCCACAGGGTTGCAAAAAGTTGGACACGACTGAGCAACTTACAGGGAATGATTTATGAAAAAACTGTAAAGGGATAAATTATTATGAAGGTAGAAAAGAGGAAACAGTCTTTTCCCTTCTTTCCTGAGAAGTCCTGTATTAACACACATGGCCCATACTGGTTTGCCTTCAGCAAGCTTCCTGTGTCCATTAGCAAATAGGTAAGCCAAAGTGAGGAAAAGCTTTTCCAGGCATTTTAGTAGATTATGAGTCCATTACCAGACAGATCTAGTTACAAATGTGCCCTTTTTTTCAACTAGATGATAATGCAAAGCATAAAACTAACTTTACCTCCAACTGAGGGAGATATGTGCAGCCTGGAACACTGGCCAATGAAACAAAATAATTGTTACTTTTTGCCCAAATATTATCTTGTTAATCAGTGTTTCTGGGGCACAAGACCATTCATTTCAGTTCCAGGAAGCCATATCAGAGGCTGTAAGTCTCGGGCACAATGATGTTTTTCACTAGTTGGGATTGTAGACATGCCTTTAGAGTCATGTGACTCTGAGCTCCATGATCTAGAATAATCATATCCCCACGGAAACTCAGTTTGCTCATCCTATATTTAAACTCGCTTCCCCTGCCCTCTTCTTTGCCTTTTTAATAGGCTGAAACAAAATGGGTATTGATCTCTGACTTCAGTGATTTCTGTCATCAAACAATCTGATATTTTCCTCATTTCTCATCATCGTTTGATCCGTCAGCCTGGTGCAATTCTTGGCCAATGGCCATGTTAATTTTCTACTTGAAAGAACACAAATAGGATACTGCTTGTGACGAAGGCAGTGGGGGGAGCTTGGGGAATAGCTGTCCGTCTTGATGCATAGCAATTAGCCTGGCAAAATGAAACAGGAACACGATTGGATCTGAAACCTAGCCAAAACTGCCTAAAGGAAAAAAGGTCATTTTGTTGGTGGTATTAAGTGGCTTTTTAAATAGTGGCTACTGACAGTTATATTTGCCCTTTCAAAAATGGTACGGGCAGTGTGACATCAGAGATCTCCAGTTTCCATGGTGATTATTAGTGATGGCATTTCAAATGTTATGGTTAGGTTCTACAGTATAAATCTCTGCACTTGACAATATAAGAGAGGGAAGAAAAAAAAACTGCTTCATTGCAACATTTTTAAAGGAGAGAAACTGATCATCCAAGTAGATAAACATCATGGCTTTTAAGTAAATACGATTTGTTCATCTTAAACAAATGGATGTTGATAGAAGCAATATGAGGAAGTTGATGAAAGATACTATAGCACTTGAACTTAACAGGGACTAATTAATTGCTTGGGTATTTAGCAGCAATTAACTATTATTTCCTGCCTGCATATTATTTCATAAGCTGATTGTTCTCATAGTAGTGATTTACCCATTTTTATATGTAGAAAAAGATTATTTTCTCATGCTGAAGCAGCTAATCCTGAGTTAAGAAATAGTCTAAGTAGGGAAAAACCTGTCTTCCTCTGCAGTTACGGACAAGCTGCAGGGTGAAGACTGAGTGAGCTGCTCTGGTCCACGTGAACATCCCTCAAAGGCAGGGCATCATCTCCTCCCTCCTCTATCTGCCCTCTCAGCCCTAGGCCCCTGCACACAGGAGACACTCCAGAAATGTAGCAATTCTGGTATTAAGAAATTCATTATGCTTTAATTTAACATTCAGAGTTGACGGTTAATTTGAAAACACACAGTTTACCAAGACAATTTTATATACTTAGGCAGAATGAATAAACTTAAAAGTCACTCTGATGGACTTCCCTGGTGGTCCAGGGGCTAAAACTCCACATTACCAATGTAGGGGGGCCCATGTTTGATGCCTGGTCAGGGAACTAGATCCCACATTCCACAGCTACATACCCCAACTTAGGGAAAAAAAAAAAAAGATCCCACATGCCACAAGGAAGATCAAAGATCCCATGTGCCGCAACTAAGACTCAGCATAGCCAAATAAATAGTAAAAAAAAAAAAAAAAAAAAGACACTCTGAGACAGTGTTTCATTTGATGTTGATAAACGGGTTTTCAATTTTCTCATGTAGCTATCAAGTTAGTCTTTTATAAATCAGCTGCAAAATACACAACATGGACCTTTTATAAATAAAATATATTGAGACAACAAATAAAAAACAATTTGTGTTTTAATATGGAAAAACAGCATATACGGAATCTTTCTGACTAGTGATTCAAATCAGATCTACTGTGTAGTCAGTCATATTGTCCAGAGGCAGAATCGAAGACTATAAATCCAAGTAACAGAAACAATCTGCTGGCAAGATAAAGGGAAATCATAATGCATCAGAATTTAATTAAAAGGATTCTACATAAATGCATGCCTCTCACAGCCAGTGTAACCAGAATGTAAGTGAGCTGTCTCTCCCTTCTTCAAGCGACTAGTTATGCCAGGACAGAATATCTAGGCTAGCACTGTGTATGAGTTACACAAAAGCCTACAGACCAGAAGGATAGATTTACAAATCCAGGGCAAGGTCAGGAAAAGAAAAACAAACAAGCCAGGTAGGACACAGATCACAGAGTATCGCCAGATGGGACTGAAGTGGACAGGCATCCACTTCCTTTCATAGACAGGAGTAGCTACCTACGGGAAACTTTATCATCATTTCTATCATCAAACACCCAAACTGAAGGAGACTAATTACTCATGAAATTAAAGGGTCTCCTGGTATGGTTTCATAAAAGAATCTACTTAATATGAAATCAGAAAAAAAAAAAAATTGATCTTGTTGAGAACTAAAAGAGATGAAGCTATTTAAGGGGCAGATTTCTAGACTGTTAGAGTGGCAAATGATAACCTAACACACTTATTTGTAGTAAAGAAATAAAGGTCCATGGAGACTCGAGCAACATTGTTCAAGATCATCACAAGGAGAGCTGCTGGCAGTGCAGGAACAGAATCTTAACGCCCCGGCCCAAGTGTCTCTTCTTACACATCACGGCTAATGAAGTACCGTGAATAAAGGCAGCCGAGGCACCAGCACGATCGTAAGATTTTCATTCTAAGGATCACTTACGGAGAAGAACTGACTCTTAACAAAAAACCAATTAAAACACACACACACACAGCATTGTACTTAAATCAGGAAGACCAAAGTCAACTGAACAAATAAGGGAAGGAAAACAACCAACCAAGAAACACATTATGATTAAAAACCAACAAGAACACTTTACATCTGCCCTCCTTGAAGTTCTGAATAATGGACACCTCAGGTGTCTAATTCAGGAACTCAAATAGAACACTAACATGTTACTAAATTAGAGAAATACAATGCATCACACATAGAGTAAATGTTCTTAGTGTTTTCATCTGAAGGGGGATCAGATCTTGGGTCAAACAGAAAGTCAAGGCCCTAGATGGATTCTTCAGTACAGGGCGCTGGTGAGGGTTCCTAGATCAGAGACAGGAAGTACCACTTCCTCCCACAGGACTCACCTGAGTACCAAGAGCGCATTTCCAGGGCTGCTCCTGTAAAAACCTGCTGGCCATGAGAAACCCCTGTACAGAAATCCAGTAGTTTACCTGTGACAGCTAATAAAGGGAAAGGTTCTTCCCTGTTATTTTTAGCAAGTCTCTTCTTGCTATTTTAAAAGTTCAACAAGCAGATGATCTGAAATTGAGCTATTATTTAGATTAGAATAATAACCTAGAAAGAGCACAGATGCTGATTTCCACTTAGTAAGACACTGTTCAAAAAACAGAAACTGAGGTTCTTACAGGTAACTGAATGTGTCCCGGGCAAATCAGACGCTCCTCTCTGCATATAACATTTCAAAAAAGAGAGAGATAGCATGAAGGCAAATTAACTAAAGCAGAGAAGTGACAGAATACAGATGCCCTTCAGTTTTAAAATTCAACAGGTTCCCACGATACCAGAAAATCACACAGCTGCACATCAGACTTTGGGAATGCAGGCGCTGCCAGGGTCACACAGAATACCTTTACCTTAGTGATCTGAAACAGAATACTACATTTGGAAGAGCATACTAAAACCTTGCTACTCAAAGTGTGATCTGAAGACAATCAGAATGGTCTTGCCAGGAGCCAGTTAGACACCTAGGCCTTCAGGCTCCAACCCAGACCCAATGGGTCAGAATCTGCACTTCAACAAGGTCTCCAGATGATTCACAAACACATTAAGGCTTGCAAAGCACGGTACTACTGAAAACACTGACAGTTTGCTGGCAAAAGAGGCCTGCTGAAATTTCAGGTGATTCACAGATGCACACGTATAATGAGCTCTGAGGCAGTCTGGCCTTTCCTGGTACCAGGGAAGGTTGACTTCTTGTCAACCACAAGCTGAACAATTGAGAAGTAAACCTTTTTTAATTACAAATACTGGCAACCAAGAAGGTGAGCTTCATTGAATTCCCACCTCTTTACAGGGTTTAAGGTAACAGAAAAAACACAAAGAACAGACTTGTGGTTGCCAAGGCAGGAGGTAGAGGATGGATTGGGAGTGTGGGGCTGGTAGATGTAAACTGCTACATTTAGGATGGTCCTACTGCATAGCACAGGGAACTATATTCAATAACCTGGGATAAACCATAATGGAAAAGAATATAAAAAAGAATTATGTATGTATATAACGGAGTCATTTTGCTGTACAGCAGAAATTAGCACAACATTGTAAATCACCTATACTTCAATTAAAAATATTCAAGATAACATAGAAAAATATAGAGAGCTAGCAGTGTTAAAAAATGCTTTATTAATCTGTCTGGAAAATGCCAAAAACCACAGCCAGATTAAATAATCGATTAAGTGAGCCTGGGTCATTACATTTTCATAACTGTAATCATTAAAATCTGGGCAAAGGTATTGATTTATTGATTGGTAACAACTTACTGATTTTTTTTTTTTAAGTTTCATGTAATAATGCTGGAGGGAAAAGTAACCTGAATCTTGATCAGGGCTTTCACCATGTTAGCTGCTTATTGAGAAGAGCAAATTTTGTAAGGGTATGACAGTGAAGAGTACGAGTGAATGGGTGTAGTCATGTTATTTTTTATTCCACTTACACCAGACTTATCTTTTCACGCCCACTTCCCCCAATCACCTGATGTCCTAGGTGAGGCTAAGGGGAACACTTCCAAAAAAGGGAAGAAATCTGTTCCCCAGGAACAAAGTCATTGAAAACAATTTTTAAGGAGTAAGGAACTCTGTCTAGAAACATCTTGTACTAGCAACGATGTTCTATTTTAATTTTCTGAACAATACTCACAATTACCACATTAACTTATGATTTTCTTAGATTCATTCATCTAATTTCATTTTCCCAGACAGAGTAACTGGGCAACGAAGCACAAGAGACCATGAGGAGATAGGGTACAGGAGGGTACCATGACGATAGGGAGGATGAGGAGACAGGAGAGACCATGAGGAAGATAGGATACAGATTACTCATCTTTCCACCAGAGTGTCTGCAAGCTCTATTCCGCCAGACTGCTTACAGGAATTTTCTTTGTGCCAGAGCACCACCAGTCTTTTCCCTATTTGGTTCTGCCCAATTCTGAACATAATAATCATAAACAGAGGCAAGAGAGGCCTTGTTAGGGGAACCACCCTGGCCAGGCCTGAATAGTAACCACTTGCACGAGTTCTCTTAAATAGGAGGTCCTGATAAGGAACGTGGAAATAACAAACTACCATGAACTGGAAGAACTTGGGAAAGGTCAAAAGGAGAGTAGAGACACCAGTTCATGTGTCCTACCAAACTCCCAGAATCCTTCTTGCTGGAATCCATCTATGCTGAGCGATGCGTGCACCACCAAGAAGGACCCTGAGTCAGAACGACTGGCCAGAGACAACCTGGAAACTAATCCCATCACCATAAAAGCCGAGACTGTGAGCCACGTGGCAGAGCAGTCCTCCTGGGTTCCTTACCCTTCTGCTCTCCACCCAGGTGCCCGTTCCCAGTAAAGTCTCTTGCTTTGTCAGCACGTGTGTCTCCTTGGACAATTGATTTCCGAGTGTCAGACAAAAGCCCACTCTTGGGCCCTGGAAGAGGTCCCCCTTCCTGAAACAGCCTGAGATACTTTTAATTGTGGTACCAAGTTAACAATGTGAATGAATCATGAACTTTGCCCTCCCTCTATGCCTACCCCCAGTTACCTGATATAACAGCTATTTTCCCAGATCCATGTTCTTCTCTGGCTATTCGTTCTGCTTCCTCCATCAGCAGCATGCCAAAGCCCTACAAAGAAGCAATAAAGGGGGTTAGGGAACTGTGAAGGAGAGAAGTCATTAAGAGGGGTCCATAAAACAAGAAGGCTGATATTTAGTAGCTGCTAAACTCTTTAAAAGTGACAAAAACCCATTTATAGGCATAAGGAAAGAAATGATTCAATTATACCAAAAGTACTCAGTGGCAGACTAGGAATAACTCTGCAACAAAAGCCATCCCAAGGTATTTTGTGGATGATGTAATCTAGTCACAGCAAGGGAGGAATTGCCTGTCAATTTCTGTCGCTTTTTAAACAAGTTCTAGGCAATCTCCAGGTGATGAAAGTCTGGAGCATCTAATCTTGTATTATTAGTCAGCCTTTCAGTTTCTAAAAGGCTTTTGGAAACCAGGCAATATTCTTAAATCATCAATAGATTGGGGGTTTAATGCTAGGTCCACCATTAGCAGTTTTAACTTGCTCTCCTGAAAGTGAAAAAAAGTGGTTATTTATTTAGGTTGTTTGGGGGAGTAGAATAGTGTGCCACTATCTTTTAGCTTGCATTGACAAAGTGCTTTAAAATTTCATAAGTGCTTTCTTTCACATTATCATCTCCTTCGATTCCAAAATAGTTGAATCACACAAAATTGCCGGTATTAGATCATTTCTGACTTTCAAAAATAGCAATTTCCTATGGTTCAGTCTATTATTATATTCCACTTGATTGAGTCTCAATTTGTCTCTCCCTCCCCCTCCCTCATGCCCAAAGGGGTACAATTTAAAGAGAAAACCTCTCTGAACAACAGTAATGTTAGTTCCTCTATTTCTATGCTTTCCTTTCTCCTTTCCTCTTCCTTTTCTTCTCTGCCCTCCCTCTCCCCCCTGCAATCCCTTTTCTCTTTTCCTCCTTTGAGCGACTTCTTAACCATAGTCAAACAGAAATGCAGTCCAGGATACCTGATGCTGAAATTTAGTGGGATCCCGACTGCTTACAGGGACCACACTTCCGTACACATGCAGCTCTCGGACTATGGACACACCCCCAACCAGTTCGAAGCGGAATGTCTCCTCTGAACACTTCCGTAATCTCAGGAGGCCAATCAAGATGTCCTGATCTGGGTCTTCATAAGATAAGAAGGTTTCCCAGCCTCCATTTGCAACATAATCTCTTCTCACCAATTCAACCTGTTTTAATAAAAAGCCACACAAAACTTTTTTTATAAAAGAATTAGAGAACAAAGTACATTTCTATAATTATATACATTTAAACTAATATCTCTAATTAGGGATAGAGAATAAATAACCACAAATTATGTTTCTTTTTACTTCTCTCCTCTCAATAGCACTGACTATAAATGAGAATTGGTGCCTTGTCTATAGATGATGTAAGAGGAAAACTGTTTTACCATTTTATAAATATATGAACCTCATTAACCTTAAGATTCTTACAGGGTTTGGCTCAGTTAATACTTCCATGGATTTAAATCTCTCAGCTGCTATGAAAAGTCTCTAAGGTAAAATTATACATTATGTCATGTATGTAGTTCTTGGGAGCACCCTGGGGCCCCAGAACAGTCAGGTGCTCAATGGTTTTTAGTCCTCACCTCTTCCACTAAAACCTGCTTTTTTGGGGAAAAATGTGTTGGTCTCATTCCTTGATGGGATTTTAAGAAAAAGTATTCCACAGGACCTTTAAAATATTGGGTTGACCGAAAAGTACATTTGGGTTTTTTTCATAAGATGTTATGGAGAAACCCAAAAAACTTCTTGGCCAACCCAACAGTATGCCTAATTGTGAGATTAACAGGTTAAAGAAAATACAGTCACCAGAGAAGGGTTTTAGGGGAAGCTTTTGTGTTAGCACTCTGCATGGTGTTTTGATTTTTGCATCCTGCTCAAGTGGCCCTTGTACTCTGCACAAATATTGAGCAATTGACAAGCAGAGAAAGCTATGTATGTGGGCACAGTCACACTCAGATGCACTCCAAAAATGGGCAGACTGGACCCACAGTGGGGTGAACAATCAGATTGACACTGACATGCCTCCTCAGCTTCTTGTTTGCTGCGTAACTGGACTGCACCAGAATTTGGCAGAAGAAGTAACTGTGCCAGGGTCTACTTTTTCCTTAAAAGGTCCAAGATGTGAAAACCACCAATTCATTTTGAGAAGAGAAATATCAGCTGCAGATCTCATCTCTTCTAACCTTTCTCAAACAGGCTCCCACAGGAAAGAGAACCCCCACAGAAAAATCTGGCAAATAGCTAACACGATGACATTACAGGAGAGAAGTTAATTCATTAAAAATATGTTTTATAGAAACCCTGTTGATGAGGGTGATCTCTTCACCTGATTACCACCAGTGGGCAATAACTGAACACGGAGATAAGCATGTGACACTCAGCTTTACCCGAAGGTAGCCACTAGTCACATTTGGCTATTTATATTTGAATTCTTTGACACTGTGACATTAAATAAAATTAAAAAGTAAGTTCTTCTTGCACTAGCCACCTTTCAAATGCTGAACTGTCACATGTGACTGGTAGCTGACTCCGTATTAGGTGGCACAGATGACAGGACACTTCCAGCAGTGCAGAAAGTTCTGCTGCACAGTACTCATCTATAATGAAGTTCCTACCTGACCTTCCTAACCTGGCCCTTCTAGTGTTGAGTGACCTTCATATCTGGCTTTGCTGGCTTGACCTGATTCTCAGTGACTCTTTGCTCTTAGTTTCTTTATTAACTTTGAGAGTTTGGTTTTGGTTCTAACTATAGGGCTTCCCTGGTAGCTCAGCTGGTAAACAATCTGCCTGCAATGCAAGAGACCCCAAATAGATTCCTGGGTCGGGAAGTTCTCCTGGAGAAGGGATAGGCAACCCACTCCAGTTTTCTTGGGCTTCCCTGGTGGCTCAGACAGTAAAGAATCCGTCTGCAATGTGGGAGACCTGGGGTTGATCCTTGGGTTGGGAAGAGCCCCTGGAGGAGGGCATGGCAACCCACTCCAGTACTCTTGCCTGGAGAATCCCCATGGACAGAGGAGCCTGCAGGCTACGGTCCATGAGGTCGCAAAGAGTTGGGCACGACAGAGCAACTAAACACAGCACGATACATAAGCAGGTATAGGCCCAGGCTTGACAAAGAGTAATGAGCAGGACGTAATCTCTCTATAAAATGAAGACACTAGCCTGGTATGGCCGGACTTTGTGATGAATTTCTTGGATTCCAACCTCTCTGGTTCTCACGTCACGACACTGTGAAAAAAACAAAGCAAAAGAAATGAAGAAAGGGGAGGAAGGAGGGGCACAGGAATGGGGCAAAAATAAAGAGATAGAAAAGAAAGAGGGAAGGGGAGGCAAATATAAAACCGGTCACTAATACAATTTTTACTGAAACTTCTCCACCAAATTCTGGGCTCAAAATTACATCTGGACATAATTTACATTGAGATAAAAAAACTGAATTTAAAAACGAAGCCATTTTTAATAAATCTGAAAATAGGGAAAAACAAAATGGAAATATATGAAGTTAACAGCATATTGTTTTTTAAAAGGCATTTAGAATCCAAAGGAGATCAATACATAATATTGAAAGTAAAGAACATACCTCCTAAAAATTTGAACATAGTTTTACCCAGAGGATATAACTGTATCTGAAAGTGCAATCCCAAGCTCTATCTATAGAAGAGTAACAATTGAATTCCTAATGTTCCAAAACCTTCACCATTTTATAGCAGTTAATGTTTTTAGCATCACCATGTTTGTATCAAATTTTAGAAATGTCAGAAAGAGGGCAACTAAGACTGCTATCTTCTGCAGAGAAGGGCTCTGTGGAATAAAGGATGGGAGGGAGGAAGGGATGCGAGGAAGGAGAGGAAAGGGCTTTTATTTTTATACGGTCTGAATCATGGTGTCATGGTGGCAGACTGGCTCTCTGAATGTCCCAGGAAGCACAGAGTTGCCTGTGGATGTGTGCACGGCCTAGCCACATGATGTAACTCTCGCTTCTACTCCACGACCCAGTGTGCAGGCTGTGAAGCCTGACACTTATAATTACAAAATCCTCACAGCGACTATTATCTGTCCTGTGGTCCACTTTCCCCCTAGAACAAACTGTGGAACTTATTTCCAAGATTCTAACGCTTTCCATCGGTGAGAAAAGATCACCCTAGGAAAGCTGATGATGTCTTGCAGCCATACTACTAATACTGTATTTGGTGTATATATGGAGAATTTCACAAGAAAAATAAGCGCTCATTATTCAGTTCTAGAAAAACGAAGCTATTTCCATGCCCTGGGAACCCATATCACATGCTCCTAAAGAACACTTGCCTGCTTTTGTCCTTTCTTGGAGGGGTGGGGAATGGTTTTTACAAAAGAGATTGGGGTGTCCTTATTTTCTAGTAAAGACACTGCCTAGGTAAACTAGATAACTTGTGGCTACGACTGAATTCCAGTCTTGAGACTCAGTCCTAGATTACTTTATGAGAGCCTATCAAGGTTTAAGAGGGGTACAGGGTTAAAGATGATGGCTGGATGATGAGGTTATCAGGCTAACCAGGCCAGGAGGAGGAGGAGGAGGAGGAGGAGGAGGAGGAGGAGGAGGAGGAGGAGCTGGGACAGCTGGGGACCAGCGAGCAGAGCAGTCACATACTTGCTGGGGCTATTCATTACTGTACATGGGGCTTCCCTGGTGGTTCAGTGGTAAAGAAACTGCCTGCCAATGCAGGAGACTTGGGTTCAATCCCTGGGTCAGGAAGATCCCCTGGAGAAGGAAATGGCAACCCACTCCAGCATTCTTGCCTGGGAAATCCCATGGACAGAAGAGCCTGGCTGGCTATGGTCCATGGGGTCACAAAGAGTCGGACATGACTGAGCGACTGCTGCTGCTAAGTCGCTTCAGTCGTGTCTGACTCTGTGTGACCCCACAGACGGCAGCCCACCAGGCTCCCCCGTCCCTGGGATTCTCCAGGCAAGAACACCGGAGTGGGTTGCCATTTCCTTCTCCAATGCATGAAAGTGGAAAGTGAAAGTGAAGTCGCTCAGTCGTGTCCGACTCTAAGCGAACCCATGGACTGCAGCCTACCAGGGTCCTCCGTCCATGGGATTTTCCAGGCAAGAGTACTGGAGTGGGGTGCCATTGCCTTCTCTGGACCGAGCAACTAAATAACAATTACTGTACATACAGTTGCTGTTTTTCTAGAACTTAAATTATTATTATTTTGGTAGAATAAGCCAATACTGTTCACAAACTCTAGACAGTTTTCTGAAAAAAAGAAAAGAAAAGAAAAACCTCTTTATAGCAAATCAACTAAGAGAATAAGATGTTTCGGGTATGTCCACAAACATGATACATAGTCCTTAAAACAATGCCTTTCAAAGAGCGGTCCATGTCTGCACTGTGTGTGAGAACCTCCCTCAGCTCTGTACCAGACCAAGTGAATCAGAAGCTCAAAGCAGAAGCCAGGATACAGGCTCAGGCCTAGACACCCCCTGGCCTTTCCTCTTAGCAGCTCTGAGAAATAGCTCCTAGGGCACTGAGTTTTAAACCATATCATGATTTCAAAATCATCTGCAGATTCCTGGGCCCTTTGTATTTCCAGGGAAAGCAGAAAGGAGGTGCTTAGTAAATATTTCTGAAATAAAAAAGCAAATGAAAAGACACAGGGGCAAGGTGGGGCAAGGGAGAATGGTGTATCTGGACAATAATATCGGTAATTATTTCAGCATGTCATCCTTGTTTCTTCAAAGGTCGTATTTGTCTATAACCACTGGTCAAGAATCAAACACCCAGTATTTCAAAAGAAAAGAGGTTTTCTAAAAAAGGAGCTGAACACATAGTTGGCAATTTCAGTAGGCAAGAGAAAACAACCATTAAATTGACAAACCCATACTCTTTTAGGAGAAAGCAGAGGGGTGCAGGGATGGGATGCAGATGGTGTAACCACTACTTCAGCTTCAACATGCTGTACAGAAAGAAGGGCTTCAATGCATGAAAGCTCTTTGACCCAACCTGTAAGTTTATCAGGTGATCGCATGTCTGAGAATACTTTGATCTCTGCAGTTTCGGTCAGGCTCTTACCTGTATTCCAAGGTCTTTCATTCTTGCAAATGCCAGCTCTCTCAAGTTTCCATGCTCCACTCCTGAGCTGACTAACGGCATTGGAATATCTCTGCAGGAGAAAAACATCAGATATTGCAAAATATAAGTCACTCTCTAAAACAGGAAGGCAGGGATACTTTTTACAAAAAAACCCTACAAAATAGACCAAGAAAACAGAGGCTGAATATTCTAACTGGAAAACAGATTCACAGCTTTTCTACCTCCCAGTTTTTCCATCTATGAAATTATGATTTTCACCAATCACGCAAGGTTTTCTTAAGAAATACCTGATGAAATCACTTTAGAAGATTACTAAATACAAAACAAATATCCAATAACTATTATAATGATTTTTGGCTGAAGAGACACCTGTACTAAACAGGAAATACAATTCTTGTTGTTTTTACAAAATCCAATTTGTTTAAAAGAGAAGAAATAAAAATTATTAACGCACTGATTTATAACTTATAAACACTTTACCATAGAGTTGCTGAATGACAAGTAACCAGGAAGCTTAAAAGCCTGGCCGAGATGACAACTGGTCTCAAAGAATATATCCCTCTCCCTCCCCCGATGTTTCCTAAAAATCTAAATTAGAAGCGACTCTTCCCTGGTGGTGCTAGTGGTAAAGAACCCACCTGCCAATGCAAGAGACTCAGGAGACTCAGGTTCAATCCCTGGGTCAGGAAGATCCCCTGGAGGAGGAAATGGCAACCCACTCCAGTATTCTTGCCTGAAAAATTCTATGGACATAGGAGCCTGAGTGGCTATGGTCCATGGAGTTGCAGAGTTGGACACAACTGCATGACTGAGCACAACAACTTCATTAGAAGGGAATAAGAACTTGCTTAAAGATGAAGTAGATAAAATTTATTTCCTGGCATTAATACAGTGTTAAGTGCCAGGCACCAAAGAAACTTTGATCAAAAGTTGAAATTATGAGCTTCATTTTAGTAGCCCTCAACATCCCTTCTACAGAAAAATCAATATCTTAACACAAAATAGCTAAAAAAAAAAAAAAAAAAATCTGAAGTAAGAATATGCTTAGCACATCTCCTATTTAAAGACAAGTCCCCAATTTGTTTTGTCTAATATTTGGTGGATTAGAAGACTTGAATGATACACCAATTATCTTGTTTTCTCATTTTTGCTTTTGAATCAACTTGAGTCTTTTCCTTCTCTTCTCACTTATCCCTCCAAATGTTAAGAAAATACAATTAGCTAATTCACCATTTGATTCTAATACAATATTCCCCACTCATTCAAAAGTATCAAAAGCTAATCAATTAGCACTAAAAACTACACATAATAAATAGACTCTGGAAGCTACTATAAAGAAATGATAAACCAAAATTCTTTAAGAGAATGACATACCAGGGAGTTCAAAGTGACATAAAAATATATACTTTAGAGTGATTAGTTAATATCTATGGTTTACTTATACTTTTTAGTAAAATAAACTTTCTTCCTTTGGAACTGTAATTCCTTCCAACCAGTCCATCCTAAAGGAAATCAGTCCTGAATATTCATTGGAAGGACTGATGATGAAGCTGAAACTCCAATACTTTGGCCACCTGATGCGAAGAGCTGACTCATTTGAAAAGACCCTGATGCTTGGAAAGATTGAAGGCAGGAGGAGAAGGGGACGACAGAGGATGAGATGGTTGGATGGCATCACCGACTCAATGGACCTGAGTTTGAGTACACTCCGGGAGTTGGTAATGGACAGGGAGGCCTGGTGTGCTGCAGTCCATGGGGTTGCAAAGAGTCAGATATGACTGAGTGACTGAACTGAAAACCAGATATATCTTAAATATTTATTTTTGTTTACACATCTATTTGGCTGCACTGGGTCTTAGTTGCAGCACGAGGGATCTTGAGCTGTGGCATGTGGGATCTAATTCCCTGATCAGAGGTAGAACCCGGGACCCCTGCATTGGAAGTGCAGAGTCCTAGCAACTGGACCACGTGGGAAGTCCCCAGGTACATCTTAAATTAGTAATCATATGAAACTGAAAGAAGGCTAGTGAAGGAAAAAGCAGGTTTTTTTTCTTTTTTTGTGCTCATACCCCCAATAAGCATAATAGAATTTATGATTCTATTTGGTTACACAGATAATTAGGGTATTCTTTTAGGCGACAGAGGAAAAAGCAGTTTATTTTATTTTAGGAAGGAATGTATAAAAAACTGTTTTAAGTTTTTTTTACTACTTCATATTATATAAACCAAAGTTAAAATCTCCCAAATGCCTCTTTTAACCCTGAACCAGTCAATCCTAAAGTAAATTAGTTCTGAATATTCATTGGAAGGACTGAGGCTGAAGCTGAAACTCCAATACTTTGGCCACCTGATGTGAAGAACTGACCTATTGGAAAAGACCCTGATTCTGGGAAAGACTGAAGGCAAGAAAAGAAGAGCGAGGCAGAGGATCAGATGGTTGGGTAGCATCACTGACTCAATGGACATGAGTTTGTGCCAACTCCGGGAGATAGTGAAGGACAGGGAAACCTGGGTGCTGCAGTCCATGAGATGGCAAAGAGTTGGACACAACTTAGCGACTGAACAACATTCTATTAAATTACTCACAAATATATGTAGTTTCACAGCAAAGTAAAACACTGTTATATGTGATATGAAATTAATCTGATAATATCAACGGCAACCAGTTAGTACCCATTACATGAGATACATGTGACTCTTGTTATTCATTGCAGTGAAGTCTGATAATGTGCCCTGAACACTGAATGAGCAAACATGGAAGCACTGCTCCTGTGCAAAACGGAGGGTCAGGTTCCTATCAGCTTTCAGCTCATTTTCTTCCACTGATCAACACATCACTTTGTTCTGTGTTTCTGTTCAAAGACATTTTATTTAACACAGAATTCATTCATTAACACTGTCTATGGCCAACAGCAGTATGATTCATGCTGTAATGAGGCTTACCTAACACATTTATTTTCTTTGTAAGACACATCACAATCTTCTTGTGCTTAGGAACACTATGCATGAAAGAAAGAAAGAAAGTGAAGCCGCACAATTGTGTCTGACTTGTTGCGACCCCATGGACTGTAGCCTACCAGGCTCCTCTATCCATGGGATTTTCCAAGCAAGAATACTGAAGTGAATTGCCATCTCCTTCTCTAGGAGATCTTCCCGACCCAAGGATTGAACCCAGGTCTCCCTCATTGTAGGCAGACGCTTTACCGTCTGAGCCACCAGGGAAGTCTGGGACATTTTAAACAGTAAAATCAACAAAAAGCACAAAAATGTGAAAAACGTGTTATTAAGTGGATTGTTAAAGAATACCTGTTACAGTATGAGAGCTGACACAAGTACAAATATCATGCCAATATCCTGTTCCTCACCGACCCTCCGACCACCAGTCTAGCATCTGCTGATGACTCCTTCTACCCCACCTGCCCTGCAACAGTCATCACTGGTGATTATTTCTACCATCTCTTCTGCGTTAGTTGAGCTTATATTTCAAGGAAGAATATTCCCTTCTCTAATTTAAAAACTCACAGATTCCTATTTTATTCAACCAGTTGTAGTAGTCTGATATCAACATTATTTTGTTGCTTAAATTAGATGTGGCCAGTAGGCATGCATTTAGGCTGGCTTCTGGGTCCTTCTGACATATCTGCAACATTCTTTGAGTATTTCCTTCCTTTCTGCAACAAGATGTTCCAGGTTTATCTTACATTTACCAACCCTAGAACTAGCCATTTACCCAAGCAGCCCTGCTTCCTTTCAGTGGAGCACAGTATTTAAAACCAAGATCTGGGCACTCACTGTGCTCATTATTACTGAGGTTTCATTGCCTTTAGAGATGACTTGACACATGTACATAACCAGATGGTCAATACCGAAATTAGACTGACAATATTCTTTGCAGATGAAGATGGAGAAACTCTATACAGTCAACAAAAACAAGACCTGGAGCTGACTTTGGCTCAGATCATGAGCTCCTTATTGCAAACTTCAGGTTTAAATTGAAGAAAGTAGGGAAAACCACTAAGCCATTCAGGTCAGACCTAAATCAAATACCTTATGATTTTACAGTGAAGGTGACAGATATATTCAAGCAATTAGATCCGATAGCAGAGCGCCTGAGAGCTATGCACAGAGGCTTGTAACACTGTACAGAGGCGGTGACCAAAACCACCCCAAAGAAAAAGAAACGCAAGAAGGCAAAGTGGTTGTCTGAGGAGGCCTTACAAATAGCTGAGAAGAGAAGTAAAAGGCAAGCAAGAAACAGAAAGATACATATCCACCTGCATGCAGAGTTCCAGAGAATAGCTAGCAGAGATAAGAAAGCCTTCTTAAGGAAATAATATAAAGAAATAGAGGAAAATAACAGAATGGGAAAGGCTAGAGAAAGACTCCAAAAAAATTGGAGCTATCAAGGCAACATTTCATGCAAAGATGGGCACAATAAAGGACAGAAACAGTATGGCCCTAACAGAAGCAGAAGATATTAAGAAGAGGTGAAAAGAATACACAGAACTATACAAAAAAAATGTTAATGACCCAGATAGCCACGATGGTGTGATCACTCACCTAGAACCAGACATCCTGGAGTGTGAAGTCAACTAGGCCTTAGGAAGCATCACTTTGAACAAATATAGTGAAGGTGATGGAATTCCAGCTGAGCTATTTCAAATCCTAAAAGGTGATGCTGTGAAAGTGCTGCACTCAATATGCCAGCAACTTTGGAAAACTCAGCAGTGGCCACAGGACCAGAAAACGTCGGTTTTCATTCCAATCCCAAAGAAAGGCAATGCCAAAGAGTGTTCAAACTACTGCACAATTGCACTCATCTCACATGCTAGCAAAGTAATGCTCAAATTCTCCAAGCCAGGCTTCAACAGTACATGAACTGAGAACTTCCAGATGTACAAGCTGGGTTTAGAAAAGGAGGAACCACAGATCAAACTGCCAACATCTGTTGGATCATCAAAAAAGCAAGAGAGTTCCAGGAAAACATCTACTTCTGCTTTATTGACTATGCCAAAGCCTTTGACTGTGTGGATCACAACAAACTGTGGAAAATTCTGAAAGAGATGGGAATACCAGACCACCTTACCTGCCTCCTGAAGATCCTGTACAAAATCAAGAAGCAACAGTTAAAACTGGACATGGAACAACAGAGTGGTTCCAAACTGGGAAAGGAGTATGTGAAGGCTGTATACTGTCACCCTGCTTATTTAACTTCTAGGCAGAGTACAACATGCAAAATGCCAGGCTGGATGAATCACAAGCTGGAATCAAGACTGCCAGGAGAAATATCAATAACCTCAAATATGCATATGACAAGACCCTAATGGCAGAAGACAAACAGGAACTAATGAGCCTCTTGATGAAGGTGAAAGAGAAGAGTGAAAAAACTGGCTTAAAGCTCAAAATTGAGAAAACTAAGATCATGGCATCCAGTCCTATCACTTCATGGCAAATAGAAGGGGAAAAAGAAACAGTGACAGATTTTATTTTCTTGGGCTCCAAAATCACTGCAGATGGTGACTGCAGCCATAAAATTAAAAGACACTTGCTCCTTGGAAGGAAAGGTATGACAAACCTAGACAGCATATTAAAAAACAGAGACATCACTTCTGCCGACAAAGGTCTATATAGTCAAAGCTATGGTTTTTCCAGTAGTCATGTATGGATGTGAGAGTTGGACCATAAAGAAGGCTGAGAGCCAAAGAATTGATGCTTTCAAACTGTAGTGTTGGAGAAGACTCTTGAGAGTCCCTTGGACTGCAAGGAGATCAAACAGTCAATGCTAAAGGAAATCAACTCTGAATTAAGTTGATTGGAATTCAATGGAATTGAGTTCACTGGAAGGACTGATGCTGAAGCTCCAGTGCTCTGGCCACCTGATGTGAACAGCTGACTCATTGGAAAAGACCCTGATTCTGGGAAAGATTGAGGGCAGCAGAAGGGGGCAGCAGAGGATGAGCATCACCAACTCAATGGACATTAGTTTGAACAAGCTCCAGGAGACAGTGAAGGACAGGGAAGCCTGGTACACTGAGGTTCATGACGTCACAAGGAGTCAGACACAAGTTAGTGACTAAAAACAACAATATATCTATCTATTTCTATATATCAATTTAAAAGGCTGTGAGATCGTGCTGATAATTACAATTCTAATCCAGCGCTCAGTGTTCTTTTCAGGTTTCTACTTTTCAATGCTTGTAAATCCCTTCAGTAGGAAGTCTGGCTCTCTTATTTTTAGTATACTTATGTGTTTGGTAAATCAAACAACAATCATTTGCTCGATGTAACCAACGTCCCAACTACTCTATCTGCCACCTCTGCACTCACTGCTCACTCCCCATTTCTTCCGATGTCAACAACTCTGGGTATTGCCTCCGCTGGTGATGATGGGAAGGGGAGGTGAAGGCAAAGGAAAAGGGGCTCTACAAAATATTTTTAACAATGTACCAGTACTTTTAAAAGACATACTAAAATGTTCAATACAAGCAAATTCTCTGAGGAGTAGGTTTTATCATACAGTGCTATTAAGCAGAACTATATGATAGAAGGAAACACAGAATTACCAGCAGGGCTGGCTAATCTAATTTATGGAGCCTAGTGCAAAACGAGAACAGAGGGTCTCTTCTTAAAAAATCATTAATGATTTCAAGGTAATGAGAACAGAGCATTAAGCCAAGTTAAAGACCCTTGAGACTACAAGGTTGCACAGGCCTTGAAGCTGGGACTAGCTACCCCAAAGCACAAGTCAGTGCTAACCTGGTCACACAGGGCTTTACAAGGATTCTGACAGTTGATAAATGTCCTTACATTCACGTCCGTCCCTACAACATGCCACATGGCGTTAATGGTCTTTGGCAGTGAAATGCCTGGAGTGTACCAGACGGGAGTTTTTCCTCATTACGGAATAGAAATGTGGCCATCTCCACTTTCAGAGATAATTTATTTTCACTGAAAATGAAGAGAGAAAGAGAGTTCTGTATACACTGAGCATCTTCTATGTGCAACACAGTATATAAAGCAACCTGGAATATATCAACAGACACTATTCCAGACTCCCAGGAGTTCAAAGCCCAGGTAAGGTTATAGACCCTCTGACTTTGCTCCATTCATCTAGGTGCGAGTTTCATTTATTTTTAGGTTTTTCAATTTCAGTCTAGTGTCACTTTCTTGGCTTGAAGAGATACTCCATTCAGGAATATTCACTTTTCTATTTCAATAGGTAACCTGTCAAGCTTAGAGGTACTAATATTTGCAATTTGCTCATCTAAAGTCTTTCAAAGTGATGTCTAGAGCTTTTTTTGGTCTGAAGTTCCTCATACCTCAGAAACATCTTTTGGTTGCAAATTGGTATTCTATTCTAATGCTTCACAGTGATTTAAAAGTCACATCAAGGCAGACAGCTGTCAGGTAGCCTGTGGGCAGCGGCAGTTTAATGTGGCTCCATCATGTGTCTGGAGAGAATTTTACATTTAATCATTGCCTCCACTCTTCCGTGCTGCAGTACAGACTGATTCATTGGGGTGCTACTTCATAAAAACACCCAGTTAGATGTTACTGACTCAACTGTCATAAAATTTAAAGTGTAAAATAGTTAAGAAAGAAAAAGGAGGGGTAGGTAGCATGAGGAAATTGTAATTTTTTTTAAAAAGACAAGTGTAAAACATTGTTTTAACTTGAAATATCTTACTTCCCACTTTCCTTCCTTTGTTCATTTCTTCTGATACCTGTCCAGAAAATCATTCCTAGAAACTTCTTCTCCATGTTTGAGTTTAGATTCACGAGTCAACACTAAGCAAACTGTCTGTAATTAGCAGAAGCTGACACGAGGTGAACCTACATAGGAATAAGCCAGATTTTCTAAAGGCACAGAACACAAAGATACACAATTTTCCTTTGCTATGATTTAAAACAAAAATAAACTAGAATTATTAAAATCCCCTGGATTAAACACCCTGGGAGGAGGCTTTTTCCTTTGCCAATGGTTTCTTTACAGCAAGATATAACCAACTGCTTCCTTCCAGATGAGCAGAGTGAGGGTGCTCAGCTGTACTTCTGGACCATATTGGTTTTCTACATTTTCACAACTATTTTAAGAGTTTAAAACCAAAGCTAGAAGAAACACTGCAGAGTGAAAACCCTGTGATTCTTTTCCCAAATCAGAAGGTTTCTCAGCCACTTCAGTTCAGTTGCTCAGTTGTGTCCAACTCTTTGCAACCCCATGAATCGCAGCACGCCAGGCCTCCCTGTCCATCACCATCTCCTGGCGTTCACTCAAACTCACGTCCATCGAGTCGGTGATGCCATCCAGCCATCTCATCCTCTGTGGTCCCCTTTTCCTCCTGCCCCCAATCCCTCCCAGCATCAGAGTCTTTTCCAATGAGTCAACTCTTCGCATCAAGTGGCCAAAGTACTGGAGTTTCAGCTTTAGCATCATTCCTTCCAAAGAAATCCCAGGGCTGATCTCCTTCAGAATGGACTGGTTGGATCTCCTTGCAGTCCAAGGGACTCTCAAGAGTCTTCTCCAACACCACAGTTCAAAAGCATCAATTCTTTGGCACTCAGCTTTCTTCACAGTCCAACTCGCGCATCCATACATGACCACTGGAAAAACCATAGCCTTGACTAGACGGATCTTTGTTAACACCATCTAAACACTCAGCCTTCTCTTGTACACATTTGCATGTAATGCTTGAGGTACCCATTAACACTTCCCTTAGCACTTCTCTTTCAAAATTTGACCGTTGAGCCCTTGATACAAATTTCTTTGTGGAAGTCTGCTACTGCTGCTAAGTCACTTCAGTCGTGTCCAACTCTGTGCGACCCCACAGACGGCAGCCCACCAGGCTCCCCCATCTCTGGGATTCTCCAGGCAGGAACCCTGGAGTGGGTTGCCATTTCAGATATATCGTATTCTAGCTACATCTGAACATAACTTTAAAAATAGCAGTAAATGGAGTATAACATTTTCATGCAGAAATATGAAGCTGTTTTACCAAAACACAGCTACCAAATTGCTAAGTGTTAATATCAATAAACTCAGATATGCAGATGACACCACCCCTATGGCAGAAAGTGAAGAAGAACTCAAGAGCCTCTTGATGAAAGTGAAAGAGGAGAGTGAAAAAGTTGGCTTAAAACTCAACATTCAGAAAACTAAGATCATGGCATCCGGTCCCATCCCTTCATGGCAAATAGAAGGGGAAACAGTGCAAACAGTGTCAGACTTTATTTTTTGGGCTCCAAAATCACTGCAGATGGTGACTGCAGCCATGATATTAAAAGACGCTTACTCCTTGGAAGGCAAGTTATGACCAACCCAGACAGCATATTAAAAAGCAGAGAAATTACTTTGTCAACAAAGGTCTGTCTAGTCAAGGCTATGGTTTTTCCAGTGGTCATGTATGGATGTGAGAGTTGGACTGTGAAGAAAGCTGAGTGCCGAAGAATTGATGCTTTTGAACTGTGGTGTTGGAGAAGAGTCTTGAGAGTCCCTTGGACTGCAAGGAGATCCAGCCAGTCCATCCTAAAGGAAATCAGTCCTGGGTGTCCATTGGAAGGACTGATGTTGAAGCTGAAACTCCAATATTTTGGCCAACCTATGTGAAGAGCTGACTCATCTGAGAAGACCCTGATGCTGGGAAAGATTGAGGGCAGGAGGAGAAGGGGACGACAGAGGATGAGATGGTTGGATGACATCACCGACTCAATGGACATGAGTTTGGGTAGACTCCCGCAGTTGGTGATGGACAGGGAGGCCTGGGGTGCTGCTGTTCATGGGGTCGCAAAAAGTCGGACACGACTGAGCGACTGAACTGAACTGTACTATGTGAACACGAACACAAGTGTGTTGGTTTCCTAGTCTTCATATCTGCCAAGGAAAGAGAAGATCATTCCAAGACCTTTGAAAGTTAAAATTTATCAAGTTTTCTTTTTGAGCTATCTCAATAAAAAGTACCATCTATCTTCTTTATGATCCAAATTCCATGATTGGCAAATTATATATAAACAGACAACTGATGTAAGAAGACACAAATAATAATCAGCTTCATGGGAGAAATGTTAATCCTCACCAATAACTCGGGAAACGCAAATTAAAACTCCTAGATAAATAAAATAAAAAATATAACCATTTAATTCTGTAGAGGCTGTGATAAAACCAGAAACCACATATTTACTCTAATATGATATAATTCCTTTGGAAAACCATATCAATGTACACAGCAAAAAAGATAACACTCATTTATACGTTCCTTGTTCCAGAAAGTATGTTAAAAGGAATAGTAAAAACAAGGCTTAGATCCTTTGTTACGAGTAATCCTTCTCCTGGGTTCTACTACTCTAACAGGTTACTTCAACAGAAGTAAAAAGTTCTATGCACATGAATTTTAGATGGAGTAGAGGCCAAGATAATAATAATAATAAAAAAAGAGAGATGAAGAAACCAGGAAGCAACCTAATTGTCTAACATTAGGGAACAGTTTGCTGAATGAGACAAATTAAAATGCTAGATTACCAGGCTGCCATTAAAATGATAACTATGAAGATTTTTTAAGTCATTGGCAAGAAATAGAGTTCAAAAAGCATTATTTGCCAGTGTATAAAATGTACCACACAGACCCACTGTCTGTTAAATTGAGAGAACTCATTGTACTATCACACAAGACACTGTGAAATAATGATGATGATAGTATAAAGAGAAGCATAAAATACTAGAAGTGATAGCAATAATATGAAACCTGCCACTTCCTATGAAGATTTACTCTGGTGGTAACCTCAGATATGCAGATGATACCACTCTAATGGCAGAAAGTGAAGAGAAACTAAAGAGCCTCTTGATGAGGGTGAAAAGAAGAATGAAAAAGCTGGCTTAAAACTCAACATTCAAAAAACTAAGATCATGGCATCTGGTTCCATTACTTCATGGCAAACAGATGGGGAAAAAGCAGAAGCAATGACAGATTTTCTTTTCTTGGGCTCCAAAATCACTGTGGACGGTGACTGCAGGCATGAAATTAAAGGACTTGCTCCCTGGAAGGAAAGGGATGACAAACCTAGACAGAGTATTAAAAAGCAGAGACATCACTTTGCTGACAAAAGTCTGTATAGTCAAAGCTATGGATGTTCCATGAGTCATGTATGGATGTCAGAGTTGGATCATAAAGAAGGCTGAGTGCCAATCAATTGATGCCTTTGAACTGGGGTGCTGGAGAAGACTCTTGAAAGTCCCTTGGACAGCAAGGAGATCAAGCTAGTCAATCCTAAAGGAAATCAACCCCAACATTCATTGGAAGGACTGATGCTAAAGCTGCAATACTTTGGCCACCTGATGCGAAGGGTGGCATATTTGGAAAAGACCCTGATGCTAGGAAAGACTGACGGCAAAAGAAGAGGGTGGCAGAGGATGAGATGGTTAGATAGCATCATGGACTCAATGGACATGAGTTTGAGCAAACTCTGGGAGATAGTGAAGGACTGGAAAGCCTGGTGCATTGCATTCCGTGGGGTCGCAAAGAGTTGGATATGACTTGGCAACTGAACAACGATAACAAAATGTACTGCATCCCAATTATACAAAGAAAGTTTTAGAAAAATAATGTAAGCCTGTTCATACCACATATATTGAAAGTGATTTTACAGTACCTTTATAAATGAAGTATCATTCTGTTGATGTAAATATAGTTATATTGCAAGAAAAATTAAATACATGGCTGAAAATTGAGAATAAAATATAAGTTCTGATAATTAGTACTATTCTACGAACTTTGTGGGGAAGACGCATAAAAATCACATGATCAAAAAGGAATGTACTGGATCAATGAACAGTGGGGCCACATTACCCCCACACCCCAGTACCACAAAGCCTGGTCAAGGATTTCAGTGACTCTTGATAACAAAAAGCAAGTCAATATAAAACAAACTTGAATCATATTAAGCAGTATATACAAAGAAAATACGTCAATAAAATGGTTAAAAAACAAGTAGCAAGATATTGTAAACTTGAATGAATTCCACAGTGTATGTGCTTTAGTTGTGTCCAACTCTTTGTAACTACACAGACTGTAGCCCACCATGGGATTCTCCAGGCAAGAATACTGGAGACAAATGCTGTTCCCTTCTCCAGAGGATATTCTAGGCCCAGGGATCGAACCCTGGTCTCCTGCATTGCAGGCAGATTCTTTACCGTTTGAGCTACAGGGAAGTCCATAGTGAGCTACACAAAAAACCAGAATTCTAATGGAAACGTGAAAAACAACATCATAGCTATATTAAAAACACAAAAATGTAAAAATAAAATGACAAAGATTTTATTTTTATATTAAAAATACTAGAAAATAATCAACTTCAGAATTAAGAGGGAAGTTGCTATATAAGACAGGGAGCCCAGCCTGGCTCTCTGTGGGGGAGAGAAGCAAGGGAGAGAGGGGATATATGTATAGCTATGGCTGATTCATGTTGTTGTACGCCAGAAACCGACACAACAGTATAAAGCAACCTTCCTCCAAATCAAAAATAAATTAAAAAGTTAAGTAAATTATCAGTCCCAAAGCATGAAAATCTGACCAGACAGCTAAACTCGAGATGATTCTCTACCAAAGGTCTTCACTGTTAGCAACTGAATCATCACTGTCTTCAAATAGAAACTGCCCAGAGATTCACTGAGGACATTACCAAGTTGGCATTTTTAAAGAGATTTTACTTCTTGTTTCACAGTAGTCTATCAGGTTTTAATTCACTCACACATTGGTAAAGTAATAAGAGTGTCACTTCAAAAGCTTAATCCTACACCCCCGAGAACTACGTGTTCCGCATAAACCCTGTGAGCGATGTACTGATAGAGAAAGACAGTCTGGCCTCTAGGATCAGAGCTGGGGCGGGAAGGGGGCGGGGGCCTCTTCTACTGTTCGATTCTCCAGAGAGCTATAACAGGGTCAAGACAGGAGAACTGGGAACATGGATGTTTCTTTAATCAGCTTCATGTCAGTCATGCATAATATCAAGACTTTCTCCTCCTATGCTCTTTTGATTGTCTAAAATACATACTCTTAATTCTTTCTGTCATGACCCCTTTATAGTTTTACTGGAGAGATTATATTTGCTGCTCCTGTTTTCTCAGAGCCCTTATTTTTTCAGTTGATGGTAAGCCAGGATAATGTCCCTCAGTGATATTTCATAAAACCAATAAAATAAAGCTTTTAATGTTTTAGCAATGTCTTCGTTGTTTGAGACTCACTGGTTACAGCACTAAGGAATTTAAAGATAAATACAGTGGGGAGGATGCAAACTCTCCATCTGATTTCCCATGCTATGCCTTGTTATTCTTGGCTAAAAAAAAAAAAAAAGCAAACTGGTGACCATGGCTGGGAAATGTCTATTCTGTGATACCTGTTGCCTCGCTTGACTGCTGAGAAGTAGTGTACTCATTTTTCTCTGGTGGCCCCAATCAGTTAAATGCAAAGGAAACTTTTCTTTTGCTGTTGTTAACACTACTTACTGCATCTCAAAGTCACAGAAAAATTCCCAAGTGCGGTACCAATAACTATATTCCTCAAGTATTTGAAAGTAAATTGGGAACAAGATGTCCCAATGGCCCCCCAGACTACTCTTAAGTATCTCCTACAACAAGGATATTCTTTTACGTAACCATAATACAACCACCAAAATCCAGAGACTGGCAGCGGCACTTTACTGCTGTCTAATCCTAGACTCCATCCCAGCTTCCTGTGAGCCTCTGGTCCCAGCATTCCCATCAGCTGATCAAACACGACTTTTTAAAAATTTGCGTTTCTATGTACGGTCTTGTGCTCTCTCTTTTTCTCAATAGATGGAGCGATGCTTCATTAACATTGAACTCACTCCTCAAAGTGGAGAAGGAAATGGCAACCCACTCCAGTGTTCTTGCCTGGAGAATCCCATGGATGGAGAAGCCTGGTGGGCTGCAGTCCATGGGGTCGCACAGAGTCGGACACGACTGAAGCAACTTAGCAGCATGCCTCAAATAGCTCATGTCTGAATGAAGCTAATCTGACATAGGTATTTTCTCCATAAGGCACAGTTACAGCCTTCTTGCATGCAGGAACACTATACGACACTTCAGTACGATGTTTAGAGGCCATTTCAAACAGCCACCTCACCAACAAGCAGCCCAGAATTGCAAAAACCATGCCTGTTAAATAGACTGTGAAAAGGACATGTCCACACACACATACTGTATTTGTTATCATTTGTTACAATTATTTCTATATCTACCGGACAGGTTGAAAACCACAAATTGACACCAGTATCCCCTATTCCAGAATACCATGTGGTATATTCTAATTTTTTCCTTTTTCATATTTGTAGTTCCATTTTCAGGCTTCCCTGATGGCTCAATGGTAAAGAACCTGCCTGCCAAAGCAGGCTTGATCCCTGGGTTGGGAAGATCCTGTACAAAAGGGAATGGCAGTATGCTTGCCTGGACAATCCCGTGGACAGAGCAGCCTGGAGGGCTACAGTCCATGGGGTCACAAAGAGCTGGACATTACTTAGCAACTGCACAACAATGACAAATTCTCTTTTCAGATAACAAAAAGCCAGCTCCATTACCCTTAATATTGTCTACCTACTAGATCTACCTCCTGCATGTTACTGACCCTTTCTTTCTGTCCTCATCTCTGGATCCCCTGGATACACTCTCCTCGCCCTGCTGACAAATGGTGCCAAGGGCAGGCATCAGCAAGAATGTCCCCCCTCACACCTGGGCTGCTCCAGCCTGAACCCCGCAACTGACTCCTCCACAAGAACACCCTCCTCCCCGTGCTCTGGGTCCCATGGCTCCCTAGATCTCCATGCGGATGCCTGCATGGCTCAGTACCTCCTAATGTCTCTTAGACTGAATTGTTCCAGAAAGGTGAAAGAGAAGGAGGAGAATGCAAATAATTGTGATAACTGAATTTTCTCATCACTATCTCCTTAGTAATTTTTTTTAAAAGAAATTGGTGTGTATTTATTTATTTATGGTTACATCATACAGCATGAAGGATCCTAGTTCCCTGATCAGGAATTGAACTTAGGATAATGGAGCATGGAGACTGGCATTGGGAGCACAGAGTCTTAACCACTGGACCACGAAGGAAGTCCTTCTCCTTTTTATTTTTAACTGTACTTTAAAAAAAAAAAAAAAAAAAAGATCATTAAGCAATTTAGGTCCTTATGGTGGGCCAACAATTATAAAAATTTAAGAAATCAATATGTTGTGGCAGAAATGTATAAACATTCTTTGATGTTGTTCTTGTTTAGTTGCTCAGTCGTGTCTGACTCTTTGCAACCCCATGGACTGTAGCCCATCAGGCTCCTCTGTCCATGGGATTCTCCAGGCAAGGATACTGGAGTAGGCTGTCATTTCCTACTTCAGAGGATCTTACCCAACCAGGGATCAAACCTATGTCTCCTGCATTGGCAGGTGGATTCTTTACCACTGAGTCACCTAGGAAGCCCAAACACCCTTTGACCTTTAAGCAAATCCATTATTTTACATCCTTGATGATTTTCCCATAGTTGACAGTTCTGCTGTATGTTATGAGTAGCACAGTCTTTGTGCTCAGCAGAGTACTAGTCACAGGACAGCTGACAGGACATCCATTTGTTAATCCCATTTGGCCTTTTACTGGTAATATTAGAATCTGGGTGGGTTTGAGCAGGGTGGTGGAAATGTGCCTTAACAACCAGGAAATGTAGGAATGGCTTTGTCAGGATTGTAGTAAATAGGTAACTTTATGGCTTTTAAATTTTATCTTCAGTGTTATGTTTCTAGTTAGAAAAAAAAGGCGGGCGTGGAACTTCCCTGAGCGTCCAGTGGTTAGGGCTCCACTCTTCCACTACAGTATATCCACAAGATGGCGGAGTAGAAGGACCTGTGCTCATCTTCTCCTTCAAGAACTCCAAAATTACAACTCGCTGCTGAACAACCGTTGACAGGACAATGTTGGATCCCACCAAAAAGAGATAATACCCCACATCCAAGGGCAAAGGAGAAGCCCCAGCAAGACGGCAGGAGGGGCGACACTGCATTTAGAAACAAACCCCATACCCATCAGAGATGCTCCAAGGGCTCAAACAAAACCTTGTGTGCACCAGCAGCCCCCACAGAGACTGAGCCAGACATGCCTGTGAGTGTTTAAGTGTCTCCTGAGGAAGTACAGGTCAGCAGTGGCCTGCTGCAGGGGCAGGGGCTCTGGATGCAACAGACTTGGGTATGCCATAAGCCCTCTTGGAGGAGGTCACCGTTAACCCCACCATAGAGCCGCCAAAACTTACACAGGACCAGGGAAACAGACTCTTAGAGGTCACAAACAGAACCTTGTGTGCACCAGGAGGCCCCACAGAGACTGAGCCAGACCTGCCTCTGAGTGTTTGAATGTCTCCTGGGGACATATGGGTCAGCAGTGGACTCCCGCAGGGGCAGGGACTCTGGGTGCAGCGGACCTGGCTGTGGCATACGCCCTCTTGGAGGAGGTTGCCATTAACCCCACCATAGAGCTGCCAGATCTTACACAGGACCGGGGAAACAGACTCTTGGAGGGCACAAATAAAACCTTGTGCACGCCAGGATCCAGGAGAAAGGAGCAGTGACCACAAGAGACTGACCCAGACTTGCCCGTGAGCGTCCAGGAGTCTCTGGCCGTGGCCTGCTGCAGGGTCGGGGGCACACTGCCTGCCTGGGACCTTTAGAAGGAGGTCGCCACTATCTTCATCACCTCCACGGTAGTTTGGCCTCAGGTCAAACAACAGGGAGGGAACACAGCCCCGCCCATCAACAGAAAATTGGATTTAAGATTTACTGAGCATGAGCCCATCAGAACAAGATCCAGTTTCCCCCTCAGTCAGTCTCTCCCATCAGGAAGCTTCCAAAGCCTTTTATCCTTATTCATCAGAGGGCAGACAGACTGAAAACTACAATCACAGAAAACTAACCAAACTGATCACATGGATCACAGCTTTGTCTAACTCAATGAAACTAGGGCCACCTAAGATGGGAGGGTCATGGTGGAGAGTTCTGACAAAATGTGGTCCACTGGAGAAGGGAATGGCAAACCACTTCAGTATTCTTGCCTTAAGAACCCCATGAGCAGTATGAAAAGGCAAAAAGGTAGGACACTGAAAGATAAACTCCCAGGTCAGTAGGTGCCCAATATGGTACTGAAGAAGAAAGGAAAAATAACTCCAGAAAGAATTAAGAGATGGAGCCAAAGCAAAAACAACACCCAGTTGTGGATGTGACTGGTGATGGAAGTAAAATCTGATGCTGTAAAGAACAATATTGCATAGGAACCTGGAATGTTAGGTCCATGAATCAAGGTAAATTGGAAGTGGTCAAACAGGAGATGGCAAGAGTAAACATCAACACTTTAGGAATCAGTGAACTAAAATGGACTGGAATGGGTGAATTTAACTCAGATGATCATTATATCTACTACTGTGGGCAAGAATCCGTTAGAAGAAATGGAGTAGCTCTCATAGTCAACAAGAGTCCGAAATGCAGTACTTGGATGCAGTCTCAAAAATGACAGAATGATCTCTGTTCGTTTCCAAGGCAAACCATTCAATATCACAGTAATCCAAGTCTATGCCCCAACCAGTAATGCTGAAGAAGCTGAAGTTGAACGGTACTATGAAGACCTACAAGAACTTTTAGAACTAACACCCAAAAAAGATGTCTTTTTCATTACAGGGGACTGGAATGCAAAAGTGGGAAGTCAAGAAACACCTGGAGTAACAGGCAAATTTGGCCTTGGAATACAGAATGAAGCAAGGCAAAGACTGAGTTTTGCCAAGAAAACGCACTGGTCATAGCAAATACTCTCTTCCAACAACACAAGAGAAGACTCTACAAATGGAAATCACCGGATGGTCAATACCAAAATCAATCTGATTATATTCGTTGCAGCCAAAGATGGAGAAGCTCTATACAATCAGCAAAAACAAGACTGGGAACTGACTGTGTTTTAGCTCATGAACTCCTTATCGCCAAATTCAGACTTAAATTGAAGAACACAGAGAAAACCACTGGACCATTCAGGTATGATCTTAAATCAAATCCCTTATGATTATACAGTGGAAGTAACAAACAATTTTAAGGGATTAGATCTGATAGACAGAGTGCCTGAAGAACTATGGACAGAGGTTTGTGACACTGTCCTGGAGGCAGTGATCAAGACTATTCCCAAGAAAAAGAAATGCAAAAAGGCAAACTGGTTGTCTGAGGAGGCCTTACACATAGCTGAGTAAAGAAGAGAAGTGGAAGGCAAAGGAGAAAAGGAAAGATATACCCAATTGAATGCAGAGTTCCAAAATAGCAAGGAGAGATAAGACAGTCTTCCTCAGTGATCTATGCAAAGAAACAGAAGAAAACAACAGAATGGGGAAAGACTAGAGATCTCTTCAAGAAAATTAGAGCTACCAAGGGAACATTTCATGCAAAGATGGGCACAATAAAGGACAGAAATGGTATGGACCTAACAGAAGCAGAAGATATAAAGGAGCATACACAGAAGAAATATACAAAAAAGATCTTCATGACCCAGATAAGCACAATGGTATGATCACTCAACTAGAGCCAGACATCCTAGAAAGTGAAGTTAAGTGGGCCTTAGGAAGCATCACTATGAACAAAGCTAGTGGAGGTGATGGAATTCTAGTTGAGCTATATCAAATCCTAAAAGATGATGCTGTGAAAGTGCTGCACTCAATATGCCAGCAAATTTGGAAAACTCAGCAGTGGCCACAGGACTGGGAAAGGTAAATTTTCATTCCAATCCCAAAGAAGGGCAATGCCAAAGAATGTTCAAATTATTGCACAATTGCACTCATCTCACATGCTAGTAAAGTAATGCTCAAAATTCTCCAAGCCAGGCTTCAATAGTACGTGAACTGTGAACTTCCAGATGTTCAAGCTGGATTTAGAAAAGGCAGAGGAACCAGAGATCAAATTGCCAACATCTGCTGGATCATCGAAAAAGCAAGAGAGTTTCAGAAAAACATCTACTCCTGCTTCATTGACTATGTTAAAGATTTGACTATGTGGATCACAACAAAGTGTGGAAAATTCTTAAAAGAGATGGGAATACCAGACCACCTTACCTGCCTCTTGAGAAATCTGTATGCAGGAAAAGAAGTAACAGTTAGAACTGGACATGGAACAACAGACTGTTTCCAAATCGTGAAGGCTATATATTGTCACCCAGCTTATTTAACTTATATGTAGAGTACATCATGCAAAATGCCAGGCTGGATGAAGCACAAGCTGGAATCAAGGTTGCCAGGAGAAATATCAATAATCTCAGATATGCAGATGACACCACCCTTATGGCAAAAAGCGAAGAAGAACTAAAGAGCCTCTTGATGAAAGTAAAAGAGGAGAGTGAAAAAGCTGGCTTAAAACTCAACATTCAGAAAACTAAGATGATGGCATCTGGTCCCATCACTTCATGGCAAATAGATCAGGAAACAATGGAAAGAGTGACAGACTTTATATTTCGGGGCTCCCAAATCACTGCAGATGGTGACTGTAGCCATGAAATTAAAAGATGCTTGCTCCTTGGAAGAAAAGCTATGACCCACCTAGACAGCATATTAAAAAGCAGAGACATTACTTTGCCAACAAAGGTCTGTCTAGTCAAGGCTATGGTTTTTCCAGTAGTCATGTATGGAGCTGGACTATAAAGAAAGCTGAGTGCCGAAGAATTGATGCTTTTGAACTGTGGTGTTGGAGAAGACTGTTGAGAGTCCCTTGGACTGCAAGGAGATCCAACCAGTCCATTCTGAAGGAGATCAGTCCTGAATATTCATTGGAAAGACTGATGTTGAAGCTAAAACTCCAATACTTTGGCCACCTGATGCGAAGAACTGACTCATAGGAAAAGACCCTGATCCTGGGAAAGATTGAAGGCGGGAGGAGAAGGGGACGACAGAGGATGAGATGGTTGGACTGCGTCACCAACTCAATGGACATGAGTTTGAACAAGCTCTAGCAGTTAGTGATGGGTAGGGAGGCCTGGCATGCTGCAGTCAACGGGGTCGCAAAGAGTCGGACATGACTGAGTGACTCAACTGAACTAAATAAAGTTCCACTGCAGGGGGCGTGGTTCTGATCCCTGATCAGGGAACTAAAATCCTGCGTGCCTCACAGCACAGACAAGAAAAAAAAAACCAAACCGTGATTGTAAACGAGATCTCAGATTCTGTCTCCTAGAAAAAACATTTCAGATGATTTCCTTCATGCCAATAGGAATAGGTCACTCTTTCTCCATACTTACATTAATATCAGTGAAGAATGCCTGTTGCTCTTGTTTCAGAGGCTCTAGGACAGGGATAACACACACATGGCCAGTGTGTCCTCTCACACTCAGTATAGGATCTGGGTTGCAGCAGATCCAGAAGAGGAAACACTGATTGAGATCACAGGCTCCTTCAACCCAACACCACACTGCTGACCATCACCCTCCACCCATGTCCTGGCTCATGAATGAGTGGAGGAATGAACACATGGATACAGATGACACTAGCAAAGCAGCTTGGACACCTGTCCTATCCCCAACCCCTCTATATACAGAGAACATTCCTGGTGTCCCATTTGTTCCCAGACCCTCTGTCTACAGACAGCATTCCTGGTGTCCCATTTGTAATGAAAAAAAATTCAAATCCATCAATTTTCAATGACACTTTTCTCATTAGACACTGTGGATAGACAGACTTGTCAGTAATGACTGTGGGCATGAAAGGTAACATACTACCTCTGCACGCGGTACACTCGAGTCCACGGGGGCACGAGGGCCAGGATCCGGGCCACCAACTCGATCAGGTCGCTGGGGGAATAACTCTTGTATCTTCCTGACTTCCACAGCTCATAGAGCCCTGTCCCACGAATCACCAAGGTAGGGTAGAGTTTCAAACCGTCAGGACGGAAAGCTGGGTTCTCGAAAAACTCCTGTGGAGAGGGAAAATGAGCTCCATTAGTTACATGGAGATTACCCACGGTGAAGCTTCCATCCTGGGCCGACTTCTCTCACACACCTGCCTGGTCCCTAGACTACTTTCCATCAAGCGCGGGGAAACAGAACAGAAACTCACTGTTTTTACAGTCTCACGGGAGCAAGACACTTGGGTGCTGGGTGCCCGAGCCCTGGCTGACCCAGCTCCTGGCCACTGCTAAGGTGTCATCGCCCGCCAGCCTCCCCACCTTGCCTTCCTGCCGTGGCAAAGGCAATTTCCTCTGCCTGGAAATCTTATCAGGTTTTCTTCATCTAGCTCACCTTTAGGTCTCAGCTCGAATGCCAATTCTTCAACGAGGTCTTACTGACCTTCAAATACAAGTTGCTTCACTTAAATTTTTTTTGGGGGAGGGGGGAGCAGAATTCTGTATTATTGCTTTTTTAACATCATCACACTGACGATTCATCTGATGCCTGCCTTTACCTCCAGACTGTAATCTCCTTTAATAATGAAGTATACTTAAAAGTGACTTTTAAAAGTGACACAGATCATTATCTGGGCTGCAAAACCTACAGTGTTTCCTGTGTGGCCCTCTGCAGAGAAAGTATGCCGACCCCTGGGTGTGACTGTGTTGCTCTCAGGCCAGCGGGCGCCGTTCCCAACCCAGAAGACACACACAGCCCATGTGTCACCTGGATGCTGAGCGGTACAGCTAGTTCATCTCTTTTGACACAGTCATTTCCTGCATTGTATCACCCCAGCTGGCTTATTTCTTTACTTGGGATGAAGCAAGGAGACATCAAGCCTTCTCCTTTCTATGATTTTGCACTGCAAATCTGCTCTTATCTAGATTCCACTTGACACGTGATGGAGGAATTAAAGTGGATTCATATAGTTCCCTCTCACCCCAACCTGGCATTAGTGTCTAAATGGCCAGAGTACTGTATCTTGTGAATGGAGTAAATGCTTTCTATCTTGTGCTGTTATTACTCCAGAGCTTCCCATTGTGTAACTTGCTTTCCAAAGAGATAGAACTACTGAGTTTCGATCTCTCTCATTGATTCCTATTATCATCTTAAATGCTGTAATCTTTGTGCACCATTGGCTCTGAGGGACAGTCTGCTGTATCTGCATGTAATTTTCCCTGTAACATTTCTATTTTAAAGAGTCATCCAGTCTTTAATAAATATTCTATAGCCATCCACAGACAGTATGTATGCAAGTCACTCTCCACCTGGTCTGCATCCATACGGGGAACATAGGATTTCAGCAAAGTACTTCTGGCTACTTGCATAATAAATTTAGGAGATATAAGGGCTGATATAATCCTTTCATAAGAATGATGATAGATGGAATTGGCGCAGGATTTCTGGTAAACACAGAGAATTGAAATATGTGTTTCTTTCCTTTCCTTCCAAAATCACATTAAAATAACAGGAAATAATTTTTTTTAAAGCATAAACTCGGAGGAACAAAGGGAACATCAGACGAGAGAGGAGGAGGAATAAGTGATGGCAGTAAATTTCTGGAAGACAGAAAATGGAAGATTGGGAAATGACTGCAAATGAAGAAAACTGCAAACAAACTACCTGCAAAGGAGGGTATGGAGGAAAGGGCAGCTCAGCCACACAAGAGTCCCAGGAAGGCACGTAAATCAGAAACCGCAGGCATCAGGCAGGAGAGAAGACGGCACTGGATCAAAGTCTTTTCACAGATTTATCTCTAATTCCCCTAAGTTCTGAGTCCTTCTACAGGCAGTCACCTGCCCGTTTGTTCCCTGGAGAAACTAGAAAGCTGCTGGACTCTGAGATGACAGGTGCAAAGGAAGATGTGAGTGAGGATCAGAGCTTGAAAACAAGGAGATTAAGTGAAAGCCAGCATGGTAAATGGTGGGCCTCACCCTGCTCCCTGGACACTAGTAACCAGTTTGCTGTGACCTACACACACATCCCCCACAGCCCCCAAGAGAAAGCTGGAGAGTTTGTCTCTGGATTAAATAAATGGTCCTAAATAAGAGTTCAGGGTACTGACATTTGGGAATCCCCTATAGAAAGGAAGGCTGATTACTGTGAGGTATACCATCAACAAGCCACAAAGAGTTTGTGATCTAGTTTTTCAGCTCCTCACCTTTAAGGCATGACTATTTAGCTAACGATTACCAGATACTTGGGGGGAAGTCTAAAACAGGAAAGGCAGACCAAACAAAAAGAAACAGAGGAACTTGGAGGAAACAGAGGCATCACTGAAGGAAAAATAAAACCTTAAAAAACAAACTATAAGTCCTTTAGAGAGAGAAGATCTAGTACATCCATAAAGGGCTTCCCAGGTGGCAAAGAACTTGCCAACGTAGGAGACGCAAGAGACGTAGGTTTGTTTGATCCCTGGGTCAGGAAGATCCCCTAGAGAAGGAAATGACAACCCACTCCAGTACTTTTGCCTGGAAAATTCCATGAACAGAGGAGCCTGGAGTGCTACAGTCCAGGGGGCCACAAAGAGTTGGACATGATTGAGCGCGCACGCGCACACACACACACATAAAACAAGAGGATGCTAGAGAACTGAACTCACAATAAGAATATAAGAAAGAACTCTTGGAAATTAAAACTATAACAAAAACATCTAATAGAAAAGTTGAAAGATAAAGTGAGAAAATAATAAGAAAGCAGGAAAAAAAAAGACAAAAGCAGAAAAGATAAGAATTCAGATAATCAACCTGGGAGATCCAACATTACTAATACGAGTTTTAGAAACAGAACACAGAAAATGAAACAGGAAAAAGTATCCCATAGTACAAAGAAATTTCTCAGAAGACTGGATCAAAATATAGCATGATTAATTAAAAAAAACTCTCTTAAGATACACCACTGTGATACATCACTTTCTCCAGAGTGAAAAAAACCCAGGTTATATATATTGTAGTTTTTAAGGAATAAGGAATATAGTATTAGGAATAAGAATGACAATATGCTTCTTAGCAGCACTAGAAGAGCTACAAGACAATGGTGCAATGTATTTTAAAAAAGAAAAAAAGGAGGGAAAATGGCTTTATAGAATTCTGTTAAGTGTGAAGATGGAAGACAGAATAGAGACATTCTTGAACATGTAAAAGGCTTACTTTCCATGATGAATCCTTTCTTAGGAAGCTGCTGGAGAATGTGTTTTAGTAAAGGAAGTGTTGAAGTGTGAAGTATTAGTTGTTCAGTCGTGTCTGCCTCTTTGCAACACCATGAACTATAGCCCTCCAGGCTCCTCTGTCCATGGGGATTCTTCAGGCAAGAATACTGCAGAGGCTTGCCATTTTCTCCTCTAGGGGATCTTCCCAACCCAGGGATCAAACCCGGGTCTCCCGCATTACAGGCAGATTCTTTATCATCTGAGCCATCAGGGAAGCCCAAGTAAACCAATAAAAGTAAAGGAATAAACCAATAAAAAGGATTAATTTGGTTTCCAAAACAAAGGTTCTGACTGTAGAGAGTCAGAAGAGGAGCCCTAAGGAAGACACCTGTGAACTAGACAGAGAATTGCCAGTCCAGGTTGGAGCTGGAAGATTAAATATCCAAGAGTTATATCTTGAGTCTAAAAACAGAACTTAGAGTATCTGACAGGGTTGGCCAGTGACAGAGGGGCTTTAACACTGAACAGGCACATTTGAAGGTTACAGAACTTGGAGAACTAATAAGCAAGAAAAAAAAAGAAATGATTTTATAGTTAACTGGAAGAAAAACAAAGTGTTACTTAAGAAAAGAACGTAAGTATGATATATTGGCTTCCCCAATGGCTCGGTGAGTAAAGAATCCATCTGCAATGCAGGAGACACAGGAGATGTTTGATCCCTGGCAGGGAAGATCCCTTGGAGAAGGAAATGGCAACCCACTTCAGTATTCTTGACTGGGAAATTCCATTGACAGGGGAGCCTGGCAGGCTACACCCCATGGGGTCACAGAGTCGGACAAGACTGAGAGACTAAGCACATGGTATATTACGTGGATGCATCTGAATAATAATAATTTATGTAAAAACTGAAATGCAAAAATTGACTACTAACGTAACTAAAATAATGAGCTACAATATTGAGAGAATAGGAGGAGAATTAAAATCATGAACTCTTTAACTCTCGTAACAGTAATACATGAAACAATGGACTGATTCAAAATTGGGAAAGGGAACTTTTCATGCAAAGATGGGCACAATAAAGGATGGAAATGGTAAAGATCTAACAGGAGCAGAAGAGATTAAGAAGAGGTGGCAAGAATACACAGAACTATACAAAAAAGGTCTTCATGACCTGGATAACCATGATGTGTGGTCACCCACTTAAGAGCCAGACATCCTGGAATGTTAAGTCAAGTGGGCCTTAGGAAGCATTACTACGAACAAAGCTAGTGAAGGTGACGGAATTCTGGCTGAGCCATTTCAAATCCTAAAGGATGATGCTGTTAAAGTGCTGCACTCAATACACCAGCAAATTTGGAAAACTCAGCAGTGGTCACAGGACTGGGAAAGGTCAGTTTTCATTCCAATCCCAAAGAAGGGCAATGCCAAAGAATGTTCAAACTACTGCACAGTTGCACTCATTTCACACTCTAGGAAGGTAATGCTCAAAGTCCTTCAAGATAGGCTTTAACAGTACGTGAACCGAGAACTTCCGGATGTACACTGGGTTTAGAAAAGGCAGAGGAACCACAGATCAAATTGCCAACATCCACTGGATCATAGAAAAATGACAGAATTCCAGAAAAACATCTACCTCTGCTTTACTGACTACACTAAACCCTTTGACTGTGTGGATCACAACAAACTGTGGAAAATTCTTAAACAGATGGGAATACCAGACCACCTTACCTGCCTTCTGAGAAACCTGTAGGCAGGTCAAGAAGCAACAGTTACAACTAGACATGGAACAATGGACTGGTTCCAAATTAGGAAAGGAGTATGTCAAGGCTGTATATTATCACCTTGCTTATTTAACTCCTATGCAGAGTACATCATGCAAAATGCCAGGATGGATGAATCACAAGCTGGAATCAAGATTGCTAGCAGAAATATCAATAACTTTCAGATATGCAGATGACACCACCCTAATGGCAGAAAATGAAGAGCAGCTAAAGAGCCTCTTGATGAAAGTGAAAGAGGAGAGTGAAAAAGTTGGCTTAAAACTCAACATTCAAAAAACTAAGATCATGGCACCTGGTCCCATCACTTCATGGTAAATAGATGGGGAAAAATGGAAATGGTGAGACTTTATTTTCTCCAAAATCACTGCAGATGTTGACTGCAGGCATAAAATTAAAAGATACTTGCTTCTTGGAAGAAAAGCTATGACCAACTTAGACAGCATATTAGAAAGCAGAGACATTACTTTACTGGCAAAGGTCCATACAGTCAAAACTAAGGTTTTTCTAGTAGTCATGTATGGATGTAAGAGTTGGACCATAAAGAAGGCAGAGCACCAAAGAACTGATTCTTTCAAACTATGGTGCTGGAGAAGACACCTGAGAGTCCCTTGGACAGCAAGGGGATCAAACTGGTCAATCCTAAAGGAATATTCACCAGAAGGACTGATGCTGAAGCTGAAGCTTCAATACTTGGAGCACCTGGAAGGTCTGATGCTAAAGCTGAAGCTCCAATACTTTGGCCACCTGATGTGAAGTGCCAATTCATTGGAAAAGACCCTGATGCTGGGAAAGACTGAGGGCAGGAGGAGAAGGGGATGACAGAGGATGAGATGGTTGGATGGCATCACCGACTCAGTGGACATGAGTTTAAGCAAACACCAGGAGTTGGTGATGGACAGGGAAGCCTGGTGTGCTATAGTCCATGGGGTCGCAAAGAGTCAGACACAACCGAGCGACTGAACAACAACAAGAGTAGGACAAGAGATTCTCTCTACTGATGCTCAGGAGAAAGCAATCCAAACACAGAAGAAGGAAACAAAGTGGTAAATATTAGGACCCCCACCCCCACCACCAGGCTACAACAGTTGAAAGTGGCAGAGGACTACTGCATTTCCATATGACCCCCTTAGGAGGTACTGGATTCTCAAATACTATTTAGTAATCGTTTATTAATTCCACTTATTTTATAAACTTAAAAATTAATAAACAACATTCTGCTGGCGATGTGAATGATACATTAGACGGGAACATGGCTGGTGGCCCTGTGACTTAGATAAGAAGCTGTCTGCCTTTGCAGGGAGCCTCTTGAGAACTTTGTATGCAGGTCAGGAAGCAACAGTTAGAACTGGACATGGAACAACAGACTGGTTCCAGATAGGAAAAGGAGTTCGTCCAGGCTGTATATTGTCACCCTGTTTATTTAACTTATATGCAGAGTACATCATGAGAAATTCTGGGATGGAAGAAACACAAACTGGAATCAAGATTGCCGGGAGAAATGTCAATAACCTCAGATATGCAGATGACACCACCCTTATGGCAGAAAGTGAAGAGGAACTCAAAAGCCTCTTGATGAAAGTGAAAGTGGAGAGTGAAAAAGTTGGCTTAAAGCTCAACATTCAGAAAACGAAGATCATGGCATCCGGTCCCACCACTTCATGGAAAATAGATGGGAAACAGTGGAAACAGTGTCAGACTTTATTTTTTTGGGCTCCAAAATCACTGCAGATGGTGACTGCAGCCATGAAATTAAAAGACGCTTACTCCTTGGAAGGCAAGTTATGACCAACCTAGATAGCATATTCAAAAGCAGAGACATTACTTTGCCAACAAAGGTTCATCTAGTCAAGGCTATGGTTTTTCCTGTGGTCATGTATGGATGTGAGAGTTGGACTGTGAAGAAGGCTGAGCGCCGAAGAATTGATGCTTTTGAACTGTGGTGTTGGAGAAGAGTCTTGCGAGTCCCTTGGACTGCAAGGAGATCCAACCAGTCCATTCTAAAGGAGATCAGCCCTGGGATTTCTTTGGAAGGAATGATGCTAAAGCTGAAACTCCAGTACTTTGGCCACCTCATGCGAAGAGTTGACTCATTGGAAAAGACTCTGATGCTGGGAGGGATTGGGGGCAGGAGGAGAAGGGGACGACAGAGGATGAGATGGCTGGATGGCATCACTGACTCGATGGACTTGAGTCTGGGTGAACTCCGGGAGTTGGTGATGGACAGGGAGGCCTGGCATGCTGCGATTCATGGGGTCGCAAAGAGTCAGACACGACTGAGCGACTGATCTGATCTGACAAAAGCATGAAGCTATGGCGGTGGCAGTGAACAGGAGGGGACAGCTTTAAAAGATATTCAGAGGGAGTAACAGACAGGACCTCCTGTTGGATCAGACCCAGAGTACAGGGAACCGTAAGAGGAGCAGCAGCAGCAAAGATATATAAGCACTCGCTCTGTGCCAGGCATTTTTCTAACTATGCATTATTTCTGCCCATCTTCCCAGCCACCCGGCAGATTCATTTTGATATTTGGCAAAACTAATACAGTTATGTAAAGTTTAAAAATAAAATAAAATTTAAAAAATAAAAAAATAAAAAATTAAAAAACAAAACCAAAAACAAAACAAAACAAACAAAAAAAAAAAGATGAGGAAACTGAGGAACAAAGCGGTTCAAACAGTTTGCTACCAAGTGATGGGGCCAGGATTCAAGCTCACCCCAGTCTGGCTGTGGAGTCCAAATATTTTCTACTTCCTCCTGAATGATTCCTAAATGTCTAGCTTGGGAGAGTATGTGGATGGCGGGGCCACAAATAGTACAGGAAACTGAAGAGGAGGAGACCACTGGGCAATGCAGAAGTATGTCCGTATTAGATACATTACGTCTAAAGTGCGTGTAAGGCCTCTGGTGCCTGTTGAAGAGTATTCAGCAATTGGACTTAAGAGCTGAAGCTTAAGACTGCAGAGAAAATGAGATTTGTTGAAGTGTAAGTGGTAAAATCAGGACAACAGAAGAAAGACACACATATATAGAGAAGAAAAGCCAGAAGCCACATTTATGCAGTGAGGAGAAAAAGAAGATCTAGCAGAAAAGAAACAGTCCTACAGGTAAAAAGGGAAGCAGGATGCAGCAGAGTCACAAAAGCCAGAGAGGTTAGAATTTACGACTGGAGATAGTCCCGTGGGATCTATCTTCCCCAACCAGGGATCTAACTTGCATTCCCTGCACTGGGAGGTGGATTCTTAACCACTGGACCACCAGGGAAATCCCTGGAGATAGTCTCTAACAACAACAAATGCTAAGGTTGGATAAAATGTCAGCAGAGAAGTAGCCTTTGGATTTGGAGATTAGCAAGTATATCACAATGTTTGAGGGCAGGCTGTGTGTATGTGTGAGTCTGTGTTGGCAGCGGAGGACCTGCCAAACTATAACTTGACCACTTGGTTTTTGGGAAAAACAGCTCAGTGGGGGTGCAGGCAACTCCTGAGAGTCAAAAAGGTGGGCAAACATGGATGGACTTTGAAAGACTTCCCAAGATTGACAGAAGGTTCTGGAAATAAATTTTTCCTCAAGAGAAACCAACACTTTCTTAGTGACACTTAGCTGAAATGCTAAGCATTTTCAGCACTCTGAGCTTGCATATCCAAAAGCAGTCTAATTTTAAAAGAATAAAAGACTGAAACAGCAAAAAGTCATTATGAGTAATAAATGATACAACATTTTGTATTCCTATCTGAGGACAGGTGGAAAGGGTGAAGTTAATGCTCAGAGGATAAAGTCCTAAGATGTTAAACATTCTCCATCACAACCAGGATTTTCAGCTTTATAAGGAAAAAGAAAATTTCATTCCAAAAGGAAATTTGAGTTACTGGACAATATAAGTAAATGCTATTTATCACACACAGCTTTGACCAGCTCTGTACGTATCACTAGATAAGAGTGTGAATCTACAAGGAACAGATGCAAATGACCACTTCTGCTCTTAGTGACTCAGAATTAACCTAAGTAACAAGGTGTGAGAGCAAAGCCAATTTATAACTAAGGTGCACAGCACACAACCCTAGAGATACTACGGCTGCAATACCTCAGTGGCTGTAGATGCTTTATGGGTGTACCAGGCAAGGCTGCCTTGTCCTCCAGAGTGACAACATTTTATAGACTTCTACAATTATTACAAGTAGACCCCTTACTTAGCAATGCTTCCAATGAATAAAACATGTTAAGGGAACTATCTGTGGGCTGCTAATGTGACAATAAAAGTAGACGAGGAAAAAGTTTTTAAAGTGTAAAATATGCTGCCTGCTACTGCTAAGTCACTTCAGTCGTGTCCGACTCTGTGCGACCCCACAGACGGCAGCCCACCAGGCTCTCCCGTCCCTGGGATTCTCCAGGCAAGAACACTGGAGTGGGTTGCCATTTCCTTCTCCAATGCATGAAAGTGAAAAGTGAAAGTGAAGTCACTCAGTCGTCTCCGACTCCTAGTGACCCCATGGACTGCAGCCTACCAGGCTCCCCCGTCCCTGGGATTTTCCAGGCAAGAGTACTGGAGTGGGCACCAATACTATGCTGCCTACTAGTTCAGAAAATCTCTAGAAAACAACATTTCCTAGACAAAACCTAGTTTTTTTTTTTTTAATTAGTAAACCTTTTATTGAAATATATCTTAGTATGGAAAAGTACACAAATCATAAGTGTAGATACTATCAAACAGCTTTCTAATCTGATGTACCAATCTATATTCCCAATAACAGTGAATGAGAGTTCCAGTTGCTTCACACTCTTATCAACACTTGATATTGTCTTTTTTCATTTTCACTATACTGATGAGTATACAGTAGCCGTGCATTGTAGTTTTAAATTTCATTTCTTTGAAGATAAATGACTTAGAGAACTTTTGAACAGTTATTGAGTAGCTGAACATCTTATTTGTGAAGTGCTTGTTCAAGATTTTTTTTCCCCCATTCTATTAGGGTGTCTTTTTTAAAAAATTGATTTGTAAAAATATTTACGATAATCTATAGGTTGATTTTTCAGAGGATTTTTTTCTAGAGCGAAATCTGATTTTTCTCATTTTAGCCCTATTATGTTATTCATTTGCTGGGATGAAGTTAGAAAAGGCATACAGTCTACTCATAGTCCCTGTGGGTTTCTTTGAAAAGATTGTAAACAAGAAGATAAATCTGTTTACATGGAGGGCTGTCTTTGCAATGTTATTTCTAAACTATTCTTTAAAGACACTAAGAAAATAAATTGTGAGACTCAGTTATTTGCTGTTACTTTACATTTTTTTTTCCCCAAGGGCACTTAAAGTTATGAACTCTGGCTATACCACTGGCCCGCCCAGAAGCTGTGCTAAAGAAGTGTGTGTGTCAGGTGCCTTTTAGGCTTATAGTCTAGTACCCAGCTAATACTACTGAGAGGAAGATATGACTCAAAATCTATTACATAGTCGATATGAGGGAATTCGTAACATCTGTGAACATCTGTGAATTAATGCTGTCTTATAAAACAGACCTTTAGTTGTATTTCATTTGCTTGGAAATAATAAAAATAAACTTTCTGAAAGGAAAGAAAGAACATCATGATGAATTCCACAGTTCTAATAACAGAGCATAAGTCTTTTTGCTGATGAAATAACTTGATAAACATTTTCATCCTCTTCTCTAAAAGGATATCCCTAAGCCACTTTCCTATTTGAGAATCTGAAGGAAGAAAGAGTTCTGACCAATCTCATTTCCCAAGACCAAGCTAACATGGATCAAGCTAACATGTGATAGAGTGAAAACAAACGAACAGGATTTCCTGGGGGGTACAGTGGATAAGAACCCACCTGCCAATGCAGGGGACATGGTCTGATCCCTGGTCAGAGATTTCACACACTGCAGGCAACTGGAGACTGGGCACCTCAACTCCTGAGCCCAAGCTCTCGAGCTTGTGAGGTGCAACTGCTGAAGCCTATAGAGCCGAGCTCCATGACACGAGAGGCCGTCACGATGAGAGCCCGTGCATCACAACCAAGAGGAGCCCCCCTCACCGCAACCAGAGAAAGCCCGAGTGCAGCAATGAACACCCAGCGCGACCAAAAATACATTAATAAATTATTTTTTAAAAAAGCAAACAAACCCCAGAGTTAGGTATTAAAATTCAAAGAACAGAAAGGTTAGAAGAAAACAGAATAGTTTCTTTCCCTGTTTAGGGAAATCCTGAAAGAGAAAGGCAGTTCTAAGCTTAGAAGCATCTTAAGAAATCACTAAATTAAAAAAAAAAAAAGAAAAGAAATCACTAAATAATAAGTAAACAGGAAAGCTTGACAACAGAAACAAAAGTAAAAGACCAAGAAAAATATTAATAGTGTGGGGAAAATATTTTTAACAAATTGCCTAGAAAGTTCATATAATTAACATTAAAAATATTCATATCCAGTGGAGGAATCAGTCAGAGAACAAAAACACACAATTCCCAAAAGATGGGAGAATTATACTTACTGGATACATGTATACGTATGGCTGAGTCCCTGCGCTATCCACCTGAAACTATCTCAACATTGTTAATCGGCCATACGCCAACACAAAATAAAAAGTTAAACAAAAAAAGAGAAAAAGGCAGAGCGGGTAGCAGCAGGATGCACAGGCATTCTCAGGCGGCCTGGCTGGGTCAGCACTTACTGTAAACTGTTCAATGTCTCTCTCCAGCCCCACGTTCGGCAGATCGGGCATCATGTGAGCCACGACTTTGAAGCCAGAATCTTTGGCCAGGTGGAAGGACTCGCACACTGCCCTCACAGTGTGGCCCCTGAGGAGAGAAAATTCACTACCTGTTACACACATAAATGGGCAAGAAGGTGAGCAGCAGCAACAGCGAAACAAAGTCTGACACAGGCAGCGGGAGCTCTGGAATGAGGAATATGGCTGGGGAAGAGGACATCTTAGAACGTCATCTTTACATCTCTGCTTCTAAGAAGGCCTGGAGAAAAATAATTTTAATTCTAAGATATTTCTCAGAAATTCCTTATGCACCTCCTCAAAGTTTGGACAGCAAGTGACTGAGGTCACAAGAATTAATATGGTGGTGGTTTAGTTGCTTCGTTGTGTCCTACTCTTGTGAGCCCATGGACTATAGCCCGCCAGGCTCCTCTATCCGAGGGGATTCTCCAGCTAAGAATACTGGAATGGGTTGCCATTTCCTTCTCCAGGGGATCTTCTCAATCCAGGGATCGAACCTGGGTCTTCTGCATTGCAGGTGGATTCTTCACCGACTGAGCCACCAGGGAAGAAGAATTAATATACACTAAAATTACCTGGTTTAGCATTATGGGCCACAATATGTCTGCTAATACAAATACCTAGGTTAAAAACAAGAATAGTGAGATCAGAGCCTTACAAGAACAGGATTTTGTTATGCCCTTTCTTTTAAAAATATTTATTACAAATAATTTTATTGGGAGAAAGAAAGGGAGGAAGGGAAAGGTGGGCAGAGAGAGACAGAGAGATTCATCAATATGCAAAGTACATTTCACTCTGGTGGGCAGGCAGGTCCTTACAAAAGTATTAGTAAGAAGAGACAATAATTGAGTGACAAAGTATAATCGTTTAGGGCCAGCTGGATAAGTCAGCTTAACATTCTAGCGCTACATTAAAGACGCAAGCCCTATTAATAGTTTAGGGCTATTAAAAAGTGAAGCCCACAGGGCTCTCACCAGAAAGACCTTCCCATTCACCACCAAAAACTCCTAGAAACTGTGGACCCCAGCCCACTCTCTGAAGGTTCCTATTCATTTCCATGGCTTCACTCTCTGATCTCTTTTTGCTAACGACTTCTCCATTTCCATGGCTGGTCAGGCCTCTCTTCTGACACCACGCCCAAATACCCAATACTCTACTGCTGCGCTGTACAATAGTCACGAGGCACACATGGTTATTCAAGTTTATCTTGAAACTGATCCAAATCAGTAATTCAGTTCCTTGGCTGTGCTACCACAGTGGACAATGTGGGTTCTGAACATTTCAGTCACCGTGGAATGTTCTGCTGGACAGCCTGGCTCTAAAGCAAACCTTCAACTGGTTGCTCCACCAGCATGTAAGGGTCTAAAAGCCTAGTTTTCCACAGTGAAACTCATCTTGCCTCCCAGCCTCCCTCCTTCCCATTCTTTCTCACCCTCATTCCCATTCGGCCACCATACACTGCTTTTCAGGACATCACCTCCTGCTTGAATTCCTGCAACAGCCTCTGAACTGGCCTTCCTTCCATCTTCTTAGTCCACCCTCACACTGTGATCCCTAAAAAGCGATGTTTCTAAAATGTGGATATGGGGACTTCCCTGGGGTCCAGTGGTTTAAGACTTCTAGTTTCCTCTGCAGGGGGCAGGGGTTCAATCCCTGGTAGGGGAACTTAAGATCCCACATGCCATGTGGTGTGGCCAAAAATAAATAAATGAATAAATAAAATGCAGACTTAGTTGGCCTTGGATTAAAGTCTAAGCCCACTGGGCCAACTTCGAAGGCTCAGTCCCTCTGCTGACCCTTTCAGCCTCACCTCTGACCATGCTCCCACCTCACACTCCACCAAACAAAATCACCCCAAAATCCCTAAACATGCCATGATGTGCTTCTGCTCTCAGGAGCTTGCCTGTACTTTTCTTTCAGCCTGAAACAGTCTTCCTCTTCCCCACCTGACGAACTCAGACTCTTCCTGTGAGTCTCAGCAGCCTGAAACAGTCTTCCTCTTCCCCACCTGACGAACTCAGACTCTTCCTGTGAGTCTCAGCTTCCACATCATTTTCTTCAGAAAGCTTCTCTGACCTCCGAGAGACCCCATCCCCAAGGTACCCCTCCAGCACAGCCTTGGTTATTACTGCAGCAGCCCTACCAGCGTCTCTGGCTCAAGCCTTCCCCACGTTGCTCTTTCTCAAGCCTGATATCCATCAGACTCTTCCTACGCACAAAAATATTTTGGAGATCTCTATTACCTTAAAGGGGCTTCCCTGGTGGCTCAGTGGTAAAGAATCTAGTTGCCAATGCAGGAGATGTGGGTTCGATTCCTGGGTTGGGAATATTCCCTGGAGAATGAAATGGCAACCCACTCCAGTATTCTTGCCTGAGAAATTTTATGGACAGAGAAGCCTGGAGGGGCTACAGTCTATGGGGTCACAAAGAGTCAGACATGACGTATCGACTAAATAACAACAACAAATTCCCTTAAGGGAAGCAATCGCCTTCCTTAGCCTGGAGCTCTTCTTGGTTGTTTCCAAGATGCTGACCCATGTGTCTTCCTGATTTCCCTTTATTTCCTTCTCCAATCACAACCCTCCATCATGTCTAACTCCTATTAAAGTGAAGCAGTCTTTAAGGTCCAACTCAACATACACATACTCCTGAAACCTGTTTTTATTTCTGGACAGAAAAGAACTTCATATTGGCTCTATGAGCTGTTACTCCTTCCTTCCTTAGACTCTCAAATTTCTCAAAGTTTATACCCATCATCTCACCAGCCTTTCTTTCAGTACCCTGCCAGTTGGCATTTGCTTCATAAAAACTAATCTGTTAGATCTCACCTGGGCTTATTTCTTTATGAACTGATCGACTGTGTTGGGACTCAGTTGTGGCACACGGAATCTTCGCTGCGGTGCGTGGGCTCCAGGGCACATGGGCTCTATAGTTTTTGGTGCGCTGGCTCTCCAGTTGAGGCACACGTGGGTGCCTCAACCCACGTATGGGTACATGGGTTGAGATGCACCTCCAATCCATGCAGTTGAGGTGCATGGGCTCAGTAATTGTGGCACACAGGCTTGGTTACCCAGCAGCATGTGGGGTCTTAGTTAACGATGACCATCACCCAGCAATCAAACCTGTGTCCCCCACACTGACAGGCGAATTCTCAACCACTGGACCACTACGGAAGTCCCCCTGGCTTCCTTCTTGTTCAAACCCTTTTCTCTGTTCCTCGTCTCCTTGGCCTTCTCTCCTGCTTTAAACTATTGACTTTGAGCCCTGCCTTTGCTTTCTGTACAGGAAAGGCTATTTATGAATAGGAAGAGAGATAAAGATGATGTTTATAGGCTACTGGAAAAGAGTCAGCACAGAAAGACTGCAAGTCAAGGAAGGAGGAGATGGGGTTCAGAGCATGGACAGAAAATTGAATAGGAGGAACACCTAGACCCCTCCCTCTCAGATGGGTAGGAACATCCATCTGCTTGGTGGGGGAAGAGGAAGGCTCATGCAATATCGCCTGTGCCATCTTACCGGTTGGTATCTCTGGCCACATCCTCATAGACACTCTGCACCCCAATCTCCAGCCTTGTGCAGCCGTAGGTCAACATGTCACTGAGATGCCGCTTCATGCAGTAATCTGGTCTGGTCTCAATAGTAATTCCGATGCACTTTGTGAGGCTTCTCTCAGAATACCTATAGAGCAAAGAGAAAAGTAAATAGCCTGCCAAAGCTTTAGGACGTTGGCTCTCATTTCAAGGATGTCTTCCCCTTGTCCTCCAGGATCTAACCCAGTGGTTGAGAGCACCGGCTCTCGGGTCAGACTGAGTTCAAATCCTGGTTCTGCTACTTCTTAACTATGCAACCAGGAACGTGATTAACCTCCTCGTGCTTCGGTTTCATCATCGGCAAAATGGGGGTAATAGCAGCTACGCCTCATGGGACAGACGTGCCTGAGCTGGTACACAGTGCACGGTTATCATCATCACCATCACCATCGTGTTCCTGCAGCGTGCAGCAGCCATAATCTCCTTGAAAAGCAGGGATGTCAACTGTGAAAACCCTCATTTTCAGTTCCTAGCAATGATTTTTCATATAAGTGAAAACCATCTGCATCATTTATTTCCTACTCCATGTTTTAGAGTCATGTTAAATGAAGGAAAACAAAAGAAGGGGGAGGGAAGGGTAGGCATAATGATCACAGGAAGAATTCAGGTGAAATGTCTCCCCCCAACCCACACACGTCTTCTTGTCAAGCCTATGAATCTCAGCAATGACTTACAAAATTAGGAGCATTTTTCTCTTTCACTAAAACCAGGTATCAGAGTGGTGAGCACCACTTGAGATTCAAGCTGTTTTGAGTTAATAGTCTTAATGCTGGCCAGAAACCCAGGAAAATGAAAATGACTCACTAAGGGGAATTCTGACGTGCAGGAATAGGACACTCTTACCTACAGAGGCCACTGTGGCCAAGCACTGCGCTGAACATGCCACATGCAGTGAATGCTCTCATCAGCTCCATGACGTGCCTTTTATTATCCCCGTTTTGCAGATTAAGAACCTGAAGCTCCTAATGTGATCAAATATTGGGTTGGCCTAAAAATTTGTCTGTGTTTTTCCATGCCAGGTTATGGAAAAGCCCGAGTGGACTTTTTAGCCAACCCAATGCTTTGTCCAGGGCTTCCCTGGTGGTTCAGATGGTAAAGAATCTGCCCGCAATGTGGGAGATCTGGGTTGGGAAGATCCCCTGGAGGAGGGCATGGCTACCCACTCCAGTATTCTTGCCTGGAGAATCCCATGGACAGAGGAGCCTCGCGGGCTACAGTCCATTGGGTCTCACAGGGCTAGAGATGGTTGAGCGACTAACACCTCGCTTGGCACTTTATCCAAGAGTACAGAGCTCATAAAATCTAAGTCAGGACTTGAAGGTAGGATTTTGACAAGGTTGAAAATCCTTGGTCTGTTTCACTCTATCACACTGCTTGGACAATTCAGCATGGGATATCAGATCTGTCTCCTCTTCCACTTCTGGGCTTCCCTTATGGCTCAGTTGGTAAAGAATCTGCCTGCAATGCACGAGACCTGGGTTCAATTCCTGGGTTGGGAAGATCCCCTGGAGAAGGGAAAGGCTACCCACTCTAGTATTCTGGCCTGGAGACATTCCACGGACTGTATAGTCCATGGAGTCACATAGAGTCGGACATGAGTGAAAGTGAGTGACTTTCACTTCACACTTCAACTTCTAGAATGAAATCATTCTTCCAAATGCCCTTCTACAACTTTCTTAATTCTTCAGGGAGAGTGAGGGAAGCCTTTGTTTGGCACTTCATTTCCTTCTTTTCAAAGAAGTTCATAGCTTTTGTCGTGAAAAAGAAAACTCATAAAATTTCTACAGTTCTGTAACTGCTGTTCTCTTTTAAACTCATTCATTCATCACTCAATAAAACGGACTTGTCTAATTTAATAATAATTATTAAGGTGGTTAAGAATCACTGAACTGAAGAACTGACTCAAGTCTTTCACACTATGACTGTATTCCTAAGGTTTTATATAGGATTACCAAAAGCTGCAAGAACTAAAGGTAAAGGACTAGTCCACAGTTACTAAACAATGAATCGTAAGACAAAAAAGGACACAGATCTTATCAAATCTTGCTTCTGACAGGATACTAAATCAACTGGCTTATCTGAGACAATCGGACCAGAAAGTCACAGGCCTTTCTAATAAGTGAGTCCTAAGGCATGAAGGAACAAAAGTATACACTGCCCCAGGATACATGTAACTCACGCTCAAACATCAATTATCGTGTTTGGAGAAAACCATTATTTTAAGAAACTGAAACACTAATGTATTATGGAGAAAGCATACTGCATGAAGGCTGACTGAAAAAACCCATGAAGCAGAAAACTCTAAATGAATATATTTCACAAAGTAAGCGAGGACGTCTTACACTCAGACATTCCAAAATTGTACCCCTCTATTAACTGATTTTTTTTTACAAAACCCACAATATTTCCGAGAAGGATGCCATTAAGTTAGCAAGCGGCAGCACAATAGTACCTTGCATTCCCGGAACAACGAGAGGACAGGCAACCGCACAGATGGAACGTGTCTACAGGAACGAGAACTAAATCCACAGAACCTCTCTGCCGCATGGATCATCAAAGGCCCAAGCAAGACTGATAGGGAAGGCTGCTGCGAGGATGATAAGGTCTCTTCAGAAGTAATTAGAATACAGCCTAGGACACAGAGGCAAACCTTATCCTCAAACAATAATTTACCACCAAGTCTTTCCTCTAGGGGGAAAACGTCAACACCTTTGGCAGCAGCAGAAATGAAGGGATAAGAAATAACTTGTTTTTAAAAGCCAATATTTTGTGTCAGTTTCTGCTGCACAACAACATGAGTCACCCCACCCTCCCCATCTCACCCCTCTAGGTCCTTACGGAGCACTGAGCTGAGTCCACATACATGTGTTAATACACAAATATGTGCATAAAGGCAGTCAACTAATCTAAGCAAAATACCTGAGCTGGTATTTTATGGTCGATATAACCCCCCATATCGTTTAAACAGCCATCCAACAGTACAGCTCTTCTTTACTACCAAGTTCAATTGCCATACCTTTGGGGAGCAGGGAGAGGCGGTGGACTTAAGTTCTTGGGCAATTAGGAAATAACTGAATTTTCCAACCATGACCATGAGCTTCTAAGAGACAAAATCAGAACCTGAATTCTGGCTTTCTGATTCCAACTCCACTTCTCTTTCTGTGACATTATAGGGTCATCTAAATAAGCCTAAATTCCACCATCATGGGGCTATGCTGATCTGGCTTCCCAGGTGGTGCTAGCGGTAAAGAACCCACCTGCCAATGCAAGAGATGTATGAGACACAGGTTTGATCCCTGGATTGAAAGAGCCCCTGGAGGTGGGCATGGCAACCCACTCCAGTATTCTTTCCTAGAGAATCCCATGGACAGAGGAGCCTGGCGGGCTACTCCACAGGGTCACAAAGAGTCTGACATGACTGAAGCAATTTAGCATGCATGCATACTTCTTTGCATGGTGTAGGTGCAACATCAACTAGAAAAGATGCTAATGCTCTCTGTGAAGCTAACTTAAGCCAACATCTTATGCTGATGGCATTTTTTTTTTTAATGGGAGGTGGTGGTGGGAGGCGAATGGGACAGTAACCCGGGAACATCAAAGCAAATAAAAACCAGATGCTACCAGCCTTCAAAACAAAGCTCAAATACATTTCTCCTGTCATGACATCTTCCCAGTGCCTCTTGGTAACTCTGTGCTCCCATTCCGAAATATCTTGCCCATACTCTGTATGGACTTTGTCTCATTTGTGGATATGCCTGTTTGTCCATTTGGACAGGAGGCTCCTGGAAGGCAGTAGGCTCATAAATGTTTAGAGGTAAGGCCTTCAGCACTGAAAACTCTCCTTCAGTATAAAAAAGAAAAATACAAATATGAAGAATGAGTAAATGAATGAGGCAAAGCTAAAGACACATAGGTGAAGGAGGTCTCTCTTGACTCCTATAGCAGCCTCCAGCTAATTCGCTACCGTTCCCCTTTGGGAACAGGTTACTGTTCCCAAACAGTTAACCCTAAAAATTGCTTAACCCTAGACCAGGTAATCTACAGAAAGTAAAGACACAGTAGTCCTTTGTCCCAGGGATGCTCAGCAGTCTAGCTGTAGGGCTAAGACACACAGCTAAAACTAAGAAACACTTAAGATCAAAGAGCTAGAAGTGGCAGATGTTATAATTGGATAGAAACGATTTCTTGGAAAGCATGCTTCTATTTCTGGAAGAAAGTGACCTATAAAAGTGACATCTATTATTACTACTCACTGTCCTCTCACAATAAGGCCCCAACCAGCAGGGCGCTGAAGGAAGACGATGTGAAAGGCTCTTTAAACTGTTTCTGCTTCACTCCAAGAAGGCCGTGGCATCAAAAAAACATTTCTGATTGCTATTAATTTCCTGCCATTCTCTCTGAAACCTCTGTCATCAATGAAGTTGGATGGGCCTTACTTTTGATTTCCTGTGTAAAATCTCACTAGAGGTTGAGGTCCAAATTCCTGAGAGGTTTAGGACCCTTTCCTACATGGACATCCCTCTACCCCAAACCCAACCTGCTCAAACCAAACCACAAAGTAGATATGTATGGTATGTAGATGACATATGAACTTTCATTAGTCACAAGGTACAAACTCTCTTCTGCATCTGCAGTCCCAAAATGAGTAAGTAGAATTTATAAACTTCTTTGGACAGCCAGAGGTTTGTTTGACTTGCCAAGTAATATCTGGGGTTACTGGTGTAGTTCCTCAGTGAATGTGCTTAGTCCTCAGTCGTATCTGACTCTTTGCGACCCCATGGACTGTAGCCCGCCAGGCTCCTCTGTCCATGGGATTCTCCAGGCAGGAATACTGGAGTGGGTAGCCATTTCCTTCTCCAGGAGACCTTCTCAACCCAGGGATAGTCTGAATTTCAGGCGGATTCTTTACTGGGGAAGTCCCCCAGTTCCTCGGAAGTACCACCAAACACATTCCTTTTTGGGGAGTGAATATAATCATATCTGGAAAATATCTCAACAGACTTTTACATCCTGTCTAATGCTGAGCTAATGATGGTCTAGACTGAAGAATGACTGAGTTGGATGTTTGGGGATTTATAAAATAACTTTTTCCTTTTGAGATGGTGGTCAAGTTTGGTTCCTGGATATTGGCAGTTATGTTGGGAGAGTCTAATACATAACAAAAGGTTCTGCTCAACACAAACTGAGGTACCAGAGAGAAGCAGAATTTCGATTTTTACATGAGTACAACCTATGAGAAACTAACCTGGTAACATAGCTTAGAGAATAATCAGAGACCTCTGCTCCCTTATCATGCTGGTTGACAAGGTTTAGGACATATGAAAAACAACCCATAACATTTTGGGTTTTGATTCTTCCAACACCCAACAAAAGCGCTATTATTTTGTACACCTGGTCAGAATGCTGAAGAACCAACAGCAATAATACTATTGACAGAAAATTAAAAAACAATCAGGGTTATCACACATTCTTTCAATATTGTATTCACATTCAAATTCAAGGACTAGAATGTTATATACATAGCCCTTAAATTTGAATGTGAATACAATATTGAAAGAATGTGTGGTAACCATGATGATTGCTTTTTTTATTTTCTATTAATAGCACATTATATATATAACATTATGCTTCCCTGGTAGCCTAGTGGTAAAGAATATGCTTGCTATGCAGGAGACCCGGGTTCAATTCCTGGGTTGGGAGGATCACCTGGAGGAGGGAATGGCAACCCACTCCAGGATTCTTGCCTGGAGAATCCCATGGACAGAGGAGTCTGGCGGGCTATAGTCCATGGGGTTGCAAAGAGTTGGATATGACTGAGCGACTAATACACACCCATATACAAAACATTATAAAAAAGCTGCCATTGTCAGGAAGTGACTGTTAGATGAAAGATAACCTCTCAATACATCTTTTAGATCAAAATTGCCATTCCAATAGAAATCCTTAAAGCACAGAATGTCACAGAAATCAGTAACTTTAGAGATAATCTAGTCTCACCTTCTCATTAATAACGTAGGATAACAACAGAAAATAAGCCTGGAACTTATTGTTACTGCACAGTTCTTCCCACTGCACTCACTTAACAATGCTTTCTAAGTACTGGGTTGGCCAAACAGTTTGTTTAGGTTTCTGAATGAACTTTTTGGCCAACGCAATACCTTCTCTTCTCAAGGCACTGTGCTTGATATGAGATCCTTTCTCTTAAGAAGACATTCCGTATTAAGACACAGAAAAAAACGCATTATATGAAATTAGACAATAATGGTATTCCGTAAGACCACAACTCTTGGCTACTAAAAACCAAAGTGAGGGAGTAACTAAATTAGTAGTTGCAAATTCAATTGTAGCAAATGTGAACAGATTAAATACTCCAATTAAAGGCAGACAATGTCAAAATGGATTAAAGAAACAAGACCCAACTACTGCAGACTGTTATCTATAAGAAACACATTTTCAATACAGGGACACACACGGGTAGAAAGTAAATGGGTAGAAAAGTACGTAAGTAACTGCTGTAATGGGAAACAATGCCAAAAAAAAAAAAAGAAACCTCAAGACCAGAAAGGACTTCTCATAATGATAAAAAAGTAAGCTCATAATCAAAGTTTTATCAAAGTTCATACACCAGGAAAACATACCAATCACAAATGTGCATACACCTAGTAGATCTTCAAAATAAATGAAGTAGAAACTAATACAACTAAAGAGGTAAATAGATCATTCTTCAATCATAGCTGGAGATTTTACTCTTTTTCTCTCAGCAATTGATAGAACTACATAGAAAAGAAAAAAAAATCCCCAAAGACCATTGAACAACACTATCTACCACCTTGACTTAATTGATGTTTATAGAACATTACATCCAAAAACAGCAGAATATACCTTCTTTCAAACACACATAGTATGTTCACCAAGAGAGATCATATATGCTGAGCCACAAATAAGTCTCAATAAAAAAAACTTTTAAGAAACTGAAATGGTACAGAATAAACCCTCTCTGATCAAAAGGGAATTAAATCAGAAATCAAGAAAAACTCCATGTTTTTGGAAACTCAGAAATTAAACAATCCATTTGTATACAATCCACAGGTAAAAATACAATTTCAGGAAACATTGTAAATTAAATAATAATTAAAACAGAACATATTAAAATTTGTGGGATTCAGCCAAAGCAGTGCTTATGGGAAAAACTTAAAGCTTTAAATACTTACATTAGAAAAGAAAAAAGGTCTATAGGATAGCTAGGTTTCTATACCTTATTTAAGCAAAGAAAAAGAAGAGCAAAGTAAACCCAAAGAAAGTAGAAGACGATATAAGAATAAAAGCAGAAATATATAAAGTAGAGGGCATAAACAAAATCAAAAGTTAATTCTTTGCAAAGAACAACAAAATTGATAAACTATAACTAGACTGATAGAGAAAAAAAGAAAGAACACAGATTATCTATATCAGGATTGAAGGAGGGGTGATCAATAACATCCTACAGACATTAAAAACATAGTATGGGAATGTTAGGGATTGGGGGCAGGAGAAGGGGACGACAGAGGATGAGATGGCTGGATGGCATCACCAACTCGATGGACGTGAGTTTGAGTGAACTCCGGGAGCTGGTGATGGCCAGCGAGGCCTGGCGTGCTGTGATTCATGGGGTCGCAAAGAGTCGGACACGACTGAGCGACTGAACTGAACTGAAGGGAATGTTATGAACAACTTTATACCAAAAAGCTTGACAACCTGGATAAAACAGTCAAATTCCTTGAAAAATACAACTTATGAAAATGGACAGAGATGAAACATAATATCTGAATACCCCTTTGTCTATTAAAGAAATGGAATTAATCATCTAAAGTGTGAGTTACTCAGTTGTGCCCAACTCTTTCGGACCCCTGTGGACTGCAGCCCACCAGGTTCCTCTGTCTATTGGATTTTCCAGGCAAGCATGCTGGAGTGGTTTCCCATTTCTCTCTCCAGGGGATCTTCCTGATCCAGGGATCAAACCCAGATCTCCTGCACTGCAGGCAGATTCTTTACCAACTGAGCTACCAGGGAAGCCCAGTATCTAATCATCTAAAACCCTCCAGTAAAGAAAAATCTAGTCTTGGACAGGTTTACTCACAAATTTCAGCAAACACACAGAAGAAATAATATTCATCTTACATGAAGTCTTTCAGAAAATAAGGAGGAAATGCTTCATAACTTGTTTTATAGGGCTGGCATAACACTGAAGCCAGAATGTAACAAAGAAAAGAAAACATGAAATCACAGAGCACCATCCACCATGAATAAAATCCTTTACAAAGTATTAGAAAGGTGAATCCAGTGATATGTAGATAGAAAAATACATTACAACCAAATAGGGTCTATCTTAGGAATGCAAGATTAGTTTAACATTAAAAAAATCAAAGTAATATACATTATCAGAATGAAAGAGGAAAAGCATGTTATCATTTAGTCACAGAGAAATCATTAGACAAATGAGTTAACGATAAAACTCTGCAAAATTTTTCAGATAAAGATATCTTAAAAAAAAAAAACCTCTCAAGTAACACTGCACTTAATACTGCAGTATTAAATGTTTTCCCTATATTATTGGGAGTAAGACAGACAGACTCATTCTTATCACTTTCATTTAGCACTGGACAAAATGTCCAAGCTATTGCAATAGGGAAGAAAAGCATCCACAACCAAAAGGAAAAAAATTAAAATTCACTGTATTTGCAGATTACATGATTATTTTTAAAGAAAATTCTAGCATATCTACAAAAACAACTTACAGAACTGAGTAGTGGATTTAGTAAGTTCATATGCTATAAGGTTAATACACAAAAATAAACTATGTACCTTAATACTAACTGCAAACAATTTGAAAATACAATTGAAAAAATTTCACTTAATATAACATCAACAAACAAAATATTGGGTTGACTATAAAAACTCTGTCCTGTTTAACCCACATGAACTTCTGGCCAACCCCAAATTTTGAAATAAATTTAACCAAAAGCTTACAAAATCTCCAAACCAAAGACTGCTAAGAGAAATTAAAAACTAGAAGACAGACTATGTTCATAAATTGGAAGGTTAAATTGTCAATTTTCTCAAAATTTTTCTATACTTTAAACACAATACCAATCCTATCACACTTTTTACTAGAAATTGACAAATATAAACTTTATACAGAAGGGCTGCTGCTGCTAAGTCACTTCAGTCGTGTCTGACTCTGTGCGACCCCATAGACGGCAGCCCACTAGGCTCCCCCGTCCCTGGGACTCTCCCGGCAAGAACACTGGAGTGGGTTGCCATTTCCTTCTCCAATGCATGAAAGTGAAGAGTGAAAGGGAAGTCGCTCAGTCGTGCCTGACTCTTAGCGACCCCATGGACTGCAGCCCACCAGGCCCCTCCATCCATGGGACTTTCCAGGCAAGAGTACTGGAGTGGGTTGCCATTGCCTTCTCCACACGAAGGGCAAAGGACCTAAAACATCCAAAGCAATCTTAAAACAGGAGGACTGAGTTAGAAGACTTACACTACTTCAGGACATACCCTAAAACTACAGTAATCAAGACTGTGGTACTGGCGTAAACTGAAAACAGATCAACGGAACAGAAAAGGGTCCAGTCCAAAACTCATATCCCAACGGATTTTTCACAAAACTGCCAATACAATCTATATGGGAAAAGGAAGTTTTAAAAGAAGTAATGTTGAAACAATTAGGTATGTATATAGAAAAAAAGAAATCTCAACGCCTATCATGCACTACACATAAAACATTAAATCAAGATGGATCATAAGCCTACATATGAAACATAAAAGTCAAATCTATAACTAGAAAAAAACACAGGAAAATATCTTCTTGCCTTGTGAGAAGGCAAAGGTTTTTTAAGAGATAATACAAAATAAGCAGTAATTATGAAAGAAAAAAATTACTTGATTAAACTTCACCAAAACAAAACACTCTGCTCAAAGATTTTAACGTAATGAACATCAAATCACAGACTGGGTTTTCGTGTTTGCAAAACAGAGATTGAACAAAGGACTAGAATCCAGGGCATATAAAAAATAAAACAATAGGCAATAGGCAAAAGATTTTAACACACACTTCACAAAGGAAATATACACAGAAAGCATCAGTACATAATAAAGTGCTCAGCATCATTAGTCATCAGGAAAACGCAAATTAAAAGCACAGTGAGATGCCACTACACGCCCACTAGAATGGCTAAACTTCCAAAGACTGGCACCACCCTACTCAAGTGAGGATCTGGAACAAATGAACACTCACATGTTACCGGTGGGAGTACAAATGATGCAACCACTTTGGGAAAATGTCTGGCAGTTTTGAAGCTAAACGCATGATGGTTATTACACCCACGAGAAATAAATACATACATTCACAAAAAGACTGCATAAGTATGCTCACTGAAGTTTTATCATGAGAGCTACAAACTGGAAATAGCCCAGCTATCCATCAACAGGATGGATACACAAACTATGGTCTACGTCTACAAAGGAATTCTACCCAGAACTAAAAAGATAACGGCTATTATAAAACTCAACATGGATGAAGCTCAAAATATAACTCTCCCTGAAAAGATGTCTCACACAAAAGAATATGTGTTATTCGGTTCCATTTATTTGGTTGGCCAAAATGTCCGTTCGGGTTTTCTAGATCATCTTACTGACTTACTAACCCCGAACTAACTTTTTGGCCAGCCAATACATGAAGTTTAATAGGCAAAACTAATGTATGAAAGGGGAAAACATGAGAACAATGGCCGCCTCTGGGAGTCCAGGTGGGGTTTACAGGGAGGAGGCAGGAGGAACCCTTCTAGGTGGCAATGATGCTCTCTGTCTTAGCAGGGTTTTGTTACACAGGTGCATGCATTTGTTAGAACCCATCAAGCAGTATCCTTAGCATCAGTGCATTTCATTGTATGTAAATATACTTGAAAAGAAAAGACTACAGTGAACTAGCTAATGATGTGCATGATGATGTATTTGGGGACAGTGTACCAAAGCCTGCACCCTGCTTTAAAATGTGTTAAAATAAATAAATAAAAAAGAGGGATTGATGAATGCACAGAAATGGCTAGTTAGCTAAGTATGTGATGAAGCACATATCATAGAACATAGGTGCTAAGTACGTGATGCTCACTGGAAAATCTTTCCACTTTTGTTTCAAAAAAAAATGTTGGGAGAAAAACTAATATCTCTTTATGATGACTAAGATCGTACCCTAGGTTGTGCTGCCAGCGTCAAGGATCCTGGTTACCGTCTGTGAAAATCTGATTTACCGAGAGAGGTAGTAAAAGTGATCAATATACAAAGTGAGGGGTGGGTGGGAGGTGCGATACTGGAGCCAAAGCCCAGAAAGGCAGGAGATGATCACTTTCAGGGCTTCTCAGGTTGCTCTGCTTTCTCTGCTGCTGCTACTGCTGCTAAGGAGAAGGCAATGGCACCCCACTTCAGTACTCTTGCCTGGAAAATCCCATGGGTGGAGGAGCCTGGTAGGCTGCAGTCCATGGGGTCGCTATTTCTCTGTTACTCTGCAAATCTATGAAATTATTTTCTGGGCCTGGTACCCAGCGTTACCCAGCACTCTAGTTTTTCCAGGACTCAGGAGGACATAGCTGGGGGCTTTAAACTCATTGATTGACATGGAAAAAAAAAAAGGAAGGAACGGAAATGAATTAAAAATTCCACAGGGAGAAGGTATGACTCACCCACTTCTTGATAGGTAACTCCCCTTTTAAATGGCATCTTGTGAGAACAGCCAAGGAGCAACAAAGATTGAATGTAAAACTGCTTCTGGGCAAGACTGATTAAAAAGGAATACAACTGTTAAAAGGTTGCTTTGAGTTATTTGGCGACATGTGCATTCTGGCGAATGGGTGACTCAGACCCCACTGCCGGTCCTTTTCATCTCCAGGGTGACGATTTTTGAAGGACGAGAGTCACCAGTAATTGATGATCTCCAGAGACTGCTGCGGTCTTAGTCTAAGTGATAGCAGTGATTAGCACTTTGCTTGATTTAATGAGTCTTCACAGAAACCAAACCTGCGTCGTCCTCAACTCTCTGTTTCCTCAGCTTTCCAGTGATCCCAGCTGCAGGGAGCTAGCGTACTGCTTGCTACTGCCCCACCATAAATGGTAACCAAGTTCACCTTGCTAGGGTTTTCCCTTACTCTAACTCTTCATCTTTTCAGAAAAAAGCAAAACGTGAATTAGATGTGACGCAGGATAGTGAAGCAGGGACACAGTCGAGCTAACAGTAGAACTCGATGTGAGTTCGAACAATGGCTATTAACTTTAAATGAGGTTGACTCATTTGTCACAATATGAACAATAACTTTAAGAAAATTTATTTATTTTTTAAAATTTGGCTGCGCTGGGTCTTAGTTGCAGCACGTGGGATCCAGTTCCCTGACTAGGGATCGAATCTGAGCCACCTGCATCGGGAGTGTGGAGTCTTGGCCACAAGACCATCAGGGAAGTCCCAGTATGTAACTCAGTACTATATCTGTGTAGTCATATTAGTATCAACTACTAGGAAAATAAGGATTCCCTGGCGGCACAGTGGTAAAGAATCCACCTGCCAGTGCAGGAGACACGGATTCAGTCCCTGAGCGGGGAAGATCCCCTGGAGTAGGAAAAGGCAACCCACTCCAGTATTCTTGCCTGGAGAATTCCATGGACAGAGGAGCCTGGTGGGTTACAGTCCGTGGGGTCGCAAAGGGTCAGACACGACTGAGCATGCATGCATGCAGACTAGGAAAATAATAGGAAAATAAACATGAATTCACTACCTTACATCTGAGAGAGGTGAGCCACACTAGAGAACCCAAATATTTTTCTTAAATACCATCTATACAAGAGAATTTAGAGAACAGTAAGATAAATGTCCATCCAAAAATTTTGCAGGAAATGTTATGTCCAAAACACAGTATCTCCAGGCTGCTCTATATTTTGCAAGGATGTCAACATTCGAAAAGTTTTCTGCATTCTGTAGTACCAACCAGACAACCATTTCTTCAAATTACACAAAGCTTACCTAAAAAACAAATACCAACTTTATTATAGGGAGCTGGCAGTAAAAATTTACCTCCACAAACACAAGACTGCAAATTGGCTTTTTCTAGATTATTTCATAAAAGCATAGAGGCCAGGAGAAAAAAAAACAAAACATGCCAAGTGGGTTGGCAGGACTCAGTGTAGCATTTATGGCTGGTTTTATGGCTCCCAGACTGTACTTTTACTACTTCCCGAGAGCCATTCATATTTGCTGCAATGAAAACTCAAATCACATATAAATTTTTATCTGAAAATAAAGTGTTTATTGCCCCCTTGAGGTAAATTAAAGAACAGAAACAAAACAACGCCAGCTCTGGTCTATCCTTTAGAGAAAGAGGCTTTCTTCTTCAAAAGACTTTTTCTACACACATATCGTGATCTGAAGTTATAGAGTAAAAGTTCATTTCACCCCCAAAAAGGACAATTTATACACACCACTAGGCATCAGACCATTTCTGTAAAAATAGAGCTAAAACTTCACACAAAGAATATCAGTTCAGTCATTCAGTCGTGTCCGACTCTTTGCCACCCCATGGACTGCAGCATGCCAAGCTTCCCTGTCCATCACCAATTCCAGAAGCTTGTTCAAATTCATGTCCATCGAGTCGGTAATGCCATCCAACCATCTCACCCTCTGCCGTCCTCTTCTTGTCTTCAACCTTTCCCAGCATCAGGGTCTGTTTCTAAGGAGTCAGTTCTTCACATCAGGTGGCCAAAGTATTAGAGTTTCAGCTTCAGCATCAGTCGTTCCAATGAATATTCAGGACTGATTTCCTTTAGGATTAACTGATTTGATTTCCCTGCAGTCCAAGAGACTCTGAAGAGTCTTCTCCAATACCTCAGTTCAAAAGCATCAGTTCTCTGGTGCCCATTCTTCATGGCCCAACTCTCACATCCATATACAACTACTGGAAAAACCACAGCTTTGACTAGAAGGACCTTTGTTGGCAAAGTAATGTCTCTGCTTTTTAATATGCTGTCTAGGTTGGTCATAGCTTTTCTTCCAAGGAGCAAGTGTCTTTTAATTTCATGACTGCAGTCCACCATCTGCAGTGATTTTGGAGCCCCCTCAAAAAAAGTTTGTCCCTGTTTCCATTGTTTCCCCATCTATTTACCATGAAGTGATAGGACCAGATGCCATGATCTTCATTTCTTGAATGTTGAATTTTAAGCCAGCTTTTTTCACTCTCCTCTTTCACTTTCATCAAGAGGATCTTTGGTTCCTCTTCGCCTTCTGCCATTAAGGTGGTGTCAGCTATATATCTGAGGTTATTGATATTTCTCCCAGCAATCTTGATTCCAGCTTGAGCTTCAACCAGCCCAGTATCTTGCATGGTGTACTCTGCATATAAGTTAAAAAACCAAGATGACAATATATAGCCTTGATGTACTCCTTTCCCAATTTGGTACCAGTCCGTTGTTCAACATCCGGTCTAACTGTAGCTTCTTAACCTGTATACAGATTTCTTAGGAGGCAGGTCACGTGGTCTGGTAGTCCCATCTCTTTAAGAATTTTCCACAGTTTGTTGTGATCCACACAGTCAAACGTTTTGGCACAGTCAATAAAGCAGCAGCAGATGTTTTTCTGGAACGCTCTTGCTTTTTCTCTGATCCAGTGGATGTTGGCAACTTGATCTCTAGTTCCTCAGCTTGTACATCTGGAAGTTCTTGGTTCACGTACTGTTGAAGCCTGGCTTGGAGAATTCTGAGCATTATTTTGCTAGCATGTGAGATGAGTGCAATTGTGTGGCAGTTTGAACATTCTCTAGCATTGCCTTTCTTTGGGATTGGAATGAAAACTGACCTTTTCCAGTCCTGTGGCCACTGCTGACTTTTCCAAATTTGCTAGCAAATTGAATGCAGCACTTTCACAGCACATCTTTTAGGATTTTAAATATAGCTCAGCTGGAATTCCATCACCTCCACTAGCTTTGTTCATCATGATACATTCCAGGATCTCTGGTTCTAGGTGAGTGTACATACCATTGTGGTTATCTGGGTCATTAAGAACTTTTTTGTATAGTTTTTCTATGTATTCTTGCATCTCTTCTTAGTATCTTCTGCTTCTGGTAGGTCTATACTGTTTCTGTCCTTTATTGTGCCCATCTTTGCATGAAATGTTCCCTTGGTATCTCTAATTTTCCTGAAGAGATCTCTAGTATTTTCCATTCTATTGTTTCCCTCTATCTCTTTGCATTGCAAAATTTTAAAGTTTCAGTTGATAAAATGTCAAATTAACTGTATCCTAAAAATACATTATATACATCTTCAACTGGCCTAGCTAGCTCACATGACCTAAGGAACCCAAAAAAACAGACTAAAAATCTCTGCAGCAAATTTTCATGGAAGGGGGTTGAGGGGTGGAACAAGTCTAAGATATTTATGATTCAAACTCACTTAATGCACAAGGTCTGCAACAAGAGATCAGCTGCACTGAGAAAAGAATATATAACACATAAGCATGGGGAGAGAAAAGTGTGATGGTCTGAACAGATGATCTGATCCTAAGAGGGAATTCTCAGAGTTCAGTGGATTTTTAGGCAGCGATCCTCTGAGGTACCGTTGTCATCCTAACGTCATGGGGCTTTGAACTAATTAAGGCTGTTTTTCCTCTAATTGCGTTTTATTCTAAGCTGTCATCTGTTTGTCAGTATTATTAGGAAAAAGGCATTGGATTACATCATGACTCCCTCAAAAGTTTGAAAGACTTCAGCGTTTTACTCAGTATGACTCATATTCATGAATGATCAAGGTTCCGAATGAGCAGTAAAAATAAGGTCCTATTTCATCCTGCTACTCAAGGCCCTGCAGGATAGAGATCAGGCTGGCCTGCTGTTGCTCAAAGTCGATTCATGGACACAGATTTAACCCATTGCCTCCTCTGGTGGCCATCACACAAAGTAGGCTGCTCACACCCACTCTCCCAGACGCTGAGCACGCCACCCGGGCATCTCAAACTGTTACTGAATCTGAGGCTCTAGCTTCGTCACAAAAGAATTCTGAAATGGAGTGATAGGTAAGAAGTGAATCTGGTCCCATCGCTTCATGCAAACAGATGGGGAAACAAGTGACAGACTTTATATTTTGGGCTCCAAAATCATTGCAGATGGTGACTGCAGCCATGAAATTAAAAGACGCTTGCTCCTTGGAAGAAAAGCCATGACAAACCTAGACAGTGCATTAAAAGGCAGAGACATCGCTTTGCTGATAAAGGTCCATCTAGTCAAAGCTATGGTTTTTCCAGTAGTCAGGTATGGATGAGAGAGTTGGACCATAAAGAAGGCTGAGTGCCAAAGAATTAATGCTTTTGAATTTCGGTGCTGGAGAAGACTCTTGAGAGTCCCTTGGACTGCAAAGAGATCAAACCACTCAATTCTAAAAGAAGTCAGCCCTGAATATTCATAGGAAGGACTGATGCTGAAGCTGAAAACTCCAATAGTTTGGTCACCTGATGCAAAGGGCCAACTCATTGGAAAAGACCCTGATGCTGCGAAAGATTGAGGGCAGGAGGAGAAGGGGACGACAGAGGATGAGATGGTTGGATGGCATCACCTACTCAATGGATATGAGTTTTAGCAAACTCTGGGAGATAGTGAAGGACAGGGAATTCTGGTGTGCTGCAGTCCATGGAGTAGCAGAATTGGACATGACTGACTGAACAATAACTATGACAAGTGGGAGAATTATTCCAATTATTTGGGGGATGAGGCAGAGATTTCCAGGAATCACCATCCACTTTTTGACCTCTTTGGTTAGCCTTAGAACCATTATGGCGCTGGAGGGTGTGCTATTTAGCATGCTAATATATTACAATGAGTGTATGATAAGGCTCAATGTCTACTAGAGGCTAACTGTTCCACCATCTTGGTTCCAACCAGTCTGTCATGTCCCATGGCCATGTCATGGATTTCCCAGGTGGCTCAATGGTAAAGAATTTGCCTGCCAATGTAGAAGATGCAGGAGACCTGGGTTTGATCCTTGGGTCAGGAAGATCACCTAGAAAAGGAAATGGCAACCCACTCCAGTCTTCTTGCCTGGGAAATTTCATGGGCAGAGGAGTTGGGTGCGCTATAGTCCATGGGTTTGCAGAGAGTTGGACACGACAGAGTGCACGTGCACACCCATGCCCACCTCATTCTTTTAAAGGCTGTGTCCTGCCCACTTCCCTCATACTTCAAAACTACCCTGGAGATTTATTTAAACTTATGAAAAAGCCTCTCTACTCTTTTCATTTTTACCAACCCAAAGGAGAGCAGACATTAAGGGGATTGAAGTAGGGTGAGCACAGCACCCTGCCCCCCATTCCAAGAGGCACCCCTACGTGGGTCATTAGTTGTCAATATCCGAGCAACAGATGATCATTCAAAATCCATTCACCAGTTTACTTGTGGCTGCCACATGCCAAGAACCATTTTAATTACAGGATAATGAAAGCATCTCTGGGTTCATTCAAGTCCTACTTATGACCCTGCAAAAAACTTAGAGGGACAATGTTTGAACAACCTTGTAATTAGCTGTCTTCCTGCACCCAACCCACCCCCACTGTAATAAAAAAAGAAGCCAGAAAAAAAAAAAAAAGAAAAAGCCTGAAGGCAGTGGGAGAGGGAGTGCAAGGAAAAAAAAAACAACCACATATTTCTTCCAGTATTTTGAAGCTCTGGTGATGTATACAAACGTGTGCTCATACACACACAGACAAGCACTCTCATTCGTTTTACACCTGGCACAATGTCCTGCATTATAATTATAGCCAAGTTTAGGCTCTGAAAACAAAGCTGCCTTGGTTTCACAGGCCCCACTTCACTTCCTATGGACCTGGGCCAAGTGGCTTCATCTCTCCGGGCCTCAGTTTCCTCACTTGTAAAACAGGGATGATTTAAATATGTAACTCAAAAATTTCTTGTGAGAATTAAGTAAATACTTATTGCAGCACCCAGACACCGCAGACAATGTAAATGTGACTGTCCCCCTTCACTCCCATTTCCCACGTCCCTTCTGCCACGGTTCTGCTGCTGCTGCTAAGTCACTTCAGTCGTGTCTGACTCTGTGCGACCCTGTAGACGGCAGCCCACCAGGCTCCCCCGTCCCTGGGATTCTCCAGGCAAGAACACTGGAGTGGGTTGCCATTGCCTTCTCCAGTGCATGGAAATGAAAAGTGAAAGTGAAGTCGCTCAGTCCTACTCTTCGAGACCCCATGGACTGCAGCCCACCAGGCTTCTCCATCCATGGGAGGATGCCAATGATGACCATGACTCCATCACCTCTTCCATGTATTTATACTCACACAGGCATGGCCACACACAAGACGGGATCACACAGTAAGAGCTGCTCTAAAACTTGCTTTTTCATGTAGTGTACCTTGGAGATGCATGAGACTCTCCCATAAGGTAAGCTCATCCATTTGCGTGATGATAAACACCTGTAACAATCTGATACTCCTCAGTTTTATAGGGCTGGCCAAAAGTTCGTTCAGGTTTTTCCATGAAATGTTACAGAACATTTTTTTCTGGACCATTTATTGCCAGCCCAGACATCTCTTGTACCGCCTACACATGTCCCCACTTGAGGCATTTTAAACTTAATGAAGCCAAAGGAAAAGTCTTGACTTTTCTCCCACAAACCTGTTGTTTCCCCTCTTCCATCTGGGTAGGCAGCGCTACCTTCAGTCGCTTTCTATAACCCCAAACTGGGTGTCATCCTCGACTCCCTCTTTCTTATTTCCAACCTGATTCAAAGTCCATCAGGAATAAAATATAGCTCTAACCCATCTGCCCTTTTCTGTCACTGCGGCCACCACCCTCATGTGAGCAGGGGTGGGCACAACAGCCTCCCACCCGGTTTACCACTTCTGCTCTGGCACCCCTCAAATCCACCTGCCACGCAAGAACCGGGATGCCTTCAGACCTACAAACCCGAACACGTCACTCTCTGGCTTCAAATCATTCACCTACTTCCTACTGCTGATTCCAATGTTTTTAAGTCCTCAACATCCAGCACAACCTTCAAGCTCCCCTCATGACATCTGCTCCTTGGTTCGCTAGAATCTAGGCACATCTGCGTGCTCTCTGAGGAACACCTCAGGTTTCTTCCTTGTTTCAGCGCCTCTGTCTTATTTGTTTTCTGCGCCTGGCCTGACTGGCTCCTCTGCATACTTCCGATCTCAGCTTAAACATCACCAGGTCACGTGCAGAATCAGCCTACGTTTTCTCCAACACAGCAGCCTGTCTCCACCACGGCACCTACTGTCTGTTATCTGTTGAACCAGCAGAATGTGAGCACCGCCAGGGCAAGGACAGCATCTGTCTTGTTCACCGTGTTGTTCCCGGTACCCCAGGCAGAGCACGGTCCCTAGTGGGCCTTCAATTAACGTTCAGTAATTAAAGGCAGAGTACTTAGCCCGGTAGCTTAGCCAGGTGTCCCTGAAATTTCTGAAAATAAAAACTATTTTAAGACTTTCCCTTCTAAAATCACTAAACTTAAGAAACTTTAGTTTTCTTCTCATTAAAAATGGAGACAGGAGGTATCAAAAGAAAGCATAGCTGTCTTCTGTTTTATCAACTAGAATTTGAAACGAATAAATGATCCCATTCACAAACAGAAATGACTCAACACTCATCAGATAGTAAGTCATAAAACAGTAACTATTAAATAATAGTCATTTGTTCTGTGAATTTTATAGCAGCTCACTGTCTCAGATTAAAAGTACTGCCCGAGCTCTTTCTGGGTGAGCTCACCAACTGCAATCCAGGTCACTCCTGCAGCTTAGACCAGCCTAAGGCTGAAAAGATCTGTGCCTCGATTTTGTATGTTTTGTTGTTTTTCTTTTTTTTCCCCCTTTCTTTTTATTCTTTTGCACAGTGACTTTGTGAGAATACTAATGCCAATGGACCACGCTCACTTTTAAAAAACATAATCCATCTCCCCACAATATAGCAGTAACAACAAGCACCAGGACTGCTGAGATGATTCCTGTTAACTAAACTTACCGTGGTCACCATTTCACAATATAAGTGAAGTCATTATACTGTACACCTGTAGACAGTATTGTATGTCAACTACATCTCAGTAAAATTGGAAAAAATGTATTTAACCATACAACCCATGAAAACCATGCGAGTAAAAAGAATGAAAACCTCTCCCCTTGTCCCCCAAAGAACTAGGAGGCTAGACATAGAGCAGAAGGAATTCTCACAGACTGCTGCTAGGAGGATGAATCAACAACCACTCAGGTGAATGTGATAAAGTAAGGATTTCTTACTTGACGGCCTCATAAATATTGTTGGAGGTATGTCCTGATAAGGCATCATGTAAATTTCGAATAAAGTAATCTCTGTATTCTTCTGGAAGGGCCATAAATGTTCCACCCATCACGATAAATTCCACTTTATCCACACTGTGACCAAGTTGTTTTAACTGAAAGACATAAATTCGTCAGTATTAGCAAGGTATAGTCAGCTACTCTTAAGTGGCTTACTGAAATTTTCTAATTTTACTTGGCAGTGTTTTCATCACTACAGTTTAAAAACGAGAAGCAAACATGTTGAGCAAATTCTACGGACTCAAGAAACTAGGCTCCAAAGTCTGAAAGAAAAATAATTACGGTTCAAATAAGAAGGAAGAGTAAGAATTTAAAATAATCAAAAGTTTGATGTCAACTTACAGAGTTAAGCGAACATTCAAAAATACAGAGGATATAAATTAGCAGCAAATATAATCACACAAGATATAATTGTATACATTGTAATAGAATGAACAAATCTTTCTTGATTATGTATTTTTTAAGAAGACTTCACTGAATTTGTTACCGGACTGCTTCTGTTTTACGTTTGCTTTTTTGCCCAGGAGGCACATAGAATCTTAGCCCCCTGACTGGGGCCTGAACCTGTCCACTGGCAATGGAGGCAGAGTCCTAACCACTGGACCGCCAGGGGAGCCCCTCAGTATGTATTTTATGCAAGACCTTGGGGTCAGCACTGAGGACGAAGAAGACCATAGGCAATATAACCAGGACTTGATGCAAAGGAAAGAAAGGGAACACCAGATGAGAAAGCAGCACTAAGAAAGCAGTTTCAAATGAAAACTTAAAAGTTTTGAATCGTGAAGATTCTGGATACAGGTGGCACCTTTTCAGCCTGGTTTCAGGGGTGGGGGGAAAAATCAGTCTGAAATATAATATCTCCTCTACGTGGGGACACAATGATATAGATCTTTCCAGTTTCCAACAAGTCAAGATTCTAATTTTTAAAAACAGGTATTTCGATTTCTTGCCAGGTGTTAGGCTTGAGAAAAACTCAGTCAAGTGGACTACAAATTATGAACTCTAATGTACTAAGTAAAGAGGATATCCTCACTTAATATGAGCAAAAAGTTATCTTTTTGAATACTTATTTCCGAAAATGGAAAATAGCAACTTATAAATACATACATCCTTATAGTAGGTTGGCCAAAAACTTCACTCTGGCTTTTCCATAACATCTTATGGAAAAACTCAAATGAACTTTTTGGCCAACCCAATACATATGTAAATTCTTACACAAACATAAGCGTATGTGCATGCATGTGCAACACATACAAATATATGTGTATATAGCTATCAACACTGTGGTCGTTCCCCAGGGGTACACAGTTAAATCTTCCTGGTAGCTTTCTCAAAATATCTTGCCTGGACCCTAAATCAGACAGCACCACCTAACTCCAGTGGCGAAACGTGACGCGTGTTTTGAGAAAGTCATTCAGGTGATTCTAGTACATTTACAGCTGGGAAAAGAATCACTGCTCTCTGGTACTTTCTACTGCTTCCAGAACCCATACTCCTTTTTGGTATGGGTTACACCTTTCAAGCTCTACTGACACATTTTAAATAAATTAAATACCATGGCTAAAAAAGAACTGAACACACAAGTGACTTTCTGTTACGTGTTACCTTCCCTTTCAGTCTGTCTAGTTGCCTGACTAGATGTTACTATAAAAACTACGGACAGTGCTTGCATTGTTTTAAAGTAGACAAGTTTAAAATGAAATGAATGTTCAGACTTCTTGAACACAGCAAGGCCACTGACATAGTACTTGTTTTTTAATCAGTTATATTCAGATATAATTTATACATTGGGTTGGCCAAAAAGTTCGTTTGGGTTTTCCCATAAGATGTTGCAACTTTTCTGGCCAAGCCCATACAATGAAATCCATGAACTTTAAGTGTACAATTAAATGAGTTTAGAGTTGTGTACCCACCACAACCGCTATTATAAAGAACAATTCCATGGCTCCCATGAGCCCCTCATTCCCCTGTAGGCAATTCCCTATTCTCACCCCAGCAAAGCAGCCACTATACGTCTCACTTGGCTTCTGGAAGCTAAAATGCAATCCACCCACCTACTGCCTAAGACCTTCGACACGGCCACACATGGTAACTGTCATAACATGCATGACTTTCTACAAACTCAAAGAACTTGAGAGACTATCAAGTCCTTACAGAAAATAATACGGTCTTTAAAGCAAGTGGTGGTTTTGACCCTGCTAGGAACTGCAAAACTGTCCTCTCCTTCAGATGGGATATTAAAAACTTATGAAGGAGAGAAATATTCTTTCAGTTCTTATTTCTGGCTCAACTCAAATCAAGCAACAGCACCTCCTAAGTATAAAGATCTAATGTAAAAAAAAAGTGCTTTTTAAAACCTTACCTGTTCGATCCGGTGTCTTGTCTGCAGGTAAGGGTCATACCTGGCACGGATAGCTCGCATGGAGGTTGGCTAAAAAAAGAAAAATATCCTGTCATGCCCACATTGAATTAAAAATAAGATGTAGTTTCAAAAGGGTTGTATAAAAAACTAAAATTCTCTTGGGCTCCTTCCTTCCTTCCTCAGTTGGAAATAATGACCTGAAGATTATCCGGCTGGTCTTCATTCAACAGCAGGCAGCTCCCTGGGTCATAGTTATAGTTTTGTGTAAACGCTGATGGAATCCCCAGGGTCACCAAATTGTTTTGCTGCTCTAGACAGAGGTGTGCACACATATTCAAAAAGAGTTCCTTGAGAAAATAACCTTTGAGCCAGATCATTAAATTACAACATAGGCTATGATGGGTTAACATGAAGTCTTCATGCTATCATACAAAGGTCAACAGCCACCAAACAATGTCCTGGTAGAAAATGTTCCCAGCTACTGAGCCCTCGTGCGGCAGCTACTGAAGCCGCGTGCCTGGAACCTGTGCTCCACAAGAGAAGCCACGATGAAGAGGGGCCCCTGTGCACTGCAGCCAGAGAAAGACTGTGTGCAGCAGTAAAGACCCAGCACAGCCAAAAATAATAAATAAACAGAATAAAAAGGAAATGTTCCCCGAAGACACATTGTTAAATGAGAAAGGCAAGGTCTTGACAGACTACCTGCTGTGTACAAAGTCAGGATACAGAAGATGAATTGCCTTTATATCTCTATGCTGTTAACATCTATGCTGGGTGAACAGGAAAGGGACGATACTGACTGTTCAGTGGGCTGCAGCCGAATGGGGTGGCCAGGGAAAGTGATGAGAGGGAGCCTTTTCACTGAGAGATTTCTTTTTGTATTTTTACAATTTGATCTATTAAAAAAAAGGGAAAAAATGAAAAACCATACATAAGAAGATAAAAAAAGTCACTTAGGTTGCTGGCTGCCGGCCTCTTCTGAAGGGGTTGACTGCTCGGAAAGCCTGCTTGTTGGCCTCCTGCTCTCGCTCTTGCCCCCGCAAGAGCCATCAAAGGCCTCTTAAAACCTGCCTAGATTATACCATTCCTCTGCTTTAAACCTGGATGGATGCACGTGACACCGATTGGGTTGGTCAAAAAGTTCACTTGGGATTTTCCTTGACAGTTTACGGAAAAACCTGGACAAATTTTTTGGCCAGCCCAATATAACAAACTTCTTGCCTTGCCTTACAACCCTCTGTGTCACTGTCTCCCAGATCTCATTCTCCCCTCACCCGCTCTGCTCCAGAGCCCCACCATTATTCTCACTCTGGCTCCACCTTTTATCTATTCTCTCTGCTAGGGATGCTCCTTCTTGATTTTCTTGAAAGCCTTCTTCTTGTCATTCGGGGCTCAGTTACCACGTCACCCCTCCCAGCCACCAAAGCTGAAGTCACCCTCTCCTATATCTTACTTGACTTTACTTTCCTGCTTCCCATTTCAACTGGTACCTGATATTTTTTCATTTGTTTCATTACTGTTTTGTTGTTGTCCAGTCACTAAGTCATGTCCAACTTTTTGTGACCCCAAGGACTGCAGCATGCCAGACTTCCCTGTCCTTCACCGTCTCCTGGAAATTGCTCCAACTCATGACCATTAAGTCGTGATGCTATCTAACCATCTCATCCTCTGCTGCCCTCTTCTTCTTTTGCTTTCAGTCTTTCCCAGCATCATTACTATCTGCTGCTGCTGCTAAGTCGCTTCAGTCATGTCTGACTCTGTGCGACCCCATAGACGGCAGCCCACCAGGCTCCCCCGTCCCTGGGATTCTCCAGGCAAGAACACTGGAGTGGGTTGCCATTCCCTTCTCCAATGCATGAAAGTGAAAAGTGAAAGTGAAGTCGCTCAGTTGTGTCTGACCCCCAGAGACCCCATGGACTGCAGCCTACCAGGCTCCTCCGTCCATGGGAGTTTCCAGGCAAGAGTACTGGAGTGGGGTGCCATTGCCTTCTCCTTCATAACTATCTACCCTCCACTTATTAGAATGCAGATTCCACAAGACCTGACCTGTCTTTTCCATGGCTGCAGAGGCAGGAAAACATCCTGGTGAGGTGCACAGAATTCAAGGCCTGGCCCTGTTACATTCGGGATGTGTCTTCCAGGCCAATTGTGAAAGCCTTCTAGGCTCCAGTTTCCTTATCCATAAAACTATGATAATAATAGTGTTTACCTTCAAAATGCTGCTGGAAGATTTAAAGTTGTAAAGCATTTAGAACAGTGTTGACATATGTTCATAATAAGCGCTTAGGTAAGTATTTCTGCAGTGACTGGAACAATATATAGAGGCACTTGGCAAATGTTTCATGAATGAGTAACTTGTGCAATCAAGAAAAAAATAAGAAAGAAAAATTTTAAGAAAGCCAGTACTTGTAAAAGCTTATGCTAAGTAAAGTATGACATAACACTCCTCCAGTCAGCCTCACATTACTTTACCTCATATCCAGTGTAAGACTGGGTGGAATATTCGAAATCTGAATCAGGTCCGCCAGGGCAGTACCTGCCAATAAAACAAAAGGGTGAGGGTGTCAGATTCAGAACTCAGCTCCACTGTCCAGTTCAGGGACCTGCAGTCTCCATAAAATCCTGCTTGAACCAGCTTCATTTTCAAATCCTGACAGAAGATTGTACCTTTGTGCTCTCTGCAAATATTTACATTTTCTACTAACAAGTAAAAAGGTAAACATATAAAGGAACAATATTGCAGTAGTTTTCAGAGTAATGCAGCCGCTATCATTTTATATTTTTATTGGAGTGTAGTTGCTGTATGAGGCGGTGTTAGTTTCTGCTGTCTGATGAAGTGAATCAGCTGATGTATGCACACAGCTCCTCCTCCTGGAGCCTCCCTCCCCACCCGACCCCTCCAGGTCCCCAGCGAGCACCGGGCTGAGCCCCTGTGCTATGCAGCAGCTTCCCGCGGGCTATTTTACACGCTAGTGTACGTGTGTCAGCGCCTCTCTCTCAGCCCGCCCCACCCTCTCCTTCCTGCGGTGTCCACATGTCCACGCTCTACATCCGCATCCCTAGTCCTGCCCTGGAAATGGGCTCATCTGTATCATTTTTCTAGATTCTGTGTGACAGATGAATGGATAAGGATGATGTGGTACACCTATACACTGGAATATTACTCTGCCATAAAGAGGAGCAGAGCTGGGTCATTTGTAGAGATCTGAATGGACCAAGAATCTGTCATACAGGGGAAAGCAAGTCAGAAAGAGAAAAACACATATCGTGTATCAACGCACTATCACTTTAGAAGTTTAAGCTTTTAGGGGCAAATAACAGTGCCTACATTTTCCTAGTTTGGATTGATACTCACAGTGCTCTCTTGGTAACTACACTTAGGAAAATTTTTCTCCCGACTGATCTTACCATCTAGAATCATGCATATTCTTCTAATTTTTCTAATTATCTAAGCTTAAGAAGTTTAAAGATTATTTATAAGGGTAACTTTTGGGGGATACTTTGCTGATCCAAATTCATTTTAAATTTCTGACATTTGGAATTCAGGCTTCTCATATTTCCGTGTTTCATTTATCAAGTTAACAGACTATCTACTCTTTTGAGTTCTGTAACCTATGTACTGTATATTGAAACAAATTAAAATCTTTATATGTTTTATTTTTAAAGCACTGAAATATCCTATTAATGGCTGCTTATTTCAAAGAACTGACTTATGAATCTTTAATAGTTAAAGTTTTAAATATGACCAGCATGCACTGATCAAGGCTCTAGGACTTGCTATATCAATTAAAATGCACACACATACACAACTTATTAAAATCATCATACTCACACACATATATTTCCTGTAAAACTGATGTGTGGACATCTGTGGGGTTTGCACATGACAGCCACAACAGCAATCTATAAAAGAAAGATTAATAAAAAAGCAACTGTGAAATAATTCACAGGAAATTCTGGAGAGCAGTTATCTCCAAAAATAGGAGAGGACCGCAACACAAGGGGCTTCAAAGTGCTTGTGATGCTGTGTTTCTTAAACAAAGCCGTGGGTACCAGGGTGATCTCTTTTCAGTGTTATTAATCTTCAGATCAGATGGTACAGAATGAATCTTGGAGGAGGGGTCCCTGCTGGGGCTCCAAGGAACCACGTGTAGACACGCACAACCTTCAGTCTCCTGACCTCTGGAGCTCATGTTGGCAGTAAACAGACACTGAATGGACCACGATGGATCCAGGACTGGGAGAGAAGTGGACCAGAGCTCCGTGTATGTCAGGGCCTACGCAGATTGACTGCAGCCTGATTTCAGTTTGGTTCAGTCCTGTAACAGGAATTTCAGCTGTGGAGTTAGCATGCAAGGCCTCTTGAGAAAGATGTACGTTTACTGAGAAAGCATGAAGGTTTGGGTTTTTGTGTAACCTGGGTGTCCAGAGCTCAAAAGTCTGTGGCTGTTTTGAAGAATGAAGTATTATATAAAATTTTGGTTATTAAATATATAACTTTGTAGCCTTCCTATCTGGAGAAATAAAATCCTTTAAATAAAAAAAAAAGTGCTGCACTCAATATGCCAGCAAATTAATGCTCAAAATCCTTCAAATTAGGCTTCAACACTACATGAACCAAGAACTTCCAGACATTCAAGCAGGATTTAGAAAAGGCAGAGGACCCAGAGATCAAATTGCCAACATCCATCAGATCATAGAAAAAGCAAAGGAATTCCAGAAAAACTTCTGCTTTATTGACTACGCCAAAGCCTTTGACTGTGTAGATCACAACAAACCGTGGAAAATTCTTCAAGAGATAGGAATACAAGACCACCTTGCCTGTCTCCTGAGAAATCTGTATGCAGGCCAAGAAGCTACAGTTAGAACCAGACATGGAACAATGGACTGATTCAAAACTGGAAAAGGAGTACGTCAAGGCTGCATATTGTCCCCCTGCTTATTTAACTTCTATGCAGAATACATCATGCAAAATGTCAAGCTGGATGAAGCTCAAGCAGGAATCAAGATTGCTGGGAGAAATATCAATAACCTCAGATATAAAGCTGACACCACCCTAATGGCAGAAGGCGAAGAGGAACTAAAGAGCCTCTTGATGAGGGTGAAAGAGGAGAGTGAAAAAGCTGTCTTAAAACTCAACCTTCAGAAAACAAAGATCATGGCATCTGGTCCCATCACTTCATGGCAAATAGATGGGAAACAATGGAACAGCGACAGACTTTATTTTCTTGGGCTCCATAATCACCGTGAATGATGACTGCAGCCCTGATACTAAAAGATGCTTGCTCCTTGGAAGAAAGCTATGACAAACATAGACAGCATATTAAAAAATATATATATATAGCATTACAGTCAAAGCTACAGTTTTTCCAGTAGTCATGTATGGATGTGAGACATGGACCATAAAGATGACTGAGTGCTAAAGAATTGATGCTTTTGAACTGTGGTGTTGGAGAAGACTCTTGAGAGTCCCTTGGACTGCAAGGAGATCAAACCCATCAGTCCTAAAGGAGATCAGTCCTGGGTGTTCATTGGAAGGACTGATGCTGAAGCTGAAGCTCTAATACTTTGGCCACCTGATGCAAAGAGCTGACTCGCTTGAAAAGACCCTGATGCTGGGAAAGACTGATGGCAGAAGGAGAAGGGGACGACAGAGGATGAGATGGTTGGATGGCATCACTGACTCCATGGACATGAGTTTGAGTGAACTCCAGGAGACAGTAAAGAACAGTGATGCCTGGCGAGCTGCAGTACACGGGGTCACCAAGAGTTGGATGCGACTGAGTGACAGAACAACAACAATTGATGCATCGATTATAGGGCAACCTGGGGGAGGGGGAGAGGAAGTGCAAGGGAACTCTGTACTTTCTGCTCAACCATTCTGTAAGCCTAAAGTTCTATAAAAAAATAAAAACAAAGCACAACAGTAACAGCAGGGATAAAAGCATGGAGTTTAGGAGGCACAACAGATAGGGGATGACAATTAGCTGTGTGCTCTTGACATTTTTAGTAGGTTACTCTGGTGGATCTGCTGCAGCTAAGACAAAGCAGGCCTGTTATGAAATGACTCCAATAACCTCCAAAATAAGAAACAATAAAGGTCAGAACATTCCTACCCATGGTGGAAGGAATGGACAACACATTTCACATCATTTGGAAACCAAACAGATGGGGGCACCATGAACTAAGGTGGTCAAGAAGGATGAAAGAGCAAGTCTGAGCAAGCAAGCAAGTCTGGTCTTGCTATACTGGAGGGTCTACAGGCAGTCAAAGGAGAGACGTCTAATAGGCGATATGACATGGACATGAAGTTTGGGGAAAGGCTGGAGCTGGGAGTCAGCATATGGCAGTGTTGAAAAACATCAGGGGGGCCTCCCTGGCAGTCCAGTGGCTAAGACTCCGCCTTCCAATGCAGGGCGTGCGGGTTCAGTCCCTGGTAGGGCAGCTAAGATCCCACATGCCTCGAGGCCAAAAAACCAAAACATAAAATGGAAGCGATGTTGTAACAAATTCAATAAAGACTTTAACAATGATCCACATTAAAAAAAAAAAACAAAAGGTATCAACGGATGAGATCCCCAAACAAAGTGTGTACAGCGCTAAAAACAGTGGGCCTGGGACCGCAGAAGATATCCATTTTTAAAGACAAGCAGAACAAGAGTAGCTCTCAGAGAAAGAAAAGAGGTGATTCGAGCCAGGAGGAGGACAGAGAACGGAATCGTGGAAACCAGGTGCATTTGTCAGGCCCAGAGGTTGACAAGCCTTTGCTCGCACGATGGCAAGTCCGTGCATAACACCGAAAACTGACAATGCAAGATTTATCCTGAGAGCACATTATTTAGGGACATGGAAGTAAATGACAAGAAATCAGCTAAGACTTAAAAGCCATTGCCCTGGGTAAGGGAGGAGGAAGGAGAATGTAAAGAGGAGGTTTGGAACTATTCGTTTTTCCGAAAGCCTTCTACACTTCAGTACTAACCAACCAACGAACCCCAACACTTAAGTACAGAGAAGAGACTGGGATTGATGGTACACTCTGTGCAAAGGTTCTGGGGTTTAATTAGTCACAAGTGTGATGTGGTCCAGGAGAGACGGCTACCTGGCAGGTCATGTAAGCAGGAAAAGTGCGATAGCCCCACCCAAGGAACAGACTGAACTTAGTTCACACGGGGAATAAAGGACTTGACTCTGGGCACCAAGTCTGAGGAGGGCCCAAAGCCCACCCTGTGTCTTTCACACTCATCCTGGTTATCCTGGAGGCCTGGCCTCAACTGAGGCTCTTCATGCCTAGCTCAAACTGAGAGCATTCCAACTGGTCTCTCTGTCTCCAAGCGACTGACCCTCCATCTTTAAAGAACATTTTATTTCTTTTCAATTTTGGCCGCACTGGGTCTTCGTTGCTGCACGCAGGCTTTCTCTAGCTGCAGTGAGTGCGGGCTTCTCTTTGCGGTGGCTCCTCTTGTTGTGGAGCGCAGGCTCCAGGCACACGGCGTCAGCAGCTGCGGCTCCCAGGCTCTAGGCCCTGGAGTTGTGGCGCCCGGGGTTAGCTGCCCTGCAGTACGTGGGAACTTCCGGGACCAGGGACTGAACTCATGTCCCCTGTACTGGCAGGCGGACTCCCAACCACTGGGCTACCAGGGAAGACCTCCCCTACATCTTGTATCCAAATTAATTTTCTGAAAAATCTATCTGGTTCCCATCACTCCCCTTCTCAAAAATCTTTTAGTTTCCTTGTATCTGGCTTCTTTGTGGGACATCTGGGCTTCCCTGGTGGCTCAGCTGGTAAAGAATCCGCCTGCAATGCAGGAGACCCGGGTTCAATCCCTGGGTTGGGAACATCTCAACAGCTACCCACTCCAGTATTCTGGCCTAGAGAATTCCATGGACTGTATAGCCCATGGGGTCGCAAAGAGTCGGACATGACTGAGTGACATTCACTTCCCTTCACTTAAGATCTTTGACAAGCAGATGCCACACTAACACTTCACCCCAAAGTCCTGCCGCTTTCCAAAGTGAAGCCCAGCCCTGGTGAGCCTGGCACACTTGTGGTTTCCCCCCGCACACACCTCTTACATCATCTGTGCCCTAATTCCTGCCCCTTGCTCCCACGACTCTGTGCTTGCTCTTCTCCGCTTACACGGGCACCACTTCTGGGTCAGTCAGGCGCCGCACTTCCCCTTCTTGGGTCCTTCCTACTTCCTTGTACTGTAGGGACATCTCTGTCTTCTGGACACCCTCCTGAATGGTGTCAACTGGTTCACAGTTACCATATGTATTAATATAATGACTTTGTACTGTCAGTTAACTTTTCAAAACACCCTTTATGTTATAAGCCACGAGCTTAAGGTGGCCAACAATATTTATCATCTTCTGGTAGTCACCAAGTTTCAGTCTATACTTTTAAAGACCTCCTCCCCCTTACCACCCTATGCCCCGTGAGTGTGTGCTCAGTCGCGTCCAGCTGTTTGCGACCCCATGGACTGCAGCCCGCCAGGCTCCTCTGTCCATGGGATTCTTCAGGCAAGAATACTGGAGTGGGTTGCATGTCCTTCTCCAGGGCATCTTCCCTACCCAGGGATCGAACCCATGTCTCCTACATTGGCAGGCAGGTTCTTTACCACTGAGCCACCTGGGAAGCCCCACTTTTAAAGACACTAAAAATCAACCACCATCTTTTCCTCTAAGTGAGTGAGCACCTCTTCCCTGGTGCTCTCTGAGCATCCTGCACGTGTCTCCACTGCAGCACACACCACAACAAGAGGACTTTATGAATTCAAATCGCCCACCTCCACCTCACTACGTGTAGGCAGGGATCTGTAGCCCAACAGATACACAATCAATACGTGATGAATCGATCACTCACCCCACTGGCAGTTCTGATGGGTTTCGCCTTCAGCTTGGGGACCAAGACCTTCCGATACTGAGGCGGGACCGCGGCGATGATGTCCACCAGGCGGGGCTGCGCCGAGAGCCCATATTTGGCAGCTGTCCTGGTCTTCACCCTGAAAGTAGAGCATCGAACATGATCAAGGTCACAGTATTCCAAGGACAAGCTACCAGAAGAATAACCTATGAACAATGTCACCAATCCTCGCGACTCCTGTATCCCCTCACCAGACGACAAGAGTGGCTCTAACGCTTGTAGCTGTCAGGGAAACAGGAGAGCAAAATCCACTTCTTGTTCCCTGGGGTACCAGAGAGGACGCCAGATGACCAGGGGACGGGACCCAGGACAGTGACATAGTCGAGGTCTCGTTCAAGGTAGGGCTCCAGCGTCAGAGGACTCGACCCCCCCTCAGCTTCTGCAGCACGCATCCGGGATGAGGTTAACCCTCTGGCGGGGGCCTGCTCAGCACACTGTGGAATGATCAGACATGCACGTGGCCTCGACGGGCACCTCTCCCTGCTGTAACAACCAAAACTGTCTCCAGACGTTGCAAAGTCGTGGGGGTGGGTGGAAGGGTGGGAGTAGTCATGACTGGTTACAAGCCATGGTCTCAGGCCCAAAAGCAAAACAACCGAACGCAAAGCTATGTGAAATAAAGTATTGGGTTGGCCAAAAAGTTCATTTGGGTTTTTCTGTTAGATGTTATGGAAAAACCCAAACGAACTCATTGGCCACTCCAACATATATTTTTTTTAAAGCATTTAAAATATTTTTCTAATATAAAATATTACCTAAAGAACAGAACAATGAACCATGTAATATACTTTAACAATTATAAAACAATCACTCTTGTAACCACATTCCAAGTAAAAGAACATGATCACCATTTCAGAAGACCCTGTGTGCCTTCCTGACCGTAACCCTATCCGCACCCCCCAAAATAACCTTTATCCCAACTAGTTTTCTTCTATAATTGTAGAAGAAAAACTGTTCCTTGTTTTCTTCTAGAATTGTACCAACTTTTCTTTTCTTTGTGGCTGCTAGCCAAATCCCACAGTCACTTTAATCCATCTAGAAATACTATGAGGTGTGCAAATCGTTTAAACAAATGTTTACTGAGTTCCTAAGAGGTACAAGAGACTACCTAAGTACCTGGGACGTCAGGAAGTGTAAGGCAGAGCTGTTTCGTGCTCTATGTTTGCAGACAGACATGCACAAAAATAAGTCTGCTGATAATAAAAACATACATAATAGAACACACACCCAACCATGAATGCTTACAGCGCTCGAGACGAACTCAGTGTGTGCTGGGGAGGCATTCATGGAAAATGGGGACAGAAAAGCGTAGGCTTCACAGGTGGGAGGGGAGTTTTGGGGGAGAACGGACACATGTGTATGAATGGCTGAGTACCTTTGCTGTTGACCTGAAACCATCACAGCGTTGTTAACTGGCTTCACTCCAACGCAAAACAGTAAGTTTAAAAGTATATACATTACAACAAAAAAGAAAGTTGCTAAGAGAGTAAATCCTGGACGTTCTCATTACAAGGGAAGAAGAATTTTTTTTTTCTATTTCTTTAATTTTGTATCAATATGAGAGAGAGGATGGATGTTCACTAAACTTACTGTAATCATCTCATAATGTGTAGGCTGAATCACCATACTGTGTATCTTGAACTTAAAACAGGGCTACTTATCAACTGTATCAATAAAACTGGAAGAAGAAAGTAAAAAATAAAAAGGAATGGATGAGGAAGTTGGTAGTGAACATGGAAGAGAGTTATAATGAAGACAGAGTAGGCAAAATTGTGACCTGAACTGGACCCAAGGAAAAAGATTCAAAGGTGACGCTACAGTTTCAAGCCTGGCTGAAGGTTAAAACGATTTGGCAAAGGGGCCATCTGAGTATCGGCTGGTTTTGAGGAAGATGCTAACTTTAGCTTTAGATGTGCTAAATTAAAAAGAATGACAAAAATATATAAGACATAGAAACGTTCACGAGAAACAAAAGATTTGTATAATTATGGGTACAGCCGAGAAAAAAATAGGGGAAAAAAATCAGTTCAACACATGGTAGAAAAATCAATAAAATATAATGTCTCCATAGCAAAAAAGAACATTGATTTCTTTAGCCAACCTTGATTAAGCACAATGTTTCAAAGCAAGGGTAAAACATAATTTTTCTAGACAGGGTCTAGAGAAATGTCATGTGAACAGAGACTAGACCACTGATGGCCTGGGGATGGGGGAGCAGATCGCTAGAGCAGATCTATATAACAGGTACACAGTCAATAAACAGATGCAGAGAGGAGAGACCGCTCTTATTTGGCGATGCGGCCAAGTCCAAGCTGAACCTGACTGTGGAGAGGAAGTGGATGGACGTGTCCGGGAGGCTCTGAATCGGGGAAGGGCTGGATGACGCCAAAAGGCCCAGAGAGGGTCCTCCTGGGAGCCAGCCGCCACCTCCTGCGTCTCAGCGGAGGGACCGGAACGAGAGGAGCGTGAAGAGAGATGGACAGCAGGACAGACCACGGGCTCTACAGACAGACGGTCTGATTCCAAATCTCAGCTCTGCCATTTACCACTTATTCACTCTTGGAAAAATTATGTAACCTTCTCTGTCTCGGGGCACCCATCTGTCCAGTGAGGTAAGTCCTGACCTCAGACAGCGTTTGAGAGGGTCAGCTGGGCTAATTCGTCCAGTGTACCGCTAACAGTGACCTGACTACAGTAAGCGCCCAAGAAATGTTAGACGCTACTAGCAATATTAAGCTCTGAGGCAACTTTGCCATACATAATCAACAGGGCAGGGCAGAACACTAAATTCTCAATTAAAACATGAAACACGAGATGGAACCGGTAGTATTTGATAATTGCATGCATGAAAGAGATCTACTAATACTTCCCAAGAACAAGATTACCTTCTTTTTTTTTTTATAGATCCACTTACTTATTTTTTAGACTTTTTGGGGGATGTGGACAATTTTTAAAGTCTTTATTGAATTTGTTACAACATTGCTTTTATTTTATGTTTTTGGTTTTTTTTTTGGCCCTTAGGCATGTGAGATTCCAGCTCCTCGACCAGGGATCAAACCCACACCCCCTGCCTTGGAAGGCCAAGTCTTAACCACTGGACCACCAGGGAAGACCCTCCACTTACTTATTTAGATCGATGTCTTTTCCCTGTTCGTGAGCTTCAATTAGCTGTTTAATAACATCTCCTATGGTCAGCATCATTAGCTGAGCAGGGCTGAGGTCGCCTAGAAAGATAAGATTTGACAACGTAAAAAGTCACATTATTCAGCAAACGTTTTTGTATTTACTAGCAGTTTTCCTTCCAAAATCATTCCAATCATGCTGAAATAATAGCTCAAGGTTACCAGATGGTGAACCTTTATTGTTTACAATTTAGCCATATGTCTTGCACCTTTAATTTAAAAACAAACCTGAGTTCACCTACATACGGGAAGGGTTCACTCTAGAAGCATATACAGGACAAGCATGATAGATACAGGGAAGAGCCGAGACAAACAGGAAGGAAAAAAAAAGAATTACACAGGAAAGAACCAAAGGAGTTAAAATAGCTTCCCTTCATCTCCAGATTTTTTGATTCCATTTAGTTGCTTTACTTCATCTGATTCTCAGAAGAAAGGGAGGTGGATGGAACAAGAATATTTGCCTGTCCCATAAAAATGTGACCAAGGGGTGAAGTTGAAACTCAAACCCAGGTGTCCCCAGAAGCAGAATCACACAGCAGTGTAATACTATTTTGAAATACAAAGGCAGGGGTCTAGCCTTGCCTAGGGACTTTAATGCATCTCTAAGATTCAGTTGAAACAGCACTGCAACCTTCTCCTGGCAAATGAGGCCATCCTTCTCACCTAAGAGGCAACAGCAGAAGCTGACATGGCATGACCCACCCCTTGCCCGCAAATACACTTGCCTGGTTCAAGGATGGGCACCTATTCAGGCGGGGGCCAATCTGAGCTTTTATTCAAGGCAAAAAAAAAGACACCAGCCCCTTTCCAGTGGTAAAAGCTGTGAGATTTCAGCTTGGGAGCTGCTAGCAGGCACACTTCCTGCCTGCAGGGAAAGCTGGTGTCTAAAGATAGCGACGTCATCAGAGAGGGGGCAAGACGAGAAAGCCCTGTCCCTCCCATTTACTTGATCTCATTTGAGACCTCACAACACTGGAAGGTGGGCACTGTTTTCTCATTTCACAGATGTGAATAATTAAGGCAAGTTAATGCTAAAGCTGAAACTTCAGTACTTTGGCCACCTGATGCGAACAGTTGACTCATTGGAAAAGACTCTGATGCTGGGAGGGATTGGGGGCAGGAGGAAAAGGGGACGACAGAGGATGAGATGGCTGGATGGCATCACCGACTTGATGATGATGAGTTTGAGTGAACTCTGGGAGTTGGTGATGGACAGGGAGGCCTGCCGTGCTACGATTCATGGGGTCGCAAAGAGTCAGACACGACTGAGCGACTGAACTGAACTGAAGACGTCATTGTAAATGACATGGTTAAGACTCAAATTCAGGCCTTTCCCTCACAACTTACATGCTTTTTCCCACTGTGCCAAACCACTTCTAATTTCCTAAGACACAGCTACCATAAACAATTTGAAAGAAGTCCATTTATAATAGGAGGCTAACGCTTTCTAAACCGTGTAACTCAACCCTTCAGTATTCTACAGAGGTGCCCAAGGGGCCATGTAACAGACAGGGCTGGTGGTGAGGAAGGTAAAGTGGGGGGTGGGGGAAGAGGGAAGTTCTCTTTCTCCATTTCAACCCAAGCAGCTTCACTTCCATCTGTTTATATATTGAAGTTCTGCGTAAGAATTTATTTGGAGGGAAAAAGGGGCTTCAGGTGATAAAAAATACAGGCAGACCTCATGCAGTTTGGTTCCAGGCGACCACAAAAAAGGGCATACTACAATAAAGTATGTCACATGAATATTTTGGCTTCCCGGTGCACACACAAGTTATATTTACAATGTACTATAGTCTGCTAAGTGTGCAATAGCTATATGCCTTAAATAAATGAGAGACACAAGTTCTGGGTGGCTTCTTCTGGCATGGGTGTGCATGTAAGACACTTCAATCCGGTCTTGACTCTTTGCCACCCCATGGACTGTAGCCCACCAAGCTACTCTGTCCATGGGATTTCCCAGGCAAGAGCAGTGGAGTGGGTTGCCACGCCCTCCTCCAGGGGATCTTCCCGACCCAGGGATTGAACCCTCGTCTCTTATGTCTCCTAGCATTGGCAGGCAGGTTCTTTACCACTGGCGCCAGGGCACTCGAATCTACAAGGAGGGAACAGGAATTTCCCCAAGGCTCTGCTTACCTTAGTTAACAAGTGAGGCATGGGAAAGTGCTGCCGCCTTGTGGACACGTCCCGCAATAGCAACCTTCAACCTACAGGCAGATTCTTTACCACTGAGCCACTTGGCGAAACCCCAAAACTATTGCTTATGGGCACTGGATATTCATAAAGACTACGTGTGCGCTCAGCTGCCCAGCTGTCTCTGACTCTTGGCGACCCCATAGACTGTAGCCCGCCAAGCTTCTCCGTCTATGGGATTTCACAAGCGAAAATACTGGAGTGGGTTTTCCTCCTCCACAGGATCTTCCCGACATAGGAATTGAACCCAAGTCTCTTATGTCTCCTAGCATTGGCAGGCAGGTTCTTAACCACTAGCGCTACACAGCATTCTAATTTACACGGAGATAACAGGAATTTCCCCAAGCCTCCCCAGTGGCTCTGCGATAAAGAATCCCCCTGAAATGCAGAAGCTGCAGGAGACCCAGGTTCGATTCCTGGGTGGGAAAGATTCTCTGAAGGAGGAAATGGCAACCCACTCCAGTATACTTGCCTGGAGAACCCTATGGATAGAGAAATCTGGCGGGCTACCTTCCGTGGGGTAGCAGAGAGTCAGACACTGCTGAAGCGACTTAGCATGCATGCTGCGTACCTTAGTAACAAGAGTGAGGCATGGAAACGTGCTGCCGCCTTGTGGACATGTCCCGCAATAGCAACCTGCAACCTACAGGCAGATTCTTGACCAGAGTCACCTGGGAAACACCAAAACCTACTGCTTATGGGCACTCAACAGTCACACGGTCTACGTGGGTGCTCAGTTGCTCAGCTGTATCTGACTTTTTGCGACCCCATGGACTGTACCCCGCCAGGCTCCTCTGTCCATGAGATTTCCCAGGCAAGAATACTGGAGTGGGTTGCCATTTCCTCCTCCAGGGGATGTTCCCATCCCAGGGATCGAACCCAGGTCTCCCTCATTGCAGGCAGATTCTTTACTAGCTGAGCTACCATCTGAGCCTTCAGCAAATATACTCTTTTTACTGGTGTTGAGTTTTGCCTTGATGTTGAAGGCTGCCAGCTGCTCAGGGTGGTGGATGCTGAAGGCTGGGGTGGGTGTGGCAATCTCTTAAAATAGGACAACAGGGAAAGTTGGCTGCATCCCGACTCTTCCCTTCATGAACAATTTCTCTGTGCATGCAATGCTATTGGGTGGCATTTTACCCACAGTAGAAGTTCTTTCAAAACGAGTTGATCGCCTCAAACCCTGCTGCTGCTTTATCAAGTAAGTTTAATATTCTAAAGCTTTTATTATCATTTCAACAATCTTCACAGCATCTTCACCAGCAGCAGACTCTATCTAAACAAACCATTTCTTTGCTCACCCGTAAGAGGCAACTCCTCATCCATTAACGTTTTCTGTGACACTGAAGCAATTCAGTCACATCTTCAGGCTCCACTTCTAGTTCTCCTGCTGTTCCCACATCTGCAGGGACTTCCTCCACTGACGTCTTGAACCCCTCAAAGTCATCATGAGGGTTGGAAGCAACTTCTTCCAAACTCCTATTAACGTAGTTTTTTTTTTTTTTCACCTCTACCCATGAATCACAAATGTTTTTAATGGCACCGAGAATGGTGAATCCTTTCCAGGTTTTCAGTTGACTTTGTCCATGTCCATCAGAGGAATCACAAGCTATGGCAGTTAGAGCCTAAATGGATTTCTTAAATAATAAGACTTGAAAGTGGAAATGACTCCTGGATGAGACTGTGCAATGGATGCTGTGTGAGCAGGGATGAAAACGTTAATCTCCTACATCTCCACCAGAGCGCGTGGATGACTAGACACATCAACAACGAGCAGTGATACTTTAGAGGGCTCTGCTCTCAACAGCGGGCATCAAATATCAGTAAACCATGTTGTAAACAGGTGCGCTGTTTATCCACACTTTGCTCCATTTACAGAGCACAGGCAGAGAAGATGTAGCATAATTCAGAATGGTAAATAAGCATTTTGTCGCTGTTCAGTCGCCAAGTCGTATCTTACTCTATTGAAACACCAGGCTCGTCTGTCCATGGGATTTCCCAGGCAAGAATAGGGGAGTGGATTGCCATTTCCTCCTCCAGGGGATCTTCCCGACTCAGGGATCAAACCCCCATCTCCTGCCTTGGCAGGTGGGTTCTTTATCAGAGCCACCAGACCATCTGCATTGTGATTGTGAAAGTCGCTCAGTCGTGTCTGATTCTTTGTGACCCCATGGACTACTTAGCTCATGGAATTCTCTAAGCCAGAATACTGGAGTGGGTAGCCTTTCCCTCCTTCAGGGGATCTTCCCAACCCAGGGATCGAACCCAGGTGTTCTGCATTGCAGGCGGATTCTTTACCAGCTGAGCCACAAGAGAGTCATCCTGCCCTCTGAAGCTCTCAAGCCAGGTACTGACCTCTCCTCTCTCGCTTCGAAAGTCTTGGTGGCATCTTCTTCCCATAGAAGCCTGTTCTGTCTACACTGAAAATCTATTGTTTAGTACAGCCACCTTCATGAATTATCTTAGCTAGATCTTCTGGATAACTTGCTGCTCTACCATGCACTTTGATGCCGTACAGATGACTTCTTTCCTTAAACTTCACAAAAGTGAGCCCTGCTAGCTTCAAACCTTTCTTCTGCAGTTTCCTTACCTCTCTCAGCCCTCACAGAATTAGAGTTAGGGCCTTGTCTTAGGTTGCTTCTGCTGCTGCTAAGTCGCTTCAGTCGTGTCCAATTCTGTGCAACCCCATAGACGGCAGCCCACGAGGCTCCCATCCCTGGGATTCTCCAGGCAAGAACACTGGAGTGGGTTGCCATTTCCTTCTGCAATGCATGAAAGTGAAAAGTGAAAGTGAAGTCGCTCAGTCGTGTCCGACCCTTAGCGACCCCATGGACTGCAGCCTACCAGGCTCCTCCATCCGTGGGATTTTCCAGGCAAGAGGACTGGAGTGGGGTGCCAGTGCCTTCTCTGTTGTCTTAGGTTAGGCTTGGGCTTAAGGGAATGCCGTGGCTGGCTGATCCATGCAGATCCCAAAACCTTCTCCATTATCAGCAATAAGGCTGGTTTGTTTCCTTATCATTCATGAGTTCACTAGAATATCATTTTCAAATTCCTTCAAGAACTTTCCCTTTGCATTCACAACTTGGCTGTTGAGTTAGCACTCAGTCTATCTCAGTTTTCAACAGGCCTTCCTCACTAAGCTTAATCATTTTCAGCTATTAATTTAAAGTGAACCCTGCCTTTTATTAATACCTGAACCCTTGAAGGCTGTTGTAGGGGTACTAACTGGCCGAATTCAGTAGCATTTATCAGTCCTCATTGTCCAAAGGAACAGGGAGGCCCGAGGAGAGGGATGAAGATGGGGGAATGGCCAAAAAGTGGAGCAGTCAGAACACATCATTTATTGATTAAGTTCGTCATCTTACGTGGCAGTTTGTGGGACCCCAAAACAATTACAATAGTAGTATCAATGATCACTGATCACAGAGCACCATAACACACACAGAAACAGTGAAAAAGTCTCAAATACTGTGGAATTACCAAAACATGACTGAGACGTGAACTGAGCAAATGCTGTTGGCAATATGGCACTGACAGACTTGCTCAACAGAGTTGCTACAAACCTTCAATTTGTAAAAATAAATAAACAAAACACAGTATCTGTGAAGTACATTAAAGCTAAACACAGTAAAACAAGGCATACATGGAGATAAAGATTTAAAAACATTTGGACAGCTCTTCGGTGTATCGAAAATTATCCGCAGAAGTGAATTAGTAAGAAAAGTCTTCATGGAGGAAATCAGAGATATCTTTAGAGAAAGGGCAGGGTTTGGACAAGCAAAACAGAGGGCAATCCAGAAGGAACAATGTTAGGTATAGGGATTACCGATCACGTTTATATGAAAGTGTTGCCAAACTGGAAGCCTTTCTGACAGGGTTGGGTAAAATCAGTTTACAGGGTACACTGGCTACTCGACAAAAGATACAATACACAGTGGAGAATTATATGTTCTTGAGTTTGGGAGTAAAAAGATCAAAGTAGTGTTTAAAGAAAATAAGTACAGATTGATCCTTGAACACTGGCTTGAACTGTGTGTGTCCACTTATATGAGTTGGTTTTTTTTCCTCAATAAATACAGTACCTGTATTTTTCAGATCCTTAAATTAACTTAAGTGTGGGGAAAAGCTTTTGTTTAATTAGCGACCACAATATGTGGAAACAAAAGAACTAGGATTTGAGTCCTAATGCTATCCAAACTGTGTGAGCTTACTGCCCCTGCGTGAGTCATTTGTCAATTTCTTTGCTTTTGAGGCAGAGATAGCAGTATTTGGATTTTCAACTGCATGGTGGTGGGGGCAGTGCCTCCAACCCCGGGGGTTGTTCAAGGGTCAACTATATACAAAATACACTACAGAAAATGAGCATACAAAAAACGATTCAGAAGATGAAAGAATACACATAATCTGCATACTAAGTAAAAGGCTCTTGAAAGATAACTTTGTTTAAAAAAAAAACACAGAAGATTTAAAGCAGAACACTTGGATGACAGACTCAGTCCCTAGCTCCCAAATCCTACTGGCTATGTCGCAATGGGAAGATCAATGCCTTCTGAGCTCCCTGTTCCTTGTTGGCAAAATTGGGATAATACATACACATTTCACAAGACCAGTGCAAGAACCAAGTGAAATAATGCACATGTGAAAGTCTATTATTCGAATATTAGTTCTTCAGAGAAGGTGGGTTAGAGGAATGGTGGCTAGAATGAGGATAAACTACTGCAAGAGGCAATTTCTGTAGGAACCAGCAGGGCTTGGTGATAGATGAAATTAAAAGTAAAGCTGTCTGGCCTACAGATAGAGGAGCAAGTTAGAGGGAGAAGATGACTAACTAATTAGGGGCAAGCAGTCTTTGAGCCCACAAAGCAACTGAAGGTAATTTGGATACTTGGAGTACCTGATGCCAAGAGGCATAGTAATCAAGGGCAGTTCGTTTGTTTGTTTGGGGGATTCATAGAAACAGCCTGACCAACCAATTCGGTTCTGTTTCCTAAATATAATCTTGGGCTAGGAAAGTTACTTAATTCTTTTGATCTCAGCTTCTTCATTTGTAATCTGGAGATGATACCCACATAAGAATTATTAGCAAGGCTCAATAAACGGTAGCTAGGATTATCATAACCATCATTACCATTAGACCGACTTCTCAAATGAGTTTACAGAGATCACTACAACCTGCAAGAAAATATTTGAAATTTGACTCTATCCGGTTGAAAAACTAAAGATGAAATCGCTCCACGCTCAGGAGGTAATTAACTCCGGAGGTAATACAAATGGGAATAATTGCCTAATTACCCCACAAATTCCAAGAATAACTCGGCATTTCTCTTTCCTTTTTAAAAAAACATTTAGAACTTTAAAACAATCTCAAATCAAAAAGGACGTGAAATGTGTAGTAAAATCTTAGCAAATTAAGAGTTCGAGACCGTGTTAAATCCATCAATCACGTAAATTTCTTGGAACAGAGCTTTTATCATTTATGCAAAAGACACCAAGTGATGGCCAAAAAGGAAAAATAAGGATAGGCCGGTTTAAAAAGCACAGTAGCAGGGAGAGACGAGTTCACAAACTGACCACAGGTGGTGGGGAGACTGGCAGGCAGCAGATTCCCGCGGAAAAACCGACTTCAGCATCTGATGGCCCGGGTTCGCCCCTTCCCTTCCACCACCCGTTCCCTCTCCCCGTCGCACCTTTGCGCTTCTGCCTCATCTCTCCGCTGTCGTAGCAGCCGCCACCCCAGAAAATGTAGGTATCTACTCGGACCACGGGGGAAATTGACAGCCACCAAGCAACCCTGTCCTGTCGTAAAACGACGGAAACATATCGTAAAGCTGTCCCGAGAAGACAACGAGTGCAAGGGTCCGCCCCGCCTTTCTGCGGCGGCTTCCGGAGCCCCTGGAAGACGGAGCAGAGCTACTGAGGCCAGTCAGCCGGGGGTCAAAGGGCTGTAGGATGCTAGCATCCGAACGCCACCGCAGCTCTGGCATTAGAAACCTTGACCTGAGCAGTACAGCTACCGGACAGAGCTTATGGACAGAGGCTGCGCCAGGGAGCCAAAACAAGAGGGTGGATGTGGATGGTGTCTAAATAAGGTGGAGGAGCCTAGGATGCGTTAGGTCCGCGGGAATATGAGGGGGAATAGAGTGATGACAAGCCCGCCAGTGTGGAGGAGACTAGATTTAGAGCCTGGAAGAGACCATGCAGCAGTCAAGTAACGCTGTGAGGTCCAGACTTGGACGCCAGTTGATCACTCTGGTCTCAGGCAAATGGGACGTATCAATAACCATCATGAAAGCTTCGGAAGTTTCTCCAGAAAGACGCACACACGGACAGCTTTGTAGAGTTTGGAGGCAGGACCTGGGATCATGGTTTTCTGAAACCCATCCATGATCTCCTTTATTCATAGACCAGAAATTAAGAACCCCTCTTACTGAGACAGGACTTCCCCGGTGGAACATTGGTTAAAGAATCTGCCTACCAATGCAGGAGATGTAGGAGACCTGGGTTGGATTCCTGGGTCAGGAGGATCCCCTAGAGGAAGAAATGGCTCCAGTATTCTTGCCTGGAAAATCCCATGGACAGAGGAGCCTAGCGGCCCAGTCCACAGGGAAAGGGGGGTTGCAAAGAATTGGAGGCAACCTGAGTATGCAGGCATGCACTTATTAGGACTTACCTGGTGGTCCAGTGGCTAAGACTCCATACTCCCAATGCAGGGGGCTGAGGTTCCATGCCTAGTCTGGGAACTAGATCCCACATACTGCAACTAAGAGTTCATCCACTCCAGTTAAAGATCTCTCAGATAGCAACTAAAAGACGCTGCATGCTGTAGCTAAGACCTGGCACAGCCAAATAAATACATAAATTAAAAAAAGAAAGAACCCTCTTATTAACACATGAAGACATGAATATGTGCTGTTTCCAGTTCTCTTACTTTGCACCGGAATTGAGATAACTCCAAGTCTTTGGCCTCATCATAACACTGCAACTCTCCTGGTCAGTTTTTGTGATTGTCCATCAGGACAAATTCAGTAACATGTATCTGTCCTTATTGTCATCTTAGTACCAAGTGACATACGTTAGCTACCTAGAAAGTCTTCTAGGACCCTCCAAGAAAAACTCTTAGTTTTTCTTCTAATTTTTCTCAATCTTCCTGTATATCTTTTCAAAATATAGGTATTCCACGGGGGTCGCTTCTTAAAATTGTCTCCCCCAAAGTGATCCCCAAAGTACCAAAGCTTTAAATACCATCTGTTTGTTCCCATATTTGTAGTCCAGCCCCAGCTCCTCCCCTACTTGACACTGTGTCAGATCTGTGTGTGTAACGTATATCAGAAACGTAACATGTCTCCAAAGGAACTACAGTTTTACTCTAACTCTGCCCTTTCCCCAATCTTCCTTATCTGAAGACACCATCCTCTACCTCATCACTTCTTAACCTCACACAAGAGAAAGAAGCTGGAGGTTTTAAATTATGACTGAGAATGCTATATTTGAGCTAATATTTGATAATGCGGATATCTGGGGGAAGAGCCTTTCAAATAGAGGGAATACTTAGTGTAAAGGTCCGAGGGTGAGAAGATCCTTGATGTGTTCACAGAAAGCAAGGAGGTAGCTGGCATTTGAGCAGTGAGTGAGGGGAAGTGCAATAGAGGTCAGAGAGGTGATGGGGTGGGGTGGGGTGGGGTGGGGTGTGGTGAGGGACCCTGCAGCTCACGTAAGACTTTGTAGGCCAGTGCATAGGCTTTGCCTTTTCCTGTCAGTCATGTGGAGTGCCACTGGAGAGCTTTTTAGCAGAAATATAATGTAATTTATAATTGAAATTACCTCTGGACTTCCCTGGTGGTCGAGTGGTTAAGAATCCTGACAATGCAGGGAACAGTTTCGATCCCTGGTCCAGGAAGATTCAACATGCCATGGGGCAACTAAATCCATCCGCCACAACTACTGAGCCCGCGTGCTCTAGAGCCCGGGCTCCGCAACAAGAGAAGCCACCGTGATAAGAAGCCTGCACACGGCAACTAGTAGCCCCTGCTCATCACAGCTAGAGAAAACCTGTGTGCAGCAACAAGGACCCAGTGCAGCAAAAAATAGATGAATAAAAAAAAAATTTTAAGTCTATTTGTTGAGAGTAGATTGTAGGGAGGAAGCACAGAAGTGGGGAGATCAGTTAGGTGGTTATTATCACATCTATGCCAGGGATTCCCAAACTTTGATGCTCGTGAGAATCACCTAGAGAGGGGTGAAAAATCCCAGTGCCCAGGTCACACCCTGTGCCAATTAAATCAACATATCAAGGGGGTGGCAGCCAGGCATTAGTATTTTATAAGATTCTTCAGTTCATTTCAGTCGCTCAGTTGTGTCCGACTCTTTGCGACCACATGAATCGCAGCATGCCAGGCCTCCCTGTCCATCACCAACTCCTGGAGTTCACTCAGACTCATGTCCATCGAGTTGGTGATGCCATCCAGCCATCTCATCCTCTGTCGTCCCCTTCTCCTCCTGCCCCAAATCCCTCCCAGCATCAGGGTCTTTTCCAATGAGTCAACTCTTCTCATGAGGTGGCCAAAGTATTGGAGTTTCAGCTTTAGCATCAGTCCTTCCAATGAACACCTAGGACTGATCTCCTTCAGAATGGACTGGTTGGATCTCCTTGCAGTCCAAGGGACTCTCAAGACTCTTCTCCAACACCACAGTTCAAAAGCATCAATTCTTCGGCACTCAGCTTTCTTCACAGTCCAACTCTCACATCCATACATGACCACTGGAAAAACCATAGCCTTGACTAGATGGCCCTTTGCTGGCAAAGTAATGTCTCTGCTTTTGAATATGCTATCTAGGTTGGTCATAACTTTCCTTCCAAGGAGTAAGCGTCTTTTAATTTCATGTCTGCAGTCACCATCTGCAGTGATTTCAGAGCCCCAAAAAATAAAGTCTGACACTGTTTCCACTGTTTCCCCATCTGTTTCCCATGAAGTGATGGGACCAGATGCCATGATCTTTGTTTTCTGAATGTTGAGCTTTAAGCCAACTTTTTCACTCTCCTCTTTCACTTTCATCAAGAGGCTCTTTAGTTCCTCTTCACTTTCTGCCATAAGGGTGGTGTCATCTGCATATCTGAGGTTATTGATATTTCTCCTGGCAATCTTGATTCCAGCTTGTGCTTCTTCCAGCCCAGCATTTCTCATGATGTACTCTGCATACAAGTTAAATAAGCAGGGTGACTATATACAGCCTTGACGTACTCCTTTTCCTATTTGGAACCAGTCTGTTGTTCCATGTCCAGTTCTAACTGCTGCTTCCTGATGTGCATATAGGTTTCTCAAGAGGCAGGTCAGGTGGTCTGGGATTCCCATCTCTTTCAGAATTTTCCACAGTTTATTGTGATCCACGAAGTCAAAAGCTTTGGCATCGTCAGTAAACTGAAATACATGTTTTTCTGGAACTCTTGCTTTTTCTATGATCTGATGGATGTTGGCAATTTGATCTCTGGTTCCTCTGCCTTTTCTAAAATCAGCTTGAACATCAGGAAGTTCACGGTTCACGTATTGCTGAAGCCTGGCTTGGAGAATTTTGAGCATTACTTTACTAGTGTGTGAGATGTGTGCAATTGTGCGGTAGTTTGAGCATTCTTTGGCATTGCCTTTCTTTGGGATTGGAATGAAAACTGACCTTTTCCAATCCTGTGGCCACTGCTGAGTTTTCCAAATTTGCTGGCATATTGAGTGCAGCACTTTCACAGCATCATCTTTCAGGATTTGGAATAGCTCCACTGGAATTCCATCACCTCCACTAGCTTTGTTCGTAGTGATGCTTTCTAAGGCCCACTTGACTTCACATTCCAGGATGTCTGGCTCTAGGTGAGTGATCACACCATCGTGATTAACTGGGTCGTGAAGATCTTTTTTGTACAGTTCTTCTGTGTATTCTTGCCATCTCTTCTTAATATCTTCTGCTTCTGTTAGGTCCATACCATTTCTGTTCTTTATTGAGCTCATCTTTGCATGAAATATTCTCTTGGTATCTCTAATTTTCTTGAAGAGATCTCTAGTCTTTCCCATTCTGTTGTTTCCATTTCTTTGCATTGATCGCTGAGGAAGGCTTTCTTATCTCTCCTTGCTCTTCTTTGGAACTCTGCATTCAAATGCTTTTATCTTTCCTTTTCTCCTTTGCTTTTCACTTCTCTTCTTTTCATAGCTATTTGTAAGGCCTCCTCAGACAGCCATCTTGCTTTTTTGCATTTCTTTTTCTTGGGGATGATCTTGATCCCTGTCTCCTGTACAATGTCATGAACCTCAGTCCATAGTTCATCAGGCACTCTGTCTATCAGATTTAGTCACTTAAATCTATTTCTCACTTCCACTGTATAATTATAAAGGATTTGATTTAGGTCATACCTGAATGGTCTGGTGGTTTTCCCTACTTTCTTCAATTTAAGTCTGAATTTGGCAATAAGGAGTTCATGATCTGAGCCACAATCAGCTCCCGGTCTTGTTTTTGCTGACTGTATAGAGCTTCCGCATCTTTGGCTGCAAAGAATATAATCAATCTGATTTCGGTGTTGACCAGCTGGTGATGTCCATGTGTAGAGTCTTCTCTTGTGTTGTTGGAAGAGGGTGTTTGCTATGACCAGTGCGTTCTCTTAGCAAAACTATTATATTAGCCTTTGCCCTGCTTCATTCCTTACTCCAAGGCCAAATTTGCCTGTTATTCCAGGTGTTTCTTGACTTCCTACTTTTGCATTCCAGTCCCCTATAACGAAAAGGACATCTTTTTTGGGTGTTAGTTCTAAAAGGTCATGTAGGTCTTCATAGAACTCTTGGGTAATCCCAAAGTGCAGTAAAATTTGAGAACCACTGAACAAGACCAGAGATGATTATGACTTGAGTAGGGGAGGAAGCAGTGGAGGGGGTGAGACATGTTCAGATTCTGAACATGCTTTAATGGTTTCAGCAAGGCTTCCTGACAGCCAGATGTGGAGTGTGGAAGAAAGACAGGCATCGACATCAAGGGTGACATGGAAGGATTTGTAGGAGGGGCTGGATGTAGCTGTCATGAGCTGAACTGGGGAACACTGTAGGTGGAGTGGGGTTTCAGGGGAATGGGGGCTTAATTTGTATGTGTTGTGTTTGGGATACCTTGTGAGCTGTAAGACATGAAAGAGATCGGGGCTGGAGGTACCAAATGAGAGCGATGCGCATATGGGTGATACTTACAGATGTGAGACTAAAAGAAAGAAAAGAGTGCGACAGAAAGAAAAGAGACCAAAGATTAAGCTTTAGGGTATTCTATAATCACCAGGAAACAGGAATAAGTAGGGAAGGAGGCTGAGGAGGTGCAACCAGGGAGGTGGGAAGGAAACTAGGCGAGCGTGGTTCCTGGAAGCCGAGTGGGAAAATGTGTGTTGAGGAGGGAGTGATCCCTTGGATCAAATGCCATTGATGGGTCAACAAAGAGGAGGGTTGAAAATTAACTAGGATCACCGGAGACTCTGACACAAACAGTTTCACAGAGTGGTAGAAGTGAAGGCTTAACTGGAGTGGGTTGATGATTAAAAGGAGAGAGCTCTGAGACGGCAGCTTTAGAAACAACTCTTTGAGGGGGTTCGCCATAAAATACAGAGGAATGGGACAGCAGCTGGCAGGGAAGCCAGGCTCAGAGGGAGCGTTTGTTAAAATGGAATAAGTAACAGCATGTTTGTATGCTGATGGGAATAATCCAGGGGACACTGAAAATCTGATGAATGAAGAGGGGGCAGTAATCTACCTTGTCCTGCAGTTGGACAGAAGGAAGGGGATCTGGTGCCCAAGAGAAAGGATTAGCTTTTGGTGGCTGTAGGCACTGTTCAGTCACTCAGTCGTATCTGACTCTCTGCGACCCATGGACTGCAGCACGCCAGGCTTCCCTGTCGTTCACCATCTCCCTGAGCTTGCTCAAACTCATGTCCATTGAGTCAGTGATGCCATTCAAGCACCTCATTCTCTGTCGCCCCCTTCTCCTCCTGCCCTCAGTCTTTCCCATAGATGGGGCGTATTTGGAGTTCATCTATATCCTGGCTGGAAGGCAGAGCCAGTGATACATGTCGGGGGCGGGGGGCAGTTGGGTGTGACGGTGGGACTCTGTGGAAGTTCTCTTTCAGTTGCTTCAATGTTTCTAGTGAGTTCAGTGGAAATTCAGCTTGGTAGTTTGCCCAAACTCCTAATGGAGCTAGCATTCAGGTGTCCAATAGTATCAAAGGCCACCTTAATGAACCTAGTTTTAAAAATGACCAAAGTTCATTTTAGTTATTAGGGGCTTCCTTGGTGGCTCAGTGGTAAAGAACCTGCCTGCCAATTCAGGAGGCACAGGCGATGTGAGCTCAATCTCTGGCAAGGGAAGATGCCCTGGAGAAGAAAACGGCAACCCACTCCAGTCTTCTTGCCTGGAGAATCCCATGGACAGAGGAACTGGTGGGGCTACAGTCCACGGGAACTGCCAAGAGTCAGACACGACTGAAGCAACTTAGCATGCACACACTTCAGTAGTACCTCTGGTTAAGAATACAGGTAACTGTTGAAGTAGAGAAACAGCCAGTAGAGGGAGAGCTAAGCACACACGACATGAACATATGTTATGATTTCAGCCCAAAGAAATCCAACAGTAGTGAAGGTAGTTCGTGTTGATTTTCTTTGTTTTGAACTCTATATTGGTATTTCTATGGTTTTCTAATGGATGAGGCACACCAGCTTGCTAAAAGTTGCAAGAAATTTTTAAGACCACATTCTTTCTGAACTTTTGTTGCTTTCCCACTTTGGACTAAAAACATACCTGCAGTTACTGCTGCTGCTGCTGCTAAGTCGCTTCAGTCGTGTCCGACTCTGTGCGACCCCATAGACGGCAGCCCACCAGGCTCTGCCGTCCCTGGGACTCTCCAGGCAAGAACACTGGAGTGGGTTGCCATTTCCTTCGCCAGTGCATGAAAGTGAAAAGTGAAAGTGAAGTCGTTCAGTCGTGTCTGACTCCTAGCGACCCCATGGACTGCAGCCTACCAGGCTCCTCTGTCCATGGGATTTGCCAGGCAAGAGTACTGGAGTGGGGTGCCATTGCAGTTACTGAGGGGTACCTAGTAATGATTGACTCTGTCTTTGAAGGTCAAACACTACCTGAGCTGAAGGTTAAAAAAAAACAAACAGATTTTATCCCTGTACTTGATGTGACTGTTTGGGTGATAGCAAGGAGAAATAGGTTCTGCTTTCTTCTCCTGGACAGTATTTCAAAAATACTTGTTTTTATGTTCTGTTTTTAAAAATGTGGACATAAAATTTAAGTTCCAGAAAGAGTTATTTAAAACTGTATGACATTCATTTCTACAGTCACATGACCCAATGTCATTTGGTTTTGGTGAGTTTCAGGATTGTGTATCAAGAATCAGCTTATCTTCATCATCTCATATTATCCATTGCTCCCAGTCATCTTCTATTTGGGGCGGGGGAACCAATACTTTGTCTCTCTTGGGACTGGGGTGATTTTCCTTGCTGCTTATGTTAAATCAGATCCATCAGAATAACTCTCATCCTCAAGGAAAGGATACTGCAGGGTGGAAGCTGCAATCCATTTGGAAAGGAAAAATGACTAATGTGTAGGCTTAGGGACGAGAAAAATATGAGCGCCCCAGTTCACATACAACTGAAGTTTAAATGAAAGGAGCAAATAGTACGTAACTATTTATGAGGGCGGAGACCGTCATAAATAGCTCTCTGATGGCAAATCAGTTTCACTTCTGCTTGTGTAAATGTGGCTTTATGACAGGGGCCACAAAGGACTCTCTACCCCAGGTGGTTCAACATACCTCAACCAAGGCAAAGAGGTTGCCACTGTCTTTGTGGAATCTTGGAGCTGTAGCATGCAAAGTGACATCTGGTAAGTTGTTTTTCTTATGCAATTTATGCTGTAACTTATGATTGATTAAAAAATAGCTTTAGAGAAAAATGGAGATGATGGTAGTTTCCATAGAATTCACAACCAACTTCCTCTCTCATCTTACATTAGTAAAGGTACATTTTTTATAATTAATGAATCAACATTTATAGTAGTATTATTAACTAAAAGAAGAACAGTGAAAAGAAAAGAAAGTGAAAGTGTTAGTTGCTCAGTTGTGTTTGACTCTTTGTGACCCCATGGACTGTAACCCACCAGGCTCCTCTGTCCATGGAATTCTCCAGATAAGAATACTGGACTGGGTAGACATTTCCTTCTCCAGGGATCGAACTGGGGTCTCCTGCCATGGCAGGCAGGTTCTTTACTGTCTGAGCCACCAGGGAACCCTAAAGGTTATCCTCTATTCAGATTTTCTTAGCTGTTATCTAGTGTCTTTTTTCTGTTTTAGAATCCTATCTAGGGGAGGGGGACGGAGAAGGCAATGGCACCCCACTCCAGTACTCTTGCCTGGAAAATCCCATGGGCAGAGGAGCCTGGTGGGCTGCAGTCCATGGGGTCGCTAAGAGTCGGACGCGACTGAGCGACTTCACTTTCACGTTTCACTTTCATGCATCAGAGAAGGAAATGGCAACCCACTCCAGTGTTCTTGCCTGGAGAATCCCAGGGACGGGGGAGCCTGGTGGGCTGCCGTCTATGCGGTCACACAGAGTCGGACACGACTGAAGCGACTTAGCCGCAGCAGGGGAGGGGCATTTGGCCGAGAATGGGTGCATGTACATGTATGGCTGAGTCCTTGCGCTGTTCACCTGAAGCCATCACAACGTTGTCAGTTGGCTATTCCCCAATACAAAATGTTTTTGGTGTTGTTTAAAAAAAGAATCCTGTCCAGAACACCATATTACATTTAGCTGTCATGTCTCTTCTTGGCTGTGACCTTGCGTTTGATGACTTTGACAGTTTTGAGGAGTCCTGGTCAGCTCTTCTGTAGGATTCACAAAGAGACTGGAGTTGCGGGTTTCGGGTAGAAGATCAGAGAGTTAAAGGTCATCCTCATCCCATCACATCAAAGGTACGTATCATCAAGATGATTTACGACAGTTGTCGTTGACCTTGGTCATCTGGCCGAGGGAGTATTTGCAAAGTCTTTCTACTGTAAAGCGACGCTTTTTCCCCTTCTTTCCATCCTGTCCCCCTTGGAAGGAAGTTACTCTGTGAGGCCCATGCCCAAGGAGTGGGGGGATTAAGTTCCCTTTCCTTCAGGGTGAAGCATCTTTAGAAATTGTTTGGAATTTTTCTGTGTAGGAGACTCATTTTTTCTCCTTCTCATGATTTTCCTAAAGTGAGTTATTTCTTGAGGGAAAGTGATTTTACATTACTTAAGTGAATTTTACGGCTGCGTAAAGGCCAATGAACTAGAAATCTGGAGAATCGGGTCTTAGTTTGAATTTTATAACAGTGTGATCTTAGGCAAGTCATCAATCCTTCTTCCCCAAAGAAAACTGGTGTTCCAGGCACCATTAATATTAAATACATCAATACGAAACTAATACTGAGTTTAGTATTAACATCATCTTATGCCTCATTAAGTTTGGCAAGCTTGGGCGAGCAATATGAAAGGATTCAAGTTCATTTCCGTAAAATCTGATAAAGTGTGTAATGAAAATATCTGCTTATTTTACTTATCTAGTCACCTGGGGGAGAAGGACTGAAAAAAGTCATGCCTCCTCTACTGAATCTACCTCTGGCAGCCGTGCTCCTAATGTTGCACACAGAAGCTGATGCATTAATGCTGAAAACATAACTCTTTTCCTCTGGGGGTCTGATGGCCCTTGTTTCACTTTTGCTTCTAAGCTAATGTGTTTAAATTGTCCCTTCAGAGTGTACCCAGTTTGGAAGAGCTGTGCAATGTCCAATAAAGTGGTTAGGAAATTCTGCCAACACCAAAAGTATTTAAGCATTAAAAAAAAGGGAGAGGAGATAAATCCACAACATTCCATTTTTAAGAATCTGCTCCTTGCTCTTATTTCATTCTTCAATTACCTCCCTGTGGGAGGGGACAAGATGCTACCCAGGGCATAGAACCCTGAAGATGCTTCATCATTGGGAACAAGAATGGGGGTCAGTTTATCATTTATGGTGGCATCTGTTCCCCCTGCCCACAAAAGTTGACTTTGCCCAGGTAAATATTAGTACTGATTTCTTGTTAAACTATCTTCACCAAATATTCTGAAAGTCAATAACATTTGTCCAGGTGCATAAGTGTCTGTGGGGCTTCCCAGGTGGCTCAGTAGTAAAGAATCTGCCTGCCAATGCAGGAGACGTGGGTGACGCAGGTTCAATCCCCCTGGAGAAGTAAAGGGAAACACACTCCAGTACTCTTGCCTGGGAAATTACACGGATAGAGGAGCCCTGGTGGGCTACAGTCCATGGGACTGAAAAAGAGTCAGACACGACTGAGTACATGTAAGTGTCTGTAGACCAGCTTTGCATCAGTGTCTCATACGGCCCTCGCAATGAACTCTAGACGTTAAGTATTTTTCTATTCTCATCTTACATGCGGATAAACTGAGACTCAGAGAGGTTAAGTGCTCTGTTTAGTGTCACACTGCAGTACCAGAGCAGGATCCCCCAATCCAGGCATTCTGACTCCAAATCCTGAGTACGTTCCCCATGGCATCCCTCACAGTCTGGAACATAAACCTGGATGTGCAGACACCTTGCCCACTTTCTTTCCTCACGTGTCCCCAGGCCCTAGAACCGTGTCTGGCACACAGTAAACACTTGACAAATGTTTGCTGAACGAATGAATATAATTCCTGCCGTTATTAATTTTACCAAGAATATGTTTAAAAGACACACGTCATTCAACACATGTTTACTCAGCGCTCGCTATGTAGTGAGCACTTTCCACATTTATTAAAAGTAGGGAAGAAACCAACATTAATGATCAAAATGCCCCTTCAAGTTACTTTGCTAATTTAAGTATTTTAATTTTTTTCCTGTTACTGTGGCCTTGGGGCAGGGGAGGGGTGCTGGGTCGGGGACTGGAAATGGAAGGAAAACAAGAATCGTGTGGGGAGAGGTTAATGATGTGAAGCAAGGGAGGGTGGGATGAGATTCAGACTAAAGGAGAAGAGACTTACACGTTTGTAATTCTTCATAAACACATTAAATTCTGCTCTGGACATGGACTGAAAGCAATGAACTACTCACTGCCCCCCCAACACACACACACAATCACGCATGCTCACGTGCACCCCCCCAACGCCCCCGGCAGTCTGGCTTGTTTTATTCTGAGGGCACTACTTCAGTTGGTGTCCTTAAGCCCAATTTCATCAAGCTACCACTCTCGCTCCTACTCAACAGCCTTCACTCCCCAAATGCCTCCTCGTGCATTAAAGGGAACCCCTCATTTGTGTTCACTGTTCTCTCCATCTCTTACTCTGAAGCTCCAGAGATGGTTTAAATAGTACCAGTTAGAGGTTTCTTGGTGGAATGATGAGAACCCTGAACTTGGACTCACTGTCTGACCTTGAACAGGTCCCTTCCCCTCTCCAGGCCTCAGTGTCCACATCTGTAGAAGGGGCTCAAGAACATGATTTCATTCCACTCTGGGAAGCTCTTCTAGGACAGGAGTGACCACTGCCTTGGTGTCACCTCTGTTATGTTCTCTTAAGGAAACAAGAGTGTACGCAAATACAAAAAGAGGAAAGGGAGAGTGAGAGAAGCAAGAAAAACTGTCAAAAGTCACAATTATTTGACAGGAAACTGGTGCTGTGCAGCCTTCCCACATCTAGCTAAATATGCAGAGTCCCTTTTAAAAGATGCTATTCTTAGGCTCTCTGCACATGAATGTAAATAAGTACTCAAATCAAAACTTACACGCTAACCGCACAGTTGAAATACAAGCGAAATAAACCACACATCAAAACTTTGCCCTGTGAGCCACACGTGTGGACGTTTTCAACTGCTTCTCTGCAGAAACAGTTTTCACAAAACACACCACGGTTGCTGCCTCTTTGGGGGAGAAAGTGGAGCCCAACATAATTTGAGAAAGGACTCTGAGTCTTTTGCTCTTTCAAATGAACCTAAAATCACCGTTATTATCGATTGTGTTCCTTTTGACTATCATTACTGTTTGTTTAGTTGCTCAGTCGTGTCCGACTCTTTTGCGACCCCATGAACTGCAGCCTGCCAGGCTCCTCTGCCCATGGGATTTCCCAGCCAAGAACACTGGAGTGGGTTGCCATTTCCTTCCCCAGGGGATCTTCCCGACCTAGGGATTGAACCCGTGTCCCCTGCACTGGCAGGCGGGGAAGCCTGATCCATCTTCTGTATTTGTTCCTGGCACTGGCTAGCACAACCAATCGAAGGTCTACAGTGGATCTGTACCCCAGGAGGACCATACATTTGTTGTCTCCAGAGCCCATTGTGATATGACGTTTAATATTTTGTGTGTGTGACTATGGCTCATGGAGCTGCCATCTTCAGAAAACAACAGATATCTTTCCAGGGGTCAATTCCTAGTTTCGCATCTAAAGTTATTGTTAGGCGCGATCATATTTTTTCTCATAACTTGCCTAGGTTTTGCCGAGGTTTAGCATTTCCAACCCGGAGAAGGCGAGTGAGTCGGACACGACTGAGTGACTTCCCTTTCACTTTTCACTTTCATGCATTGGAGAAGGAAATGGCAACCCACTCCAGTGTTCTTGCCTGGAGAATCCCAGGGACAGGGGAATCTGGTGGGCTTCCGTCTATGGGGTCACACAGAGTCGGACACAACTGAAGCGACTTAGCAGCAGCAGCAGCGGCATTTCCAACCAGGAAACTCTCATGAATTTTAGTAACCTCGTAGAGTTCTCCTACCACCAGCTTTACTGATGAACATTTCAAGCAAGAACACGATGTCTTGGGATTTGAGGAAGCCTTAAAGCCCGTCTAGTTCAATGCTGTTATTAGGTGATCATAACAGTGAAGGTTTAGACACTTCTAGGAGCAGAAAATTCATTACTTACTAAGGGAGCTCGTTCCATTTTGGACAACTCTGAATACAAGAGAAATGTTCTGCAAAAATGTACTTTCTTATACTTTCCACCTAGTGGATCTAGTTGTCCCCTCTTGGCACCACTGAAAACAGGCATTATCTCACTATTATATTCAACTCTAAGATTAAGTATTTGAAGACCACACAAAGTCCTCTCCACATCTTCTGCTTCAGCCCATGTCTTCCTTCCCTCAAGCTAAACATTCCCAGCTGCTATGGAGCAGTCCTATCAAAAACGAATTTGAGTGGCTTCCCTGGCAGTCCAGTGGTTAAGAATTCGCCTTGCAATGCAGGGGACATGAGTTTGATACTTGGTTGGGGAATCAAGATCCCACATGCCGTGGAGCAACTAAGCCTGAGCACCGCAACTACCGAAGCCTGAGCACCACAACTAGAGAATTTGTGCACTGCAAGAAAAACTCCCACATGATGCAATGGAGATCCTGCAGCTTCAACAAAGACCCCATGCAGCCAAATACATAAACGTTTAAAAACAGATTCAGTGTTTAGACACCCTTGGCTGCGGAATCTCATCAAAAGCTTCCCATCCACTGTAATTAATTAATTCAGCACTACCATCGATCATTGCCATTCACGATAGAAATACAACATTGAAACAAATGCAGCCATGACCTCGAATAGCTCAGACGTAAAGAAAGAATCACAAGCATACGATTCAGGTGTGCTTGGACCAGTGGTAGTACAAGAGGGGAATGAATGGGAACCAGGACACAGCTGCACAGAGGAAACGTGCAAACGAGATGCTGAAGAAAGAGTAGGAATTCTCCAGGAAGAAGAGGGGAACACATTTCTTTTTGACTCTCCTGCCTCAGAGGACTGTAAGGAGTTTGGGGTGGTCTGAGCCCAGGTGAGGAATGGAGAGATAAGGCACCTCCTAGCAAAGGCTCAGGAACGTGTACAGAGCAGAGTTCAGACCACACTCACCAACACCCACGAGGAACAGAAAGCATTTATTCTGTTGATGCCCATGAGCTGAACTAAGTGTGAGTGGCTCTTCTGACTGAGGAGCTGCGATTTTTGTTTGGGAGTGATACGTAAATGAGGCACAGTCTCACTAACTAACGGCCGTGTGTCTATGGGGGGTTGACAGATCAGTTGAGCTTTTGCATATCTCGGAAGGGCTGGTGATGCTCTGCTTTTGAATTATGCAGCTGAGTAGTCCAATCAGCAGCATCAGAAATGGAGAGGAAGCACGTGGGGTGCCCCGCCTTGTGTCCCCCGGATCCTCCCTGATCTGTGGAGGCAGAAACACTCCAGAACATCAGCACTCGCTCTTCTGAGGCTTTGTGGATCCAGTTCTCCCTCTGTGTTCAGTCCCTGTCTCCCAGGGCTGGAGACAGGTTCGATCCGATACTTCTCTTTTTGGAGGTACCTCCCCCCACCGCCTCCCCCACAGATGCCCCATGAGGCAGAGCTGACATAATCCCCAATCGGGGTGTCTCCCTGATTGCAGTGCCGGGTGGGGTGGTGAGGAAGACCCAGAGAACCGAACGGTTATTGCATCTCTTCTTCCCCGCTCAGCATCCTCCGGAGCAACTCCAGGGGATCCCAGGAATATCAAATGTTCCATCCATCTCCCCGATACTTGCTGAGACCCGCTGGGACTCAGTGTCACTCAGTGGCCCAGGGGTTCCCGGCTTACCTGATGGGGGTGCTGATGTCTCCCAAAACAGCAAAGCTGTATAACTTCACCTTCAAGGCTCTGGTCGTTAGAGGTTTATTGTCTTTTCAGGCTGAGCTGCCTTCAAGATCTCAGGTCATTTCAGTTTAAAGGTCAATGGATAAAAAATGGTGGGGATATATGTGTATGTCTGGCTGATTCATTTTGCTGTGCAGCAGAACTAACAACATTGTAAAGCAACGATACTCCAATAAAAAGTAACAACGAAAAGAATAAATTCCAAGAATTTCTTTTAAAAATCCGCTATATACATTCATGTGTAGTTTTGTGTGCGGACACAGCTGTCAACTCTTTGGTATAAATACTGATTCATGACTGCCAGATCAAGGCTGGGTATGTTCAGTATTGTAGCAAGTTGACAGTCTTCCAACAGTGGTAATATTTAGCACCATCAGCAATAAATAGTCATTTCTTTTGCTCCAAAAAAAAAAAAAAATTCTATGGATTCAACTATTGCTGAAAATCAATAGTCAAACATGGACTTTTGTCATATTTAAACCAACACACAGTGGACAAGCTGTTACAAAGGATTCAGAGATAAGGTAGAATAGCCATTGCCCTTGAGAAGCTTGGTATCTAATTGGGGAGACAAAGCGTAAGCAAAATTACATGTTCTTTTTAGTTTTTGTTTTGTATTTATAATTTCTGCCGTCTACTCCTCCCCACCCCCACTCTGTACTTTGTATTTTTCAGGCTGATGCTCTAAGTGGACAAAGGCAGGCGGTTACATAACAGGAAATGGCAGAAACTGAAGATTTTCTGGTTCGGGAGCTACATCCAGGTAACATCCCTTCACTATCCCCTGATGAAGTGAGCAAGAACTATTTACCATTATATATATGTGTGTGTGTGTGTGTGTGTGTGTGTGCTAAGTCGCTTCAGTCATGTCCAACTCTTTGTGACCCCATGGACTGTAACCCATCAGGCTCCTCTGTCCATGGGATTTCCCAGCCAGGAATACTGGAATGGGTTGTCATTTCCACCTCCAGAGGATCTTCCTGACCCAAGGATCCAAATCGCATCTCCTGCACTGCAGGCAGATTCTTTACCACTACGCCATTGGAGAAGCCCTGAGCAATAACTATTTGCCATTATAACCAAGGGCAAAGGGGTTGGGACTGTATCATTTTTCACTGTTCTTTATTGAGAAGCTGCTTTCTCACAACGTATTTTAACAGTGGATGAATATCAATTATTTCAATAACAACTTAAAGAGCCTATTAATAATCTAGTGGGTTATCTGACCAGAAATTCAACTTGTGCCCCCCACCCTCCTTTAAAAGTTCAAATAAATAAAATTCAAAAATAAATACATAAATAAAAGAAGGTTCCAGGAAACCATCTTGGATTTTCCGAGGGCATCCCGCTCTCAGAATGGAGAAGGTAAGCCCCTGGAATCATTTTGCATGCTTTCTGAAGGAGAGCTTTAGGGTGAACCACACTGGAGTCCCTGAGGGTGGCCTCCCTTCGTAGAAGGCTGGGTGGAGGACACCCAGAGACAAAGAGGGAACTTCCCCTGGGAAGATGCATTTAAGTAACCCCTGGTTACAAAACATCCTTTGTGTTTTGAGAACTGAAGAAGAAAAATTTTCTTACCCCTAGGGATGAATTCTCTTAGCGGCAAGGGTCAGTGGGGGTAGTGCTGGTATCTGAGACATGGCTGGGCAAGCAAACTGAAGGAATTGCAACTTTAGGACCCCCTTGGGAGACGTTAGACCTGAAGGTGTGGGGCGTCCTGCTGGGAAAATCTGCGGCAGGTTCCCTCAAGGGTCTGATCAAAGCGCCTATATTGAGACGGTTGTCAAAAGCGACACCTTGTGGCAGCAAGGAGCGATAGCAGCAGAGACCACGGCAGGCTTCTTGGGACGGCCCCGCCCAGCCCTCTGCTCTTTCCTCCAATGTTGTCTAGTCCATAAATTCTGTCGGACTATTTTGTGACCCCATGGACTGTAGCCTGCTAGGCTCCTCTATCCATGGGATTTCCCAGGCAAGAATACTGGAGTGGGTTGCCACTAAATCAGTGTAATATAGTGGAAAAGGGAAAGGAGTCCTTGAACAATTACAGGGAAGATAAGAGAAATGGCCAGTTCACACCCATTCATTCTGGTTACAATTTAATATGAAACCAGTCGGGAAGATCCCCTGGAGGAGGGCATGGCAACCCACTCCAGTATTCTTGCCTGGAGAATCCCATGGACAGAGGAGCCTGGTGGGCTACAGTCTGTAGGTCACAGAGAGTTGGGCACCACTGAAGCGACTTACCATGCATGCACTACCATTAAGTGTTTTAAATCCCAGATGAACTACTTTCTCCCTTCCACCTGTTTTTTCATTTTAGATATTAAAGGCAAAGTGTAAAACCTGCTCTATCTGACTTCTCAGTGTTTGCTTTAGTTGAGAAATAAGTTTCCAAACTTTGATCAGACTAATTGCCACTCCTTACAAAGTTGAAATAAAGGCCAGGATACATGGGCTGTACTAAGACTCTTTTATGCTTGTGGCTAAGATCCTCTGCAAATGTTGTTTAAACAAGAGTTCCTGAGTTACAGGGTCAAGATCAAGGCCCTCCATCCTTTTACTCTTTCTATAAGCAGGTGTGAAAACACTCTGGAATTCCAAGACACCGTTTATAATGTGTTCTAAAGTGTTCTTCAGCAAACCACTGGCCTAGCAGCTGGAGTAGTATTTTTTTAGTAGTTAAAAATTATCTGTTTTATTTTGGTAAAACTTTTTGGTAAGTTTTCTAGGATTTCACTTGATAGATTTAATCATAACATATTTAAAACTCTTGTTTTTCTTTTTTAAGCTCTGGGATGAATAAAATAGAAGACTAATTTATAAACATCTTCCAGAATATTAAACCACAATAGATAATGATTTAAAGTAAAAAGACTGTAATTGTGCATTGTAAAACACTGGACGTGTGGTGTCCATTCTTGGCTTCTAGTTATTGCTCTGTCATTTGCTAGCTCTGCGCCCATACAACAAGTCTCTTGATTTCTCTACATCTGAAGCCATACATATTTTACATTGCTTTCCAGCTCATAAATCCCGTGATTCTGTCACCTCTTTGTTATCAATATCAAGGTTCAAAAGTTTAACCCACAGTGGATTTCCTTACTTAAGCTAAATTACTGAAGTTAGATATTGATATTTGCTTATTATAATCAAATACTTTGGGGACTTCAAAAACCTTAACTGCTTCCATTTTAAAAAAAGCTTTTGATTTTATATGGCGTATATTTGATTAAAAATGTTGTGATAGTTTCAGGTATACAACAAAGAGATTCAGTTGTGGCTATACACATGTCCTTTTCCAAATTTTTTTCCCATTTAGGTTGTTACAGAGTATTGATCAGAGTTCTCTGTACTATACAGTACGTTCTTGTTAGTTATCCATTTAAAAAAAAATTTTATTGGAGTATATTGCTTTACAATATGTGCTAGTTTCTACTGTATGGCAAAGAGAACCAGCCATCAGTTCAGTTCAGTCGCTCAGTCGTGTCCGACTCTTTGAGACCCCATAAATCGCAACACACCAGGCCTCCCTGTCCATCACCAACTCCCGGAGTTCACTCATACTCACGTCCATTGAGTCAGTGATGCCATCCAGCCATCTCATCCTCTGTCGTCCCCTTCTCCTCCTGCCCCCAGTCCCTCCCAGCATCAGAGTCTTTTCCAATGAGTCAACCTCTTCGCATGAGGTGGCCAAAGTACTGGAGTTTCAGCTTCAGCATCATTCCCTCCAAAGAAATCCCAGGGCTGATCTCCTTCAGAATGGACTGGTTGGATCTCCTTGCAGTCCAAGGGACTCTCAAGAGTCTTCTCCAACACCACAGTTCAAAAGCATCAATTTTTTGGCGCTCAGCCTTCTTCACAGTCCAACTCTTACATCCATACATGACCACAGGAAAAACCATAGCCTTGACTAGATGGACCTTTGTTGGCAAAGTAATGTCTTTGCTTTTGAATATGCTATCTAGAACCAGCCATACGGGTACTTATATCCGCTCTTTTAGGATTTCCTTCCCTTTAAGGTCATCATAGAGCATTAAGCAGAGTCCCCTGTGCTATACAATAGGTCCTTGTTTGTTATCCATTTTAAATACAGCAGTGTGTACATGTCCATCCCAAACTCCCTAGCTAGTGGCATATATTTTTCTTCTTCTCTGCTCCTTTCTCTCTAGCTCTAGCCACTGAGCCAGCAACCACTTGGTGTTTAGTTCTAAGGTAGTCCTTAAACTGAGCCAGGATAAATTCTTTGCGTGGAGCATACTTGTAAGGTTAGAATGTCTGAGATGGAAGGGTCTACGGACAAGCTCTTTCAACTCCCTGTCACTGCATGAGCAGGAGCGGGCCAAGATTCAGGCCTTGGCAGACAGCCCACCCTGCACTGCAATACTCTGGGGTGTGAGCTGGCTCCAGAACACTGAGGAATTTGCACAGGAAGATGCCAGACTGAGGCTGCCTGAGCTGTCTGGGAGACTTGGGCCTGGGGCCTCATGCGGGAGGTTGGGCCTTCTGCTCAGGTTGCCATCCTGGGTCCCTGAGTGATGCGCCCTTTCTGTGGTTCTTGAGGGAAGATGACCTCCCAGTGTCACGCTCAGTTTGGGGGCCTCATGCCCTTATATGAGCTTTGAGAGTTATGACTCTTGGGGTCAACTGTATTCCCAGGTCACCTCACGGCCATTTGCTAAGGTTTATACCACCCCCGTCAGACACGACTGAGCGACTGATCTGATCTGATCTGATACCATCCCCAGGAGCGCCGGATTCGGCCGTTTCCAATAGTCGTGACCCCAAAGACCCCCCGTACTGTCCCTTTCTCACCAGGTGAATCCTGCCAGGGGGGTGTTTTCTAAAACCCATCCAGGGACTTCTCTGGTGGTCCAGGGATTACGAATCCACCTTCCAAGGCACGGGACGTGGATTTGACTCCTGCTTGGGGAACTACGTTCCTACATGCCGTGGGGCAATTAAGACAACGTATCGCAACCACTGCGCCCGAGCACCACAACTTGAGAGAAGCCTTCGCACCACAATGACAGATCCCCCGCGCCACAGCAAGGACCCAATGCAGCCAGATGAATTCTTCTTTAAAAAAAGTTAAAATACTACATATGATTTTAATGTATATTTAACTGTGTTGCAATGGTGCTCAGTATTTCCTTATATTTCATACTTAATTATTATGGCTTAAAGAATAAATATGTAACCAAGACCCAGCACAATCCAAAAAAAAAAAAAAAAAAAACCAAACCATCTAAACACACTGTTTTGGTTTTCAGTTAAACCCTTTCCTGAGGATTATGGAGCCTCCCAGTACTTCACTTTGTAACCAATAGAAACCACTGAAGTGAATAAACCTCTGCAGGACTACAAAGATTTGCTTCTTGGCAACTTTTTTCCTTGCCTATGTAAGGAAGCAGCTACTAACATCTTTAAGGGAGGAAGGAGGAAAAAGCCTCATCCCCCAGTTTAATCTCTGAGGGACAAACACTTGGAGGGCACCCTCCACCGCTCTTGTATTCCTTCTATTTTTGTCAACTGACTCATTGTACAGATGAAGAAACTGAAGCTCGGGGAGAAGAAGGGATTTGCCTTGGTCACATGGCCCGTTCTGTTCTCTCATTCTGCTCCTGATCAATTTCCCGGGTTGCAAAGATCTCCCTGAGGCCTTTCTCCACCCCACACTGAGCCATCTCAGGCTTCCCTCTACATTTTCGGCACGTGGTGAAGAATATCCAGCCATCTTGGCTTCCCAGGATTCGCAAACAGGAACTTTTCATGTCATCTTGACTTATCTTCTGGGGAGATAGGTTGGGCTGCATTTTGGAACTAGATGCAAAGTCCTGGGACTCTGGGAATTGGAAATCAGACTGGAATGACCCAACAGGGCTGCTTCTGAAATGAGCTCACAACCAACCAGGGCTGGCAGGGATCCTTCTAGCCTCTTGGAGTTTGTGTATCGATAGAGGTCAGGCAAAAACAGTGACCTCTGAACCACACAGGGATGAGAGTGACGACCCCCCTTCACAGTCGAAAATCTGCGTATAAGTGGACTGTGTTTTTGGTCTACGGTACACCATGCCCTCAAGACCTATAATTTTATATGTAACTTTATGTAACTTCTGTTTATCTCTAGTGGATGATGATATATTTAAAGAACCAATGAGAAAAAGAAGACGATCTGATCGAGACCAGAGGTTTCGAGCATTTCCCTCTGTGGAACAAAGCGCCCTCAAGGAATGTGAGTGTCCTGAAAATGCTTTATCGCTTGTCTGATGCAGCTCTGTCCTTTCCCAGATGTGTTAACATCCTCAAAAGAAGAGAAGGGTACTTGGAGAAGCAGAAGCAGGATGGAACATCTCTGAATGATCTTGATCCCATTAAAGGAGGCCTCGGGACTTCCCTGGTGGTCCAGTGGTTAAGATTCTGAGCTCCCAGTGCAGAGGGCCCAGGTTTGATCCTTGGTCGGGGAACTAGATCCCACATACTACAACCAAGAGTCTGCATGCCGCAACTAGGACCCAATACAGCCAAATAAATAAATATTAAAAAAAAAACAGGAGGCCTCCTGGTCTCTGCAGAGATACTGTGATCTGACAGTTTATCTCTCAAGATCTGGATAGAAGGCTTGTTACAAAAATAATCTCTTCCTGATTAACACTGTGAAAATGGTTGGTTTGGTGCTTTTGTGGGTATTTATAGGATGTCCTTGCAGTTTTCTTCTATTTATGACCACAGGAGAGAAGACTGTAGAGGTGCTGTAGCCCATGGTGAAGTGGACGCTGACTTGTGTAACCTTGCGCTTCAGAGCCACCTGGCTCCTTGGGGGGCTCTCGTCATCAATGATTGCTCTCTCCCACGATCTGTGACCTCTCCCATCAGATAACTTGGTTTTTTGTTTAACTGGCTTTTCATTTCATCCCCCACCCCCACCCCGCCTTTTCTGCCGTATTAAGCAGACTCCTGCTGTGCAGACCAAGTGCTTGATCCCTGCCAGGTTTTAATGCGCTTGGTCACTCAGTCGTGTCCGACTCTTTGCGACCCCATGGACTGCAGCGCACCAGGCTCCTCTGTCCATGGGGATTCTCCAGGCAAGAAGAGTGGGTTGCCATGCCCTCCTCCAGGGGATCTTCCCAACCCAGGGGTCGAACCCAGGTCTCCTGCATGGCAGGTGGATTCTCTATTGTCTGAGTGACCAGGGACGCCTGCCAGGTATTAATACATCCCTGATAATGCATCTCTGTTGATTCCAGATGAAAAACTGGAGTCTCGGACCAGAAGAGTTTTGAGCAACACTTACCAGAAACTTATTCAGTCCGTGTTCCTGGATGATAACATCCCCAGCAGCGTCAAGTACCTCATGTGAGTCTGGTATTGGCTACCATCAGATGTTCCTTGGATGTCTTTCCTTAGGTGGTGGCAGATGCTTTTCTGCAATAATAAAAGAGAATTTCTGGTTAGGAACTAAGCAGAGAAAGCCAGAAAGTTCTGTTGCTATGGGCCATTTCTGTTAACACTGGTGGTTGCCACACCGCGCTGTCACCGTGGCTAGGGAATCTGCTAACGATTTTGAAAATGGAAAGTGAAAGTGCTTTACATTCGTACATCAAATTCCATTTAACTGTCCCAAAACGCCCAATAAAGTAGAAGCCATGATTATCACTCCACTATTTTCCTAAAATTGAGGCTCGAAGAGTCCAAGACATTGACCAAAGTCACACTGCTGATGAGTAAAAGGGGTGGAATCTAGCCCAGGCTGTGGGACTCTGAGCCTGTGCCAGCAAAGGTCCTGTCCAGCTGCCTTGAAAGATTTAAGTGGGGTCGAGGCTACATCTCCTGCCCAGGAAGACCCTCAGGGTTGCTCCTAATAACACTTCCCACCACTGTATAAAGCTCATGTCTAAGATCAAGCCTGTGTAATTTTCATGGAACATAAACAAGGAGATGTCACATCTATATAGATGTTGTAGAGTTTGTGTAGAATCATCATTTCTTCTTCTTGTGTGCTCAGTCTTGTCCTTCTCTTTGCGACCCCATGGGCTGTAGCCCACCAGGCTCCTCTGTCCATGGGATATCCCAAGCAAGAATCCTGGAGTGGGTTGCCATTTTCAACTCCAGGGGATCTTCCCGACCCAGGGATTGAACCTATGTCTCTTGCCTCTCTCGCATTGGCAGGCAGATTTTTTACTACTGTGCTACCTGGAAGAATATTTTTGCATATTCTTTTTTAAATAAAAGATTTTTTTCTGTGCTAAGTCTTGGTTGCAGCACATGGGCCCCTGGCTGTGGCACGCACGCTTCTCTAGTTGCAGCACGTAAGTTTCTCTAGTTGTGGCACATGGGCTCAGTGGCCCCGGAGCATGTGGTTGGTTCCCCGACCAGACCAGGGATCCAGCCCACACCCCCTGCATTGGTAGGCAGATTCTTCACCACCCAATTAGGGAAATCCCTTTTTGCATAATCTCATTTGATCCTGACAACTCTGTATAGTAAACAGGGCTGAATATTCTCCTTTGACCAAAGAGACTGCAGAGAGGACTCAGAAAGATGGGGTGACTTGACCAGGATTGGAGATTAGTTGCTGTATGTTCTGACATTCTCCCAACCTTGCTTTGATGACCTTGACAATGAGCGTTTTAAAACTGATATAGAAACAGGCTTCTTGCCTTGATTGAAAAACCATCATTGGACCCCATCTACATTGGATTATTCGGAAGCACTGGGGCTGGGAAGAGCTCCCTGATCAATGCCATCATCCGGCAAGCCATGTTCCTACCTGTGTCTGGAGAAAGTATATGTACGTCATGTATCGTTCAAGTGAGCTCGGGCTGCTGTGAGCAGTATGAGGCCAAAATCCACCTTCTCTCCGACCAGGTAAGAGCTGCCTCCCTCCTTCCTTCCTTCCTTCCTTCTCCTCTCCCTGTTATCTTCTCTCTCTTCCTCCTTTCTCCCTCCTTCTTCCTCCCCTTCCTTCCTTCACTTCCTCTCTCTTTTTCTCCCTCCTTCCTTCCTTCCCATTCTCCCTATTTTCCTCTCTCTCCATCCTTTCTTCTTCCTTCCTGCTCTGTCTTCCCTCTTCCTTTTCTTTCTTTCCTTCTCTCTTACAGATTCACATTATATTCCTTGTCAACATAGCTCACATCTTTGTTAAACGAAAAGAACATAAGCCATACACAACGAGAAAGTCCAAAAGAACGAGATGGGGGCTCTAGCTTGGGTGCTGCCTCGGCTGGTTATGGGACTTTGGGTTCCTGTTTCCTCATTGACCATACAAGTGGGTTGGGTTAGATGATACCTGCCTGGATTAGATGATCTTAGATTTCCTGGAGCCCTGTGCCCCCCACAGGCTCACTGGACTTTGTCAATGTCTGCTGAATCCATGTCATGGCTGTGGGGTGGGCTTGGCCCCCCTCTGTCTCAGCAGGAGTGGAAGGAGGAGCTGAAGAACCTGACAACTCTCCTGCACAGGACGGAGGGGCCGGGCGGAGAAGAGGAGGATGCGTGGGACAGGGGCGATGCAGCGGAGGAAGCTGTTTGGAAGCTGCAAATGTTTTATGGAAACGGAGCAGAAGGAAAGAGCTATGAGGAGTTATTAAGGGCCAAGCCCAGAGGAAAGATTCCCACCTCCAGAGTCATCTCCCTCAAGGCAGAAGAGGTAGCTTCAAGATGTTTCTCTTGTTGTTATCTCGAGCCTCAAGGGTAACCATTGAATCCGTTTGGGGGATTGGTGCAAGGCACAAGGTTCTCTCTCTCTCTCTTTTTATTTTAATTTATTTCCTTATTTTTGGCTGTGCTGAGTCTTCGCTGCTGTGGGGCTTTTCTCCAGTTGTGGCAGGCGGGGGCCACTCTTTCCCAGATCAGGGACTGAACGCATAGCCCCTGCAGTGGCAGGTGGCTCTTTATCACCGAGCCACCAAGGACACCCCCCACCTGCGCTTTTTAAAAACATTTTTATTTACTTTTTTATTTGGCTGTGCTGGGTTTTCGTTGCAGCACACAGGATCTTTGATCTTCAGCACTGCAGGTGGGATCTTTAGTTGCAGCAGGTGGGATCTAGTTCCCTGCCAGGGATTAAACTCAGGCTCCCTGCCCTGGGAGTGCAGGGTCTTAGCAACAGGACCAGCAGGGAAGTCCCAAGGCACAATGTTTTACTAGAAATAAGTTGGTACCAAAATCAGAAGTAGCCATGATTTTTAGTTTGCAGTCAAACGGGAATTGCTCATGTCTGAGGGGGGAGCTTTTGTGCACAGAAAAGACTGTTTATAGTTACTCAAGGATTAATTAAGGATGTGTTTTGCAGCAAATAATTAAAAAAAAAAACACCCAAGTTTATAACAGCTTAAACAAATTGGGATTTATCCACTTTCTCACATAAGAAGTCTGGGGGCAGCTGGGTTTGTGGGTTGGTTCAGAGGCTCAACAACATCAAGATCAACAGACCCCTGGTCGCCTGACCTTCTACATCCTGTCGCCTCATTGTCACACAATGGCTACTGAAGCGCTGACCCTCGCAGCTAGCTCCATGGAAGGGACAAATGGCTAAACAGGGTACCAACCACGTCTCCTCTTTTATTGGAAGTAAATGCTTTCCTAGAAACACACCCAGCAAATTTCCATGTAGATTTTCTTGGTCAGTACTGAGCCACGTGGGTTTTCTGAGCTGAAAGGGAGTCTCAGGAAACCAGAAGCCGACTTGTGGCTGGCTGAGACCAGTGTCAATCCACTGCCTTCCCAAATATACAGTCAGGATGCTGGGGGCATGGCTGAAGGGCAGGGTGGATATTAGGTAAGCAACTAGTAGAACCAGGCTCTCCTTTTATGATCAATATTTTTTTTTAATTAAAATTCAATTTTAAATTAAACCAAAATACATATGGAACTAATATGCAATTTACTTACGTTGCATACTAAAAAAACCTAGTTTTTCTTGCATCTTAAAATTCACCTTTAAAATATTGTTATTCTATTTGTAAATCTGGTGCTTTTAATATAAAGTAAGAACAATTACTTACACCAGTTCTAAAACTTAATGTCCAAATATCTCCTAAGCTTAATATAGAAAAGCCTCCTTTAAAAGTTAATACTACTTACACAATTAATCAACATTCCTTAGACTTAAGAGTTCAAATTTAGCATATTTGTTTCTCTCAAAAAATTTGAACTACTTCACCAGGCATACTTAGAAGTCAAATGAATTAAACCTTTCAAGGCACTTAGCTCTTATATATCTAGAAAATCAAAGAAATGTAGTAGCCCCCTTTCTTATGTTTAAATGGATAGTCACTCAGTCATGTCCAACTCTTTGTGGCCCCATGGATAATAGTCTGCCAGGCTCCACTGTCCATGGGATTCTCCAGGGAAGAATACTGGAGTGGTTGCCATTCCCTTCTGCAGGGGATCTTCCCAACCCAGGGAGGGATCAAACCCAGGTCTCCTGCATTGCAGGCCATGCTTTACCTTCTGAGCCACCAGGGAAGCCCGTAATTAAAACTACTTAATGGGTAAGCAGCAAGGTCCTCCTGTACAGCACAGGGAACTATATTCAATATTGTGTAATAAGCCACAATGGAAAAGAATACGGTAAACAGTATACATATGTATGACTGAGTCACTAGTAGAAACCAAACACAGCACTGTAAACCAACTATACTTCAATAAAATTTAAAAAGGACAACCCCCCAACATTAATTATCTTCCTAATATCCAAAATACAGACAGAGCATGTCCAAAGAAACACAATGACGACAAAACTGGTTACTTTATCTGAATACATACAACTTACACCAAGGTGTCAAGGTAATATTCATTTCCTCACTTACTCTGCACTTAGAAATATTTCTTCCCAGCATGAGGACTTTACCCATTTGAAACAAGACGAATGGAATCAGCATCTCCAGGAGTGAGGGCACAAATTCAGACTTTGGGGCATGGATTCTAGACAGGGGAGCGGGAATCTGAGTTTACTTCCTAGAATGGTTTGTCTCCACTAGTTTATTGAGTGGTACGTGCCGGCTAAGTTGCTTCAGTCGTGTCTGACTCTTTGCCACCCCATGGACTAGGTAGCCCATCAGGCTCTTCTGTCCATGGGATTTTCCAGGCAAGAACACTGGAGTGGGTTGCCATTCCCTCCTCCAGGGGATCTGCCCAACCCAGGGATTGAACCCACGTCTCTTATGTCTCTTGCATTGGTAGGCAGGTTCTTTACCACCGTCAGCACCTGGGAAGCCCCATTTATTGACTGGAGCCCTCTTCTTAGAGAAAGCCCATGCTGTTTTGAGCCCAGTGCTTTTTCTCTTTTGTTGCCCTTATCCTAGCTTGTTTATTTTTTAAATCAAACTATCTTAAAGAACTTTTATCATCTCTTCTTTCACAATTTCGTATTCTTTGATTAGCACTGCTATCTTTTAAACACATTTTTGTGGATGTGGGCCATTTTTAAAGTCTTTATTGCATATGTTACAATATATTTTCTGATTTTTGTTTTTTTGACTATGCGGCATGTGGGACCATAGCTCCCTGACCAGAAATTGAATCCATGGCCCCTGCATTGGAAGACAAAGTCTTAAACACTAGACGGTGTACCAGGGAAGTCCCTTGATGATATCTCTTATTTCCTACCCAGATAGCAATACATTCTCTGATTTGATCTCAGCTCTCTTAAGAATTTCTCTTTCTTTCAGGGCCATTCTGTAGACACTTATTAACAGTGACTGCACCACGTCCCAAATCTTCTGTCCTCTGAATTATCCCAGTAGAGATTTGCTGCTGCGCAGAGTTGCCGGCATGAATGTGTTTAGGGAAAAACAATAGGCTGAGAGTGATTCTTCATCTCACTTACCATCGTTAAAATAGCATGGAAATGCCGGTCTGTCCATATATTCTTTTGAACTTGGAAGAAAAAATTTTTAAAACCTTTTGAAGATCAACTTCAGACCAATTTTCAACTTAGAAAATTTGGCACCATTTCATGATCAATTTTCCACAGTCAGGGCTTTCTGGTCATAGAAACGTTCACATTAGTTCAAAAATCCTCTTTCTCTCTCACACAAATTTAGAATATTGCAGATGATTCCTATTGATTTTAGAACTGGGATGGAATTTAGAAGATAAAATCATCACCCAGTGAAGCTGTAACTCTCCTCAAGTCCTGTTCTCACTGCTTTTGTTTTCTCCATCTGTCAGTGTTAATCGCTCATTTGTGCCCCACTTTTTGCGACCCCATGGACTGTAGCTCGCCAGGCCCCTCTGTCCATGGGATTCTCCAGGCAAGAATATTGGAGTGGGTTGTCATCTCCTTCTCCAAGGGATCTTCCTAACCCAGGGATAGAACCTGGATTTTCTGCATTGCAGGCAGATTCTTTGCCATCTGAGCCAGCAGGGAAGCCCATAGGAGCCTGAACTTCCTGATCTCCCAGTGTTCTTTGTAGTTCTGAGTCTAGACCCTTCCAAGCAGGACCTCAGGCCTCCTGGGGCCTGTCGCCCAGTACTGCATCTCACATGACTCAGTGGACCGCTGCTGAACCCAAGTCATAGCCCACCTAGGGCAGAGGTGCTGGAGACTGTCTCGTGTACCTGACCTTGTCCTTCTTCCTCAGGCAGGGGAGCTGTCTGTCAAGCTGGACCCCTACATCCGGACCCAGAGGAGAGACTGGGATGGAGGATCCGCTGAGACACACATCTGGCCCTTGATCAAACTGGTGGAAGTGACCCTTCCCAAGTCAGAGCTGATTCCAGAAGGGGTTGTGCTGGTGGACATTCCAGGCACAGGCGACTTCAATAGCAAGAGGGATGAGATGTGGAAAAAGGTGATTCTCTTCCACAGGGCTTCATTCCCTCTCTCTCCATCCCCAACGTTCTCTGTAAAGCAGCAAAGAATGTTCCACTTTCCGCTTAATGGATTTTATGAGCTCGATAGAGTTAAATTCTCCCATGTTCTAAGCCTCAGGGCAATGGTAGGATATTGGTGGCAAGAGACATCGGGGAGGGAGGAATCACGAGATAGGCCTGGGAGCTGGAACTGGAATTGCGGTACATGAGAAGGACCAGCAACAGAGGGGCCCGAAAGTAAGCAGAGGAGACAAGGTCAGAGTGAGACAGGGAGGGCAACATTTGGGTACAAAGCAGAGAAGCCAATAGCCACCCACCAAGGAACCAGAACGCTGCTCCTGGGTTTGGTTGTAAGGAACTGTTGGTAAGTTGCTAAGTCATACTGGACTTTTTGTGACCTGTGGACTGTAGCCCACCAGGCTCCTCTGTTAGGGGATTTCCCAGGCAAGAATACTGGAGCCGGTTGCCATTTCCTCCTCCAGGGGATCTTCCCAACCCAGGGATTGAATGCACATCTCCTGCATTGGCAGGCAGATTCTTTACCACTGAGCCACCTGGGAAGTCCTTGGGGAAGGTGGGATGGGCTTTAATACCATGCTTCCTGGGGAAGCTCCAAGAGGGTGAGTGACAGAGAAAGAAAGGCAGAAGGAGCTCAGGTGTGCAGGATTGTGGGGGGAACATGGGGCACAGGACAGAGCTGGAAGGGGCTGGGAGGGTCAGGAGAGGCCCATGAGTCATCATCAGCGCAGAGGCTGCCAAAAACCTCTCTGCTGGACTGCTGCTTCCCTGGTGTACGTAGACTTTAAAGTCCGCAGATTTGTGCTAAATGAATGACTATGGGCCAGGGGAGCTTTGCAACTGTGGTTTTCCATAAAGATCAGGATGGCAGCTTACAGATAAGCAGCCTGTGCCCTGATTTTACAGTTAAGAAAATGAAGGCCCAGAGATGGGAAGTCCTTTGCCCAGAACCACACAGCTACTGAGTGGCAGAATTTAAACCTGAGAGCAGATTCCTGTCTTCTCAGCTGTGGCTCTGTCTCTCAACCTCCAGAAAGTCCCCTAACAATTCTTTTTTTAAAATTATTTTTGGCTGCGCTGGGTCTTTGCTGTTGTGTGCAGGCTTTCTCTAGTAGTGGTGAGCAGGGGCTAGTCGCTCGTTGCAGCGTGTGGGCTTCTCACTCACTGGCTTCTCTTGTTGCAGAGCATGGGCTTTCAGTAGCTGCCCAAGCTTCAGTAAGGCTTCATGCATGGGCTTCAGTAGCTGCAACACACAGCCTCGTTAGCTGTGGACCCTAGAGGGGGCAGGCTTCAGTAGTGGTGGTGCGTGGGCTTAGTTGCTCCGTGGTGTGTGGGATCTTCCTGGATCCGCGATGGAACCCATGTCTCCTGTACTGGCAGGCGGATTCTTTAGCACTGAGCCACCTGGGAAGCTTCCCTAACAGTTCTTTAAGGTGGAGGCAGTCTCCCAGTGTCCTTCATCCTTGGTGGCCTGCTCAGGCCTGGCTGGGAGAGCCTTTGTTTCTGCAGGGTTTCAGGTCTCGGGGTGGAATCCGCCACCTCCTCGAATTCCAGGCCAGCGTGGGGAGTGACAGCCTCGGGGGGTGGCCGGCCTCTGGCACAGGATGGACCTGTGGCTGCTGCCAGTTCAGACACATTGGGCAGCTTATCAAAGGCCGCTCAGAACGGAGGAGCCAGCAGAGCTGGCTCAGAACCTGGGCTCTGAGGAGGTTGGGCTGAAGCGAGGCGATGGTTCCCAGCCTGCTCTGTTTGGCAACAGCTCCCCCACATTCTTGTGGTTTTTGTGATATCCTCTCTGGAGAAGTTACTAGACTCCCCTCCATCCAGGGAGAACAGAATACAACCCCCCTCCCCTACCCCTCCAGCTGCCAGCGGTGCCCTCCCTAAACTAAAACCTTTAACTCAAATTCCCCCGTGCTGCCACCTGGCCTCTCAGAGGCCCATTCTCATTGCAAGGAGGGAGGTGGGTGGGGACGGCAGGGGCCATTCCACCCCTCCTGGTTCCAGAGGCTCTTGTCTTATAGATTGGCCTTTTCTGGCAGGGCCTGAAATTTAACCACTGCAACTTTTATGATCGAGGTCCTCTTTTGTTTGGCTTCCCTGGTGGCTCAGATGGTAAAGAATCTGCCTGCAATGCAGGAGACCTGGGTTAGATCCCTGGGTTGGGAAGATCCCCTGGAGAAGGAAATAGCAACCCACTTCTGTACTCTTGCTTGGGAAATCCCATGTACAGAGGAGCCTGGAGCGTTATATAGTCCATGGGGTTGCAGAGAATTGGACACGACCGAGCGATTAAACAACAATAACAGCAATTTACTGGGACCAGGGGGATGTAAGGTAAAAGAGACCCTGCCCTGGAGGAGGAGCGGGCAGGTTTCATCTTCCACAACTGATAGAATTGTTTGAAGCTTCCCTACATTGGTTATAATTTGGGAAGTGGGAGGGAGAGATGGGTTTTATTTTCCTGCCTGAATTTGAGTCCATCCATGTAGGGGAGGAGGTTCAGGACCCAGATTTGTGTGCCCTTATGTCAATCCTTTGCCTCGTGGGTTCTACCTTTTCCATAAAATAATGAAGTCTGTTTGACTCTTGAGATGGTTGCTTTCAAAACAATGATCCATGAAGCCAAGAGGTTCATGGGCAGAGGACGAGGGGTGCAGAGAAGATGGGGGCTCCAAACCCTCCACCTCAAATTCAACTAAAGCTGTTCCACTTTAAAAAATCAAGTTGGACCATTGGAGTTCTTCCTAAGATTTCATTTGGAAAAGGGATCCACTGCTAAAAATAAGTTTGAACCCCCCTGCTCTACACCATGGTTTCTTAGCCCCAGCTCTTCTGACTTAGGGGTGGAGAGGGCAGAGAAATTCTTTGCTGTAGGGGCCCAACCTAGGCATTATGGGATGTTTACAGCATCTGTGGCCTCTGCCCACTAGCGTCCCCTCCAGTCTGAACAGTTAGAAATGTCTCCGGGCGTTGTCAAAGGTCCACCAATTAAGAACCAGTGGCACAGAGCAAATAATGATTTAGTTAGCAACTCACAAACATGTCACACCGTTATGTGCAAAGTGCTATTCTGAGGAACCATAAAACAAATTCAATCCTGGAGTTGGACCAGTTTTCCATTTATATGGAGAGATAAGATGGGTAAAACAATACAGTCAGAGAAATGTCACAATTGCTTGTCACATAAAAGTTGTATATTTGATAAAGCGATACGTATGCTATCAAATCATTAAGTTACAATTTCATGTTCAATTCAATCATATGGGTTTTTTGCTCCCTGCTGCCACCTTGTGGTCATGCACTGCATACGCAGGGCAAGCCAGACATCAAAATAATGCTTGGCAGTGACAGCTTTGGAATAAATGCATGACCAGGACTAGTTCCAGAAAAAAAAAGACTTCTCCCTAGAGGACGGCTTAGTAAATCAAGCTAGTGAGGGATCTGGGACTGAAGGTCTGATTTCTTGAATTCTATCAATGACTAATGCCACAAACATCTATGAAGCTTCTAGTTTGGGCAAGGTGCTGTGTTTGAGGTGCTACAGATTCCAAGCTGAATGATGTGGCCCCTTCCCATCTGGCACCTCGCAGTCTGGCTGGGGAGCTGGGGAGGGGTGCAGAGTGCCAACCTTGTACAGTATAGTAGCTGTACAGTAGCTCTGCCTGAGAAGCACCAGGGCAGGTAAGTACAGGTGCTATGGGATGCAGAGATGGGGTGACCAACCTAGCCTCAGGTGGCCCTTGGTGATCTCAGAGGGCAAACGGAGGTCAAGCAGAGGTTGTGGCAAGAGCAAAGACCCCAAGATAGATGCGCAACTTACACCCACGGATGCGCAAGAAGCTCATGTGGCTGCTGCATAGAGAGTCTATGGGCGGGGGTTGGTGAGAGATGGGGCTGGACAGAGAGCTGGGGCAGAGCACAGAGGATGGACATGACACTAAGGAAACATGTCCAATATTCTTTTCTGGAGACTCCCATGGACAGAGAAGCCTGGCAGGCTACAGTCCATGGGGTCACAAAGAGTTGGACAACTGAGCGACTAACATGCTACAACCGAGGCACCATGTATGCTCCTAAACACGCTGTGGTCATGTTTCACAGACCATCGATAAGTGCTCCGTGATCTGGGTGATCAGTGACATCGAAAGGATTTCTGGAGGGAGAGCCCACGAGGACCTTCTGAATGAGAGCATGAAGGCCTGCCAAAGAGGGTTCTGCAGGGACCTGGCCCTGGTGGTCACCAAGAGCGACAAGCTCCACCTGCCGGAATATCTGAGGTACTGCTCTGGGCGTGCAGGGACGCGGGCTTCCCTCTGTGGGTCCCAGGTGCCGTAACTACTGTAACGGCAGAGCTTTGACTCATGGGCACTGTGGACTCAGGCAAGTGACCACTGGTGATGAAAGAGATGCCTGGGTGACTTCTGGGCCATCAGGTAGGTTGTCTTGAGAATCTTCCAGAGCAGCTGCTTAACGCCCAAGAGGCTGAATTCTGCACAGCTCTAGGGGCGCCACTCATGAGTCTGAGATGCAAACAGCAGCTCCTGGTGCTTCACAGTGTAATGGACCTCCCTGCCCCCACGGATATGGGAAGCGTAGATGCCCCACAGCTAGGAGACACTTCCTATAACAGTCTGGGTGGTGCAGCTTTGAATTGTTAGATTCTGTTTCAGATTTATTTAGGCCACCACAGCATTGAGTTTCCTGTGTTAGATAGGTTTTCATGAGTTATGTATTTTATACATAGTGCATATATATATGTGATTCACAATCTCCCTATTCATCCCACTTCCTCCTTCCCTGCTTAAAGTCCAGACATTTGTTCTCTATGTCTGTGTCTATTTCTGCTTTGCAAATAGGTTCATCAGTACCATTTTTCTATTTGTTTTTCTCTGTCTGACTTGCTTCACACTCTGTATGATGCTCTCTAAACTGTCCATCAGCAGAGGTCTGCATCTTGACTGGGATAGGGGTGGGGGCACAGAATCCCACCTACAACGAAATGACAAGAAATTAAGATCACATCAGATCAGTCGCTCAGTCGTGTCCAACTCTTTGCAACCCCATGAATCACAGCACACCAGGCCTCCCTATCCATCACCAACTCCCAGAGTTCACTCAGACTCAACGTCCATTGAGTCAGTGATGCCATCCAGCCATCTCATCTTCTGCTGTCCCCTTCTCCTCCTGCCCCCAATCCCTCCCAGCATCAGAGTCTTTTCCAATGAGTCAACTCTTCACATGAGGTGGCCAAAGTACTGGAGCTTCAGCTTCAGCATCATTCCCTCCAAAGAAATCCCAGGGCTGATCTCCTTCAGAATGGACTGGTTGGATCTCCTTGCAGTCCAAGGGACTCTCAAGAGTCTTCTCCAACACCACAGTTCAAAAGTATCAATTCTTCGGTGCTCAGCCTTCTTCATGGTCCAACTCTCACATCCATACATGACCACAGGAAAAACCATAGCCTTGACTACACGAACCTTTGTTGGCAAAGTAATGTCTCTGCTTTTCAATATGCTATCTAGGTTGGTCATAACTTTCCTTCCAAGGAGTAAGCATCTTTTAATTTCATGGCTGCAGTCACCATCTGTAGTGATTTTGGAGCCCAGAATAAAGTCTGACACTGTTTCCACTGTTTCCCCCATCTATTTCCCATGAAGTAGTGGGACCGGATGCCATGATCTTCGTTTTCTGAATGTTGAGCTTTAAGCTAACTTTTTCACTCTCCACTTTCACTTTCATCAAGAGGCTTTTTAGTTCCTCTTCACTTTCTGCCATAAGGGTGGTGTCATCTGCATATCTGAGGTTCTTGATATTTCTCCCGGCAATCTTGATTCCAGCTTGTGTTTCTTCCAGTCCAGCGTTTCTCATGATGTACTCTGCATATAAGTTAAATAAACAGGATGACAATATACAGCCTTGACGAACTCCTTTTCCTATTTGGAACCAGTCTGTTGTTCCATGTCCAGTTCTAACTGTTGCTTCCTGACCTGCATACAAATTTCTCAAGAGGCAGATCAGGTGTTCTGGTATTCCCATCTCTTGAAGAATTTTCCACAGTTTATGGTGATCCACACAGTCAAAGGCTTTGGCATAGTCAATAAAGCAGAAATAGATGTTTTTCTGGAACTCTCTTGCTTTTTCCATGATCCAGCAGATGTTGGCAATTTGATCTCTGGTTCCTCTGCCTTTTCTAAAACCCGCTTGAACATCAGGAAGTTCACAGTTCACATATTGCTGAATCTCCTGGCTTGGAGAATTTTGAGCATTACTTTACTAGCGTGTGAGATGAGTGCAATTGTGTGGTAGTTTGAGCATTCTTTGGCATTGCCTTTCTTTGGGATTGGAATGAAAACTGACCTTTTCCAGTCCTGTGGCCACTGCTGAGTTTTCCAAATTTGCTGGCATATTGAGTGCAGCACTTTCACAGCATCATCTTTCAGGATTTGGAATAGCTCCACTGGAATTCCATCACCTCCACTAGCTTTGTTCGTAGTGATGCTGTCTAAGGCCCACTTGACTTCACATTCCAGGATGTCTGGCTCTAGGTGAGTGATCACACCATCGTGATTATCTGGGTCATGAAGATCTTTTTTGTACAGTTCTTCTGTGTATTCTTGCCATCTCTTCTTAATATCTTCTGCTTCTGTTAGGTCCATACCATTTCTGTCCTTTATCGAGCTCATCTTTGCATGAAATGTTCCTTTGGTGTCTCTGATTTTCTTGAAGAGATCCCTAGTCTTTCCCATTCTGTTGTTTTCCTCTATTTCTTTGCATTGATCGCTGAAGAAGGCTTTCTTATCTCTTCTTGCTATTCTTTGGAACTCTGCATTCAGATGCTTCTATCTTTCCTTTTCTCCTTTGCTTTTCGCTTCTCTTCTTTTCACAGCTACTTGTAAGGCCTCCCCAGACAGCCATTTTGCTTTTTTGCATTTCTTTTCTATGGGAATGGTCTTGATCCCTGTCTCCTGGACAATGTCACAAACCTCATTCCATAGAAATTAAGATACTATTATCAAATGGACCCTGGAGGTGGGCCAGAGCCTTTAGGCTGAAGAAAGAGCTTAGGGAGAGCAACAAAGGCGTGCTTTCAGGGGAAGTCAAGACTGCTGTGATACATCATGAGATAAGTAATTATTCCATTTTTCATTTCAGGGAAAGAAAAGTGGGAAATGTAAGTATGGACTAATTGTTTTCTTTTTTAAAGCTCGATTGAGAGATAGTTGATAGACCAAAGTTCGGACTAGTTATTTTTAAATAATACTTTTTATGACTTGGAGAAGGAAATGGCAACCCACTCCAGCACTCTTGCCTCAAAAATGCCACGGACTGAGGAGCCTAGTAAGCTACAGTCCACGGGGTCGCAAAGAGTCAGACAGGACTGAGCGACTTCACTTTTTATGACTAGTGTTACATGATTTGAACACCTGCACACCTGTCTGGGTTAAATGAAGAGCAGCCCCCTAAATGTTCATCTTATCCCTTTATTACTCTTGATAACCCTGCATTCTTGGCCATGCTGTTATTTCTTCTTATAATCCAGGAAGCTATTCAAAGTCAGCGAGAAGCTGTTTTAGAAAGAAATGAAATGATAAAGCTACAGAGGAATAAAATTCTCAAGGATAAACTCAAGGTGAGTGAACAGATTCTGCTATGCATTTTTCTGCTTTTCAACCACTCAGACTTTTGAGACACAAGTGCCTGTTTGGGCAAAAGCTTTAAAGTAGACGATATGTCCTATTGATTAATTACTTTGTAACCTTAGGCAAATTACTGTACCTGTCTGAGCCTCCATTTTCTCATCTATAAAGCTGGGAAATAATAATATCTACTGCCCGTGATTGTTGGAAGAATTTAATGAGTATATAGTTTACTGAGAACCATGAGCAGATAAAATCAGGGAGTACCATTCAGGTTGAAGTGTGCTTGGCTAGAGGGATGCAGAGGGGCTCTGGGAACTCAGAGGAAGGATCCTCAGTCATGCTGGCAGTTGGGTAGGTGGTGCTGAGAAGTTCAGGGAAAACTCCTCAGCCTCTTGAGCAGAATTTTAAAGAACCAGTAGTCTTGGGTGAGGAGAAGTAGTAGGAGAAAGGGCATTTGAGACAGAAGGAAGAACATGATTGAAAAAAATCTGCTATGCTGGGTGAACTACAGGCAAATAGGTTTGAACAGCTAAGCAAAAGCCATACGCTGTGTTGGGATATAAGGTCTGAGCTCTGTTTTTCAAGTTTGAGTAATTGGTCTGTGGGAATCTTGGTGTTCCTCAAGTTATTTTTATTATTCTGTTACTAAAATAGTTGCAAACATAAAACTCCTTCCTGTAATAGTCTTATGCAACCTTAAACCTGAAACCAACTTGAAGATAAAATATAAAGAAAACAACCTCAATGTTAGATGTGATAGGTGAGGTGGCTTTGCTGAAACTCAATCTCCAGGGCTGGGTTTAATAGGAAAAGCATATGGCCTTGCGGCCAGTTCTATAGTTAACTGCTTTCTGTATTTTGACTTCAATTATTGTGATGCAGAAAATGTCTGGTGTACAATGTGGAATTGAAAGTTGCAAAGCTTTTGTTTCTAATTCAGAATAATCAGACCTCATACATAAGCCAAGGTCTTCTACCAGGCAATTTTTGAATGCTGATTTTAATGAGGCAGTAACTCAGAAGAGCTGTTCTTGTTCTCATTAATTGTGGAGGACATAATTATATTGTTTCTGGAAGTAGAAACATAAAATATTGGGTTGGCCAAAAAGTTCGTTTGGGTTTTCGTACCATCTTATGGAAAAACCTGAACGAACTTTTTGGCCAACCCAATACCTCAATTTACAATTCATGATTATATATTTACTGCTAATAAATGTGGCAAACTGGTGTGTATGAGATAGGGTCTGTGCAAAAATGTCAGCTTGCAGGATGCCTATGGTTCTGACTCTTAATTGCACAAGTTCTTTGAGTTTACACACCTATCCCTCTGATGGCTACCTAACACCTTCATTCTCCAGCCACCTTTTTTTCAGTTTGAATTGCTGTGAAACCTTTACTTGTCCTGCAGGCCTTCATTTGGAGCATATTTAATTTAGCCATGGAAAAAATGAGGCAGAATTTGATTATATAGCCATTCATAGAAATGTGTATGCTTATTTTTTTAATTACAAAAATGAAAATTAAGAAAAAATATTAATGGAAAAGACAGACTCCTGGGACTACATTTTTTGATCTCAATTTGGAAATATTTTAGAAAAGTGATTTTCTCAGTAGTATGGAGAACATGTGTGTGCTAAGTCACTCAGTCGTGTCCGACTCTCTGCGACCCTATGGACCATAGCCTGCCAGGCTCCTCTGTCTATGGGATTCTCCAGCCAAGAATACTGGAGTGGGTAGCCATCCCCTTCCCCAGGAGATCTTCCCAACCTAGGGATTGAACCCATGCCTCTTACATTTCCTGCATTGGCAGGCGGGTTCTTTACCGCTACTGCCTCCTGGGAAGCCCAGTATGGAGAATGGATAGTGGGAAGAGGGGCTGGTGAAGACTGGAGGTAGAGAGATCAGCTTGGGAAGCTTTTTCTGTAATCTAGGTGGTGTTACAAAAATAAAAATAGGAGTGATAAGAACCTGAGTCAGGCAGTAACCACAGAAACAGAGTAGACGAGATGCATTCAGGAGCCAAGAGAGAGTTCCGTTCCATAGCTCAGGATGGCTAACTGTATGTGGCAGGCAAGAGAGAGCTGGGTTTTGATGGTCAGGCATGTCTTTTGAGCCGATTGTTATGCGTATTTTGCCTTTGCTTTAGCAAACCTGTAAAGAAAACCTGCACCACTGTTTCTGTGTTTCCGTGTGTCCCTCTTTTTTACTTGCACACAATTACCATGCTCACACTTCTGACCGCAGACGTGTGGCGTTTTCCCCACACTGAACAATTCTCCCTATCTCAGCTGGGTGCCTTACAGTTTAACTCAGTTTGACATTGCCTACTTGGAGAGAGGGCTTCCAAGGTGGCTCAGTGGTATAGAACCGCCTGCTGATGCAGGAGATGTGGGTTTGATCCCTGGGTCAGGAAAATCTCCTGGAAGAGGAAAGGACAACCCACTCCGGTATCCTTGTCTGAGAAATCCCACGGACAGAGGAACCTGGCAGGCTAAAGTCCATGGGGTTGCCAGACAGCTGGACGCGGCTAAACAACAACCTGGAGATAGCATCAGACCCCACAGGTTAAGGGTTTAGTCCCACAAGACTGCCCCCACTTCAGATACGGATCACAAGAAGTAGGTCCCCAGGTTACGCACTGCTTCTGACTTCATCACAAATTGGTTCCTATGACTTCCTCTCCCTTGGATTCAGTTATTTGCAAGAATAGCTCACAGAACTCAGTGGATCAATTACTCACATTTACCAGTTTATTACATAATAAAGAATTTGATATAAATGAACAGCCAGATCAAGATATACATAGGGCAAGCTCCGGGAGGCTCCCCAGGGCCGGAGCTTCAGTCCCATTAAATTGGGGTGCATTGCTCTCCAAGTATGTGGATGTCACCAACCTGGAAGTTCTCTGAACCCTATGTTATTGGGAATTTATGGAGCTTCCTCATGTAGACATGATCAATTATGAACTACATTTCCAGCTCCTCTCTCCTCTCTGGAGAAAGGGGGTGTGCTTAGAAATCCCAAGGGATTCGGGAGTTCTGTGCTGGCAACTGGGGTCAAAGACTAAATTTTAGAATGAAAGATTCTCCCAACACCTCTTTGTATAAGGGTCTCAGGAGCCCTGTGTCAGGAATTCAGGGCAGAAGCTGATAGACAGACAGACACAGAGACAGATATTATTTCACAATATCTTCTTGTTTTACTCAGTTTAAAGATCATATGAACTCACTGCTTTTCACAGAATTATTGTGTTCTGTTTGATGTTCAAGTTCACATGTTGGCCAATGGAAGCCCTTAATTTAAGCTGAATCCTTTCAGCATCAGACATTAAAAATCAATATCCTCATATCAATAACCTCAGATATGCAGATGACACCACCCTAATGGCAGAAAGCGAGGAGGAACTAAAGAACCTTTTGATGAAGATGGAAGAAGACAGTGAATAAAAACTGGCTTAAAACCCAGCATTCAAAAAACTAAGATCATGGCAGGCAGTTTCATCACTTCATGGCAAATAGATGGGGAAACAATGGAAACAGTGACAGGCTTTATTTTCTTGGGCTCCAAAATCACTGAAGGTGGTGACTGCAGCCGTGAAATTAAAAGATGCTTGCTCCTTCGAATAAAAGCTATGACAAGCCTAGACAGCATATTAAAAAGCAGAGACATTACTTTGCTGACAAAGGTCCATCTAGTCAAGGCTATGGTTTTTAAAGTAGTCATGTATGGATGTGAGAGTTGGGCTATAAAGAAAGCTGAGTGCTGAAGAACTGATGCTTCTGAACTGTGGTGTTGGAGAAGACTCTTGAGAGTTCCTTGGACAGCAAGGAGATCCAACCAGTCAATCTGAAAGGAAATCAGTCCTGAATATTCACTGGAAGGACTGATGCTGAAGCTCAAGCTTCAATACTTTAGCCACCTGATGCGAAAAGCCAACTCATTTGAAAAGACACTGATCCCGGGAAAGATCTCCTGCTGGGCAGAGAAGGGGGCGACAGAGGATGAGATGGTTGAATGGCATCACTGACTGAATGGATGTGAGTTTGAGCCAGCTCCGGGAGATCGTGAAGGACAGGGAAGGCTGGCATCCTGCAGTCCATGGGGTCTCAAAGAGTCGGATGCTACTTAGCAGCTAAAAACAACAAGACGTTATAAAACTATCTTTGCTCCCTGGCAGCAAGTTTATATTCAGACCAATTTTTTTTTCTCTGTCCCAAAACATGGACCTATTACTATAAAAGAAACTTGGGTTTCTTTTAGTGAATGAGTGAGTGAAAATTGCTCAGTCATGTCTGACTCTTTGCTACCCCATGGACTATACAGTCCATGGATCCATGGATTTCTCCAGGCCAAAATACTGGAGTGGGTAGCCGTTCCCTTCTCCAGGGGATCTTCCCAACCCAGTGATCTAACCCAGGCTTCCCGCATTGCAGGTGGATTCTTTATCAGCTGAGCCACCAGGAAAGCCCAAGAGTAGAGAATGATATTAAAAATGAAGGTTAGGGTGCAAGGAGTACATATCAAAATGTTCATACAAGTAAAAGAAGTAGACAGGGTGTTATCACTGCAAAATGATTTAAGTGACAAAGCTAGATTTTTTTTAAAAAATGCGGTTACAACTAATTCAAAAAGATACATGAACCCCAGTGTTCACTGCAGCATTATTTATAGTTGCCAAGACATGGGAACAGTCTAAGTGGCCGTCAGCAGATGAATGGCTGAGTTATATTCTGCTCTGTGTGTGTGTATATATATATACACATACATATATAAATATATATATACAGCACATATTCTTCATTCATTCATAGTACTTCTATGAACACTGGGGAGCATGTATCTTTTGGAATTAGAGTTTTCTCCAGATACATGCCCAGGAGTGGGATTGCTGGATCCCATGGTAACTCTTGTTTTTTTAAAGAGTTTTTTTAAATACACTTCTGAACTATTTTCTGTATACATTTCCATATACAAAAATAGAATTGCTATTTTTTTTAACTCCGCAGAGAATCTCTGCAACAATGTCCTCACGACCTCTGACCTTGCGAGGGGGACAGATGGGAACATCTGACCTTGAGAATGTTGCTCATTCCTTATGGGCTCGTGCAGAACGGAAAGTGGATGAGCTCAAGTTGGCTGAAGGCTCTGGTGAAGCGGGTGCATGGCTGCCTTTGTGGCAACTGAGTGATTCTGTTCCCTGTGTGCCTCTCTCACTTCAGAGAAAACTGCCAGCTGACTCCAGGGTTCTGGAAGCCTCCGAGTTGGTGTACACGGTCAGCGCCCAGGAGTACTGGCAGCAGGCTGTCCTCACCGAGGAGGAAACTGGTAACTTATATGAATACATGTATTTTTATCTCACTCACTAAAATTCTCAAGAATAAGCTTGGCATGCTGAGTTTCCCATCCTAGAACTTTCTGTGCCACACTTCTAGTTTGCCAGTTTCCACACCTACGAGCAAATATGTGTGTGTTTCTGCATTGTTGTGGTTCCTGATGCTTCACTGCTGACCTCCCATCTGTAGTTGCTGATCCTAGACTGGGGGAGACAGAAAGGTTGGTTTCATGAGCATCCCACCCCCAGAGGACCTCAACTGAAGTTGATTCAGACTGCCATCCTGATCTGTTCCTTTTCATGAATGCTGTTTCCTATGAACTCTGGCCTTTTCAAACTGTTTGTGGTGCCTGTGAATTCCAGAAATCCCCAAGCTAAGAGAGTATATCAGGAGAAGGCTCTTGGATAAGAAGAAGAGGACGGTGACCAAGTACGTCACTGAAGCTTTTGGCCTGTTGCTCCTCACAGACAGTTTCAGCTGCACAGACCACGTGCAGGTACGCTGGGAGTCCTGACTCAGGGATCAAACCTACATTGGCAGGCGGACTCTTTACCATTGAGCCACCAGGAAAGCTCAGCTTATTCCAGCAGAAGACACCTCTCCTACCATTCAACACAGTCTACCTGATTCAAGTCTCAGGAGAGTCTAAAGTAACTATTTTTAACTTTTCCTCTCTGCCTATCTGTCACAAGTAAAAAAGGAAAAAAAAAAAAAAGAAGATCAAACATTCTTTTCTTTCCTTACTCAAAGGTTACAATGTTAACCCTCAGATGATTTTCTTTAGACGCTATGAGTTTAGGGTGTTCCTCTGGTCAGAGAAGAAAAGTCATTCCAAGTTAATTCTCTAACTTAGTAAGAGGAAGGGTTCTGCCCAGGCTGGGAGGCAAAGGACACACAGCCCAGGGGTCTCCCCACTCATGGCTGCCCCGCGCCAGGGGTCTCTGTTCACGGTGCCGAAAGCCTTCCCACCCCTCTGCCTGCCTGTGTGCGCACGGTCGTGTCTGAGTCTTTGCAACCCCGTGGCCTAGCCTGCCAGGCTCCTCTGTCTACCGGATTCTCCAGGCAAAAATACTGAAATGGAGTGGGTAGCCATTCCCTTCTCCAGGGGATCTTCCTGACCCAGGGATTGAATCTGCCCACATTGCAGGCAGGTTCTTCACTGTCGAGCCACCAGGGAAGCCCCTGGCCTGCCTTTGAGTTATCTGCCAAATGCAGATGATGCCCACTGACTCCCTTACTACAGCAAGCTCTGAATTAACAGCCTTTGGACGTTCTTATTTGGTTGGTGTTTCTTTATTTCCATACTTGCTGTCATCTATCATATTTGCTCAGCCAAGCTGTCTGACCTGTTATTACATAGAAAAGGGAAGGGGTAGAGACATGTACAATCGCGTTGGTCCCGATAACATGGGACAGTCAACCTGGGAGGGCCCAGTGGAGGGACTAGCTGAGGCAGCTGGTCTGGACATGACTTCAATGTGAAAAGTGAGCAATGCTGACTCTTAAACAATATTTTATTTATTTGGCTGTGCAGGGTCTTCATTACGGCATGTGGAATGTAGTTCTCCAGCCAGGGATCGAACCTGGGCCCCCTGCTTTGGGAGCTTAATCCAGGGAGCCACTGGGAAGACCCGCAATGTCAACTTTTAATAGTCCATGCTGCTGCTGCTGCTAAGTTGCGTCAGTCGTGTCCGACTCTGTGTGACCCCATAGACGGCAGCCCACCAGGCTCCCCTGTCCCTGAGATTCTCCAGGCAAGAACACTGGAGTGGGTTGCCATTTCCTTCTCCAATGCATGAAAGTGAAAAGTGAAAGTGAAGTCGCTCAGTCGCTCAGTCGTGTCCGACCTCTAGCGACCCCATGGACTGCAGCCTACCAGGCTCCTCTGTCCATGGGATTTTCCAGGCAAGAGTACTGGAGTGGGGTGCCACTGCCTTCTCCCATAGTCCATGCAGTGTTGGTCAAATATCTTTGTTGTTGTCGTTTAGTCACTCAGTCGTGTCTGACTCTTTGAGACTCCACACCAGGCTTCCCTGTCCTTCACTATCTCCTGGAGCTTGCTCAAACCCATGTCCATTGAGTCAGTGATGCCATCCAACCATCTCATCCTCTGTCGTCCCCTTCTCCTCCTGCCCTCCCTCTTTCCCAGCATCAGGGCCTTTTTCATTTTAGAAATTCTACATAAAAAGTGCCAAATAGAGCAAGATTCACCATCTTTTCCCTCATATTTCTTACTCTGTGTTTTGTTCTAGTTCTGTGTGAAAAAAAAAAAAAAAACACCTTTCTGGAATTTGAGATTTTCTACTTTGACTTTTGTCCTCTGAAATACTAGTGAAGGTTTTGACATTCCAACTTCCCGAAAAAATTCTTCGGGGTGAAAGTTGCCTTGCTGCCCAGCCAAAGATTGCTTTTGGAAGTGCTGATGGAAAATGAATCAGACGCGGTGCTGTGTGTGGTTGGTTTGCTTGATAAACACCGGGACAAAGCCTTCTGCAGTCCAAGCTGGAGTGTGATATGGAAGTACAGCCTCAGTTCTCTCCCTGTATCCAGACTCTAGGCGACAGAAGACGCAGAGGAGGGGGCTGGCTGGGATTCTATCCTAGCCTCTTAGAGGGGGTTGCCAGCAGCCTTCCTCAAAATTCTTTGGCCTCACATATCGGTCTCAGCCTTACTTCTTTGATTGAAAGTTGGAAGGCCAGAGTTTTGTCAGTTCCTTTGTATTCTGGGGGGCGGGGGGGAACACCTAAAATTGTATGTGATGGACCATTTTTTTTTTAAGATTGTGACTCAAACTCAAAAATTAGAGAATAATGATTTTATTTTATATTTTTAAAATAATTACTTTCATTTTTGGTCGTGCTGAGTCTTCACAGCCGTGCACTGGCGTCTGTCTAGGTGTGGCAAGTGAGGGGTACGCTCTTGGTTGGGGTGTGAAGGCTTTCCATTGCGTGGCTTCTCTTGGGGTTCCCAGGCCCCAGAGCACCGGCCACAGTAGTTGTGGGGCTCGGGCTTAGTCGCTCTGTGGCCTGTGGAATCTTCTCAGACCAGGGATTAACCCCATGTCCCCTCACTGGCAGGTGGATTCTCAACCACCGGACCCCTAGAGAAGTCCAGTTAGTGGTTTTAAATGAACAGGGATCTCACCTTTATTTTTACGAATTAATGGGAAGTTGATTATGACAATCTCAATGCTGAATGAGTCCTGCATTTATTCATAGTAGATGCCAGCCTTTTTCCCTTTCTTCATTCCCAGCTTTTTCATTCCCAGCCCTTCTGCTTCTTATCATTCTTTCCTTCTTCAAAAAGGATTCGTTGAGAGTGAGCCATTGTGAGAATCTTGCCTGCGGCGTTCCTTTTCATGACTTCTTTCTTCTTTCATTTTGCTCACCAGTGACACCACAAATTTCAGAGAACCCAGCAAGCACTCTGAGAAAAAAGTCCTGCTTATAGAATTCTGGGGCTTCCCTCATGGCTCAGGTGGTAAAGAATCTGTCTGTAACACAGGAGACCACAGTTCGATCCCTAGGTCAGGAAGATCACCTGGAGAAGGGAATCGCAACCCACTCCAGTATTCTTGCCTGGAGAATTCCATGGACAGAGGAGCCTGGTGAGCTACAGCATAGAATTCTAACTAGTGAAAACTCTGAAACTTCCCAGGGCATGCCTGAAGTGAGATAGTTTCCATAGACTTCTGAAACTCATCTATTCTGAGACTCAGAATGTAGGAGTTTGAGGCTATTTTCAGGATCATTCAGCTCCATTCAACTTACTTCACAGACAATGCCCTTAAGGATTCAGGGATGATAAGTCATCCATGGAAAGTCTCACCTTAATGCAAGAGCTATTTCTGTCATCCGGTTTGGAATAGAATTTAAAATCCTATGTTATCCAGCCATTTCTCCCTGCCACTCACTCACTCCACAAACGTTTATGGACTGCACTCCCCGTGCCATGCCTGGAGTGAACAGGCACGAATAACAGTCTGTCTCCTCAGCAGGGTCCTGGCCCAGAGCAGGGAGACACATGGCCCGAGGGAGACACAGCCCAGCAGGGTGTGCCAAGTACAACGGGAGCCCAGGAAAGGGCACCCAACTCTGCTCACCCCAACTCTGCTGGGGAGTCAGGGACAGCATGACACGAGAAGTGCCTTTTGAACTTTTTCTGGGAGGACGAGGACGTGGGCAGAGCCTGTGCACAGCCAGAAGGATGGCACATTTGGGGAACGGCAGCAAGATCATGGGCAGCTACACGGGAGGAACTTTTGGGCAAAGAGAGAGCTGGCAGTGCTGGAGAAATTGGTTGAGTTCTGGCCAAGAAGGGCCTTAAGTGCTGAGCTAAGGAGTGTGGCTTCTTTCCACTGCAGGTGGACACTGCATGGTCTCCAGGGTTCTCATACAGGGGCAGGCACTACAAAGTTCCCAGTTTGGAACCTAGAGGTCAAGACAGCCTCTGGTGGTCACTACCTTATATATCTGAATTGACATTTCTTCCCTGATTAGGCTGTTCTCCTTTGAAGCAGGAACCAAGTCTTTATTTTGGTGGTCCTATAGCTCTGTTATTTATTCCAGAAGGTCACTGTTAGCCTGGGACTTGATAGAAGCATAAAATCCCAGGTGCTCGGGTTTGAACCAACTTGCCCAGTGAGTTCTATGCACATTTTTTCTCACACAAATTTGAGAAATCCTATCCTCCCAAACTGCACCAAGTTCATTAAATATCTGTCAAATCAGACGTCATTGGAAAAAATCTCTTTTAATAATGGCTGGATTTTTAAAAATATTTACTCTTTCCAATAGTCTAATGGATTATACCACTAAAATAAGTTGTAGGAGGCATATATTTGTTTTGTTCTCCAATCTCACAAGTGGCTTCCCCGGTGGCTCATATGGTAAAGAATCTGCTGCCAGTATAGAAGATTAAGGTTTGACCATTGGGTTAGGAAGAGCTCCTAGAGAAGGAAATAGCAACTTACTCCAGTATTCTTGCCTTGGAAATCCCAAGGACAGAAGAGCCTGGCAGGAGACAGTCCATGGGGTTGCAAAGAGTCGGACACAACTTAGAGACTAAGCACATACGTGTGCCAATCCCACAAAGCTTAAGGAGATCTGTGGACTGGAGGATGCTTTACTGGGCGATGGGGCGAAGTCCACTGTGGGTGATTAGCTCAAGCTCAATCTGCACAGGCTCAGAGGAAGCAGACCTGCAAAAGCCAATGCCTATAGGGAAGGCATAGCCTCATGCTCCTGATGGTCCTTGTCCCTAGAATGAACACTTGCACATGAGTGGCCTGCGGAGATTTGTGGAAGAGAAGATACAGTTGCTGGAGAAGGCCATTGACCAGTGTTTTGCCCACATAGCGCGGCCCCTGCAAGAAGGAATCTGGAACGCCAGGAGTTCCTACCGACGCATCCTTGGGGCATGCCTGGTGGTGAGTGACCCTCTAAAGGGAAAAACCATGATATTTGGTGAGGTCTGTCTGATCCCTTGCCTACTTTTCTACTATCCCATTGCTTTCCAGAGAAATAAAGAGCTAGAAGAGATTGGGAAAGAGTGAAAATTGCACACAGGAAAGCATATTGAGTAACTGTTCAACTATGCATTGCAAGGACGCAGGGAAAGGTACATAGTTAGGGAGAAAGAGTTGGAATTTAGGATCTGAGGGTCTTGCTTTGAATGCCAGCCCCACCAAACACCCTCTCTGTAGGCCTGGGTGAGGCCCTAAACCCACTTAAGCCTGCTGGATTTTTCTTCTATAAAATGGGGATGATAAATACTTGTCTAGTCTATTTCACAGGGTTGATGTAAGTATCAATTAGATACACAATAAGAAAGCATCCTGTAATCTCTCACTTGGTGTACAAATTGTTGTTTTATCTTTTAATTAGTTATGCGTGGTTTCTAAGGGATGGCTAGGAGGAGGAGATGGTTAGATAGCATCACTGACTCAACAGACATGAATTTGAGTGAACTCTGGGAGATAGTGGAGGATAGAGGAGCCTGGTGTGCTGCAGTCCATGGGGTTGCAGAATCAGACACGACTTAGCAATTGAACAAGGGATGGGAGATAAGAAATGTGTATTGTTGTTTAAGCCATGAAGTTTGGGGTAACTGGTTTCACAGCAATAGGTAACTAAGTGACCCTAGGGAGAACTGTTTCCATAGGATGGTAGAAGATCCCAGATCAAAAAAGTGAATGAGTAAGTGGGTGCTGAGCAAGTGAAGGCAGGAGGTGGGGACCAGTCCTTTGAGATGACATATTTGGGGAGGAAGGAGCAGCATCAGGCATCTTCAGGCCGTCACTAGGGCTCTATCCTAGGAACTATCCCGTCTCTCCCTAGCCCTTCAATGGCTTCTTTCTCTGGACTACAGACACACCTGGGGAGTTCCTATTGGATAAGCAACTTGCCTTTGTGATCAGACATTTGGGCAAATATGTATATTCTAACATCATAGTGTTACATGATATAGTAAAATAACCTAAATGTCTAGTGATAAGAGAATGGTAAAGTGCATTATGATGCATCCATATGATATTATGTGGTTGTTAAAATATTTTTTGGAAGTATTTGCAATGAATTCAGGAAATGCTCATGTTATAATATTAAGTGAAATGGCAGAATATTAAAATACAGACAGCTAGACAGATAGGATAGATAGATGTGGGTAGATATAGTATGCTGCCAGTTGTACCATGCTACAGTCATTAACTTAAAATATATTCCCCTAAAACATAGATCACTGATTAATGATCACAGGTGCTTCCCTGGTGGCTCAGATGGTAAAAGAATCCGCCTGCAATGCAGGAGACCTGGGTTCAATCCCTGGGTCGGGAAGATCCCCTGGAGGAGGAAATGGCAACCCACTCCAGTATTCTTGCCTAGGAAATCCCCATGGACAGAGGCGCCTGGAGGGCTACAGTCCATGGGGTTGCAGAGAGTCAGACACAACTGAGCAACTAAACAACTACAACGATGATCCCAAGGCCCTCTACTGACATTCTGGTCAGTGCTGATGTATTTTATATTCCCTTATTCTTCTACTGAGAATCAGTCACCATGCGGCTAAAATCTGTTGCTTCTAAAAGCTCTAGCTTCATAATAATTTTTTTCTTCTCATTTGTGAATTTATGTGTCTGGGAAAAAATATGACAATTTGATATACACATCAAATCACATTTTATCAAATATTTAATAAAAAATATAAAACTGTGGGCTGTGCTTGGAAAATCTGAAACATACTTGCAGTGGAGTCAGAGCACATGTGTATTTAAGAACTGCTCATTTAACACATGTTTACCAAGCATGACATATGCCAGGACCAGATGGTGAGGACGTCATGATGGATGAGACGCTGGGCTTAATCTCAACCAGCTGATGATCCATCGCAGCAGCCTGATGAGTAAAGAGACAAATGCGAAGCTGCTGTATGTGAGCAGAGACAGTAGAGGATGCTTTGGGAGCTCAGAGTGGAAGCTCCTGCTGACCAGAGGTGTGACTGCTATCCTCTTGTGTAGCTTCATAATGACTAGCTTAATTGGAAGATCATGTCTCTACTCTTCCCAGTAATTCTTGCTTATAGTGTTTGGGATCTAGACTAAAACATCCCCAATAGATCCTAAACTAGTACTCAAGTATTATTGATAATTTCATTTTACTAAAATTTAGACTAATTGAATGAGCTTCCCAGGTGCCTCAGTAGTAAAGAATCCAACCGCAATGCAGGAGATGCAGGAATGTGCGTTTGATCCCTCTGTTGTGAAGATCCCTTGGAGGACAAAATGCCTACCCACTCCAGTATTCGTGTCTAGAGAATCCCCTGGACAGAGGAGCCTGGTGGGCTACAGTCCATGGGGTCACAAAGAGTCAGACATGTCTGACTGAGCACGCACATGCGCACACACACACACGAGGCAGTGTAGGTCTGATTCCATGAATTCTAGGTACCGACTAACCCTGTTATCTTGTTGTTTATCCAGAGGAGTAGAGGAAACCAGGGCTTTCACCAGACTCTGAAAGCGGTTTGCCTGAAAAATGGCATCTATGCCTCCAGGACTCTTGCGAGAATTGATCTGAATGAAGCCATCACACAGCCCATCTACGAACAGATTGATCCCATTTTTGGGCGCATTTTTAGGTAAAGGAATCCATTTGGCTCCTCTCTGAACAAACATCCTAAGAATGCCTGGGCCAGAGTCTCATCTTCAAGAATTTGTTCTTGGGATGGGTTTACTTAAAATTTTCCTGTGGTGACCCGGAGTGCAGCTGGAGACGCTACTTTGAGACTAATGTTATAATTCCTGTTATTTTTCAAATATCTCCTACAGGCAGCAGGGGATCCATTTTCTTATGGACCTGGGCCCAGGATAGGGTATTTTGGTTGGAGAGTGTGGACTTAAGGAAACACATAGTCTTCATAAATTTCCCTGAGCGAGAAAAGGAAAAATGGCTCAGGATGACTCTGCTCATTCTTTGACACATGGCATGGGGTTTGGGGCCTGAGCCTTCACAGCGCCTGCTCCTTCCCTTCTTCCTTGGCCTCCAAAACCTCCTTCCACAGAAACAGTCTTCTATTCCTCACCTGTCTTCAGTCTCCATCCTTCACCTGGCCCACCACCTATTTGAACCATTCAACTTTTGCTCAATGCTCCCTGCCCCCCAACCTTCCTTTAAATTTGTTTTTCATCATGCCATTCCACCTATGCCCACTCACCCTGTTTACATGTCTGTGGGGTTAACTCCAAATTCCTTGGAATAGACTTCAAGACAGTCCACCTGCCTCCAATTGGCCTTTCCCACCCCTCCCTCTCCCCCATGGCTTTTACCAATCTGGGGGCAGCAGAGAGTTACTGAGACATTCCAGGAACTATGCTAAGCACTTTGCATGCATCATGTTATCATATCCTCCCAAGAACCCTCTGAAGTGGCTCTGGTCTCTTTGCAAGTGAACACACTGCCGTTGGGAGGAATCACACAGCTTTCCCCGGCCACTTGACGCACAGGTAGAGATCTAGGACTTCAAGCCTCTGCCCTCTCCTCTGCTCACCTGCTCACCTCATACCCCCTGGGATGTCCTGCAACTTAGTTCACTATGTCGTCCCTGGGAAGAATGCTGCCTCCTCCTTTTCACATCCCTAAACCTTACACAGGCTTCCCTGGGTGGTTCAGTGGTAAAGAATCTGCAGAATCGCCTGCAATGCAGGAGACATTGGGCTCAATCCTTGGGTCGGGAAGATCCCATGGAGGAAATGGCAACCCACTCCACTATTTTTGCTGGAGAATTCCATGGACAGAGCAGCCTGTCAGGCTTCAGTCCATGGTGTGACTAAGAGTCAGACATGACTCAGTGACTAAACAACAACAAACCTTGCCCATCTTTTAAGGTGTAGTTCATCCCACCCTTTCAAGTGGGAACATTTGAGTAGCAGAAAGACTGTGAGTTTTGAGGTCAAACAGATCAGTGTCTAAGGCCTGACCCTGCTACTCACTAGCCATGTGACTTTGAACACATTCTAGCAACCATTTCCAAACTTCAGTTTCCTCATCTGTAAAATGGGTGTCATTGCACTGATTTCATAGGTTTTTATATCAAGGGCCTAGCACAGCACAGTGCTTGGAACATTATAGAAATTTTATAACTATTAGATCTCATCCCCCTTCTCTTAAAAAATGAGTACAAGAATACCAGCTAGTTAATTCTTTGTTTTAATCCCACAATAGCTGCTGCTGTCTCTTAACATTTTACTTTGCTTTCCTCAGTAGGTCTGGGAAGCCCACTGATGGTTCAGCTCTGATCCCCCACATAGATGCTTTTAAGCTCTCTCTGCAGGAGAAGATGACTGAAATTGGGATAAGAAATGGCTGGAAATATGACAGCTATAAAAAGAGTTTCCTGATCCAGGAGGTAAGATCCTTATAAAGTGAAGAGGGCGATGAGGTTGGGTAGTAGTTTTCTTCCCAGCAGGATTTTGGAGGTTGCCTATCTTTCCCTGCTTGTTCCCTTGGAGTGTCTAGGCTCTGGGTAAGCCTAATAACAGATGCTATGAGATCCAGAACATAGCAGGATGGAGGAGAGAGAAGTGATCCTGGAGGCAGCAAGCTTTGTTCCCTTGAGAAGCAGCCAATGATAAGTGCTGAGATTGTCAAACAGACTCAGTTCCCAGGAAGTATCTTCAAAGAGTCTTTAGCTATATAAACATTTGAATCCACTTTTAATAGCCTCACTGACTTCATTTTTGCCAATATCATGAAATACCATCCACGGCAGTGAAGTTTAAAGAAGTGTCATTTTTTTGCAGATTACTTTTTAGTTTTGAGTCCTCAAGACTCTTATGTGGGACTCATTTTCTTAGTCTGGGCTGTCTTAGTCTATTTGGGCTGCTATAACAAAATACCATAGACTGGGAAGCTTACAAACAACAGACATTTCTCAGTATTCTGGAGGCCGGAAGTACAGGATCAAGGCGCAGGCAGATTTGGTGTCTGCTTGGGCCCACTTGCTGGTTTAGGGGTGGCTGTCTTTTTGCTGTGTGCTTACATGGCAGAAGGGCACAGAAGCTCTCTAGGGACTCTTCTATAAAGGGCATCATCCCAACTGAGAGGGCTCCATCTTGAGTCCTAATCGCCTCCCAAAGGCCCTACTCCTAAAGCCATGACACTGCATTTGTGCTCAGTCAATCAGTTGTGTCTGACTCTCTGCAACCCATGGACTCTAGACCACTAGGCTCCTCTATCCATGGGATTCCCCAGGCAAGAATACTGGAGTGGGTTGCCATTTCCTTCTCCAGGAGATCTTTCCGACCCAGGGATTGAACCCAGGTCTCTTCCACTGCAGGCAGATTCTTTACCATCTGAGCCATCACACTGGGGTTTAAGATTTCAGTGTAAGAATTTTGGAAGACCTGACTATGCACAGGCCCAGCCCAAATTACACGAGAATCACCTGTGCCCCTTACCCTTCCCAAAGATGCCCCATCCCATAACCATGTGTGCATCTGAGTCCAACTCTGCAAATACTTATTGAGTTGTCTGAGGCACCAGACACTACGGGAAGCATTTTGGGATGTAAAGATGCTTAAGACAAAGTTTTGGAACTTCCCTGGTAGTCCAGTGGTTAAGACTCCGTGCTCCCAATGCAGGTGGCCCGGGTTCCATCCCTGGTTGGGGAACTAAGAGCTCATATGCTACAAAGCATGGCCAAAAAAAAAAAAAAAAAAAAAAAATGACAAGACAAGGTTCCTGCCTGTGAGGGAGGAGCTCACAGCCTGGTAGCGGAGGAGATGGGAACAGCCAACAGGAACCCGGGCAGAGGAAATGGTACAGCCCTCGGAAACCCCTGCCTTGCTTCTGTCAAGGGACTGTCACAAATGGCCTTTTGTTGATGTGGATTCTCAGATAAGTGCCATCCTGGGAGACCTGGAGGAACACATCCTCAGAAAGAAGAGGAAGATTTATGAGTCTCTCACCACCTCTGTTCAGAACGACCTGAAGCCCTGTTATGAAGGTGGGGGCCCCAAGGGCAATGTTTCTGCCTCCTTCGGGGTCTGCCAGCTCCTTTAGCGTCCTGTCTGCTGTTCCCCCCTTAAAGCATTTGTCCTTCTATGTCCTAAGCCCCCATAACACTCTTGGTCTGCAAGTTAAAACCCAACAATTGCAAAGGGGTGGGGAGAGGTCAGTCATGAACCACTTTTATCTGTTTCCAGTTCTTTCCATCCACCCTTCATCTAGACATCTTGCATCTCTCTGTGTTGCATCTCAGCTAATTAAACTATAAAAGCCATTTATTGAATTCTTGTTCTTATTTTAAGTATCTGTAAACTACTTGTCAGCTTTTCTTGGTTTGTTGGTCCCATTGATTTTGTTCTGGGGTGGGTGGTGGGGTTTGGAATTTTGTAACCTTCTGCTTACTCATTAGGTTTTCTACATGAAAATGATCAAATATTGATTTTTTTTGTATTATGTTATTCTATTTCCACAGTGTATAAAATGGTGCTACATATGTGACTATATATATACAAATACATATGGTTATGTAGGTGTGTATACGTGTGCTCAGTCGTGTCTGAGTCTTTGTGACCCTATGGATTATAGCCCGCCAGGCTCCTCTGTCCATGGAGTTTCTCAGGCAAGAAGACTGGAGTGGGTTGCTGTTTCCTACTCCTGGGGATCTTCCTCACCTAGGGACTGAACCCATGTCTCTTGACTCTCCTGCATTGCAGGCAGATTTTTTAACCACTGTGCCACCTGGGAAGCCCCAGGTGTGTCTATATGTGTGTCTGTATGTATATGCATATGTGTATGTGTGTATAGTTGGTTTGCTTGTCTTTATTTCTGATGCTAAGGATATCTAAGCAGGTCCTCATTGAGGTGTTACTGTGGCTGTCATTTTTGCCAGAGGCCGCACAGATCACGGGCAAAAAAGCATGTGAAAGAATGAAAGATGTCCTCAGAAGAGGGGTGGACCGGCAGGTGGCCGAGGGCATGTTTGAACGGGCGCAAGAAAGGATGCAGCACCAGTTCCAGCAGCTGAAGGTATTTGACTTACGCAGTTTGCATTCGGTCCCAGAGGACTCCTTGGGGAGCACGGGAAAGAGGGGCAGAGATGGAGGAAGTAGTAGTTGTTTGAGCCCAGATAGAGCCGGATGCCTTCTGCAAAGTGGGCTTGACTGACGCCCATGATGCTGGGGAAGGGGCCAGCCTTCACCCTGCTTCCGCCTCTACCACCATCACGTGCTGGCTCGTGCTTGCCTCAGTCTGTGACTTCAGAAACTCAGTGCCTCCAGCTCTCTCCCACACCCTTTCTCTTTCCTGAGTCATCACTAAGATCACCGTGATATCTCGAGGGGACCCTAAGCACTTCACAAACATGAGCTTATTGAATCCCCAACAAGTCGGTGAGATAAGGTGCTACAATCATTCCCACTTTACAGATGAGAAAACTGAGCCAGACAGAGGTGTATCACCAGGTCACAGAGCTAGCAAGTTACAAGTGTGAGAATTTGGGACCAAGTAACCTAGCTCTGCTGCTGCTGCTGCTTAGTCGCTTCAGTCGTGTCCAACTCTGTGCAACCCCATAGACGGCAGCCCACGAGGCTCCCCCATCCCTGGGATTCTCCAGGCAAGAACACTGGAGTGGGTTGCCATTTCCTCTCCAATGCATGAAAGTGAAAAGTGAAAGTGAAGTCGCTCAGTCGTGTCTGACTCTTAGTGACCCCATGGACTGCAGCCCACCAGGCTCCTCCATCCTTGGGATTTTCCAGGCAAGAGTACTGGAGTGCAGTGCCATTGCCTTCTCCGAACCTAGCTCTAGAAATAGTATTATCTCAAGATATACTTTTTAAAAAATATTTATTTGACTGCACCCAGTCTTAGTTGCAAGATTTAGTTCCCTGACCAGGTATCGAACCCAGGCCTCCTGCATTGGGAGCATGGAGTCTTAGCCACTGGACCACCAGGGAAGTCCCCAGATCTTTTTTTAATGAGGGAAAATGTCTTGTCTACATAAAATACCTATAGATAAATGCCAAACAACTATTATAGATCTGTTCATTACAGTACCTGGCATAGATTTTGGTGAGATTCTGTCCCCTCTCAGAACACAGTCCCTGACAGTTTCCTCAAAACTCAGTGCTCTGTCAAGTACACCTGGACCATCCAGTCCCAGTCCTGGGTCTCTTAGTTTGCCAGCCTCCTCTGCAAGTAATATAAATTCTTTGCTTTAGTCCAAGCTACTGCTAGCCCCTCCCTGGCCAATAGCATTTCCAAATTCATCGGCCTCAGTCCAGGCTTAGCTGACCTCTCCCAACCTCCCAAGGACCCAGCTCCTTGCTATTTCCGTCCACCTCTGGACCAACCTGCTTCCTGAAACATCTCCAACCTCTTGTGCGCAATCTCCTCTCCTCCCATCACCACAGTTTTGGAAAATCCCTTTCTCCACGACACGAAGCATGTTATTTCTCTTGGATCGGGCTAAGAGGTATCTCATTTATCAGTAGCAGTGAGTTTCCATCATCTCACATATTACTGCTGCCTACAAACACCTGCAGAAAATTTGCCAAATTCTATAGCTGCCAATCCCCACTGAGTACGTAAAAACTGGCCTTCTGGCCTTTAAGGTGCCTAAGAAAACAATTGCACTGAAAAATGATTAGCACATTGATCATGTACAAATGTATCTTAAATGACAGACATGCAAGAAGGTGCAACTGGGCGAGACCACAGAGGGTTCCCGTTCTCCGATCTCACAGTGAAGCTAAGGGCCAAAGTCACTAGCACAAGGTTCACAGATGCAGCTGAGACCAGAACTGTGGTCCATGCATTGTGAAAAGATCATGTCTTGGAGTCCGGAGGTGAAGGTTCAGAACTAGGCTCTGTCAGCATAGTGGAGAGTCGAGTGTTTTTCAAAGGGTAGCAAGAGATGGTTGGAAGAAGGAAATGGTTTTCGCTGATAAAAGGACTGAGAGTAGCAAGGAGACAAATCTCAGGCAGTTGGAAAGGTATATATTAATGGTGTGTTATGAAAAGCAGGAGGTCGACAAACATTTAAGCAGTGACTAAACTCACGGTGGGACAAGAGGATGATGATCAGTGCTTTGCCTCTTTTTCTGCTTGTGTGGTATCTGTTCTCCTCCCCCCAACCCCCACCTCCACTATGCCTCCCTGCATCCTCATTACTCCTGATTTAGTTCTTCAGCATCAGAGTACAATCACCGAGTCTAGGAAAGGAGCTATGAAGGCAGGTGGGACTCCTCAGAAATGTTGTCCTGATGACTCTAGTCACCCAGGGTATCCTCAGGGGGTCCACCCTTGGACTTGACTTTGGTTTCGGCAACCCTGGTCCCTACACTCTCTGGTTGGGGAATGGGGTGGGGTCCCTTTCATAAGATTCCTTCCCCTTTAGATTGCACCATCCTAACAGAATGACTGTCCTTTGTCGTGTAGAATGGAATCACGGAGAAGGTGAAGGGCAGTATCGCTACCATGCTGACCCTGGCTTCGTCCCCAGGGGATGGGCTCTACAAGGAGCTTGCAGGTAAATACATACAACCTTTGTGTACTCGGGAGCAAGACAAACAGCCTCAGGGTTCTGGACTCCCTTCTTGGTCACAGTCTTGGCTCCCATCACTGGCCAGCTCAGGGTAGGGGAGTCTGAGTCATGCTATGGGGCACAGAGGCTCAGAGGGGATTGGAGAGGCTTTCGGATCAATGCCAGAGCCAACCCCAAGGTCAGCCTGAACTGTCCCTTCACAGGGACTGTGTGTGTCAGGGTTCTCCAGAGAAACAGGACAACAGGATGTGTATGTCTCCCACACACACAAACACACATAAGGAGATTCATTTTAAGGAACTGGCTCATGCAACTAGGAAAGGTTCATGAGTCCATGTGATAAGGGAGGCCAGCAGGCTGGAGACTCAGGAAGGACATGCAGTTCAAGTTCGAGGGCAGTCTTCCAGAGAACCAGGAAGAGCCATTGTTGCAGATGAAGTCTAAAAGCAGTCTTCTGGAGAATTCCCTCTTGCTCAGGAAAGACCCGCCTTTTGTCCTAGTCAGACTTTCAGCTGATTAAATGAGGCCCACCTACATTGCAGAGGGGAATCTGCTTTACTCAGAGTCCACTGATTTAAATGTAAATCTCATCCACAAATACACTCACAAAAACATCCAGAATAGTGTGTGACCAACTATCTGGGCACCGTAACTCAGACAGGTGGAGACATAAAATTAACCATCACAAGGATATCATCTAGTAGCAGACCATAGGCTAAAAACCCAAGATGCCAAAATGGAGCAAATGCACTAGAATTTAGAATGGGGACAGCTGGGAGGAGAGGGAGTGGAGTGGGAGAGACATGCCTGGAAAAGACTGGGGGAGGTCTGGCATGGGGTGTGCTTTGTATCTCCTTCCACTGAGCACTTGTGAAGCCTTGGTCAAGACCCACTGATCTCCCAGACTTCTATGGGTAAGTTTGTGTTTATTTTGAAGGTGCCCACTATGATCAGATAAGCCTTAAGGTAAGAGCAACAATGCCTGGTTTGATCAAGTTGTTTATAAAATACACTGATTGGACCATCTAATCTCTAAGCTCCATTCCTGAGCTCATATTCTGGGACAGTTGATCCAAGTCAAAACAGGATTCTCAGGGGATCTGTTTCCTGGGGACATTTCTGAAAAGGACACTAACTCCTGATGCTCTTCTGTAGATGTCAAAAGTGAATACAAGGAGATGGAGAAGCTGCACAGAAGCCTGAGAGAGGTTGCTGAGAATGCAGTGCTGCGGAGGGGCATGCAAAACTTCCTTCTGAGAATGTCCCCCAGCAAAGCTGGCCCCCCGAAAACATAAGATTTAATTCTTGGGGCTTAGCCCCAAGGGGATGGAATACCAGCCTAGAGACAATCAGATTTACTTGTGTTGGTTAAAAGCTAATAAAGAACATCACCCAACTTTGGGAACTTTATAGGCAATAGAAAATCCATATATGGTTACTTTTGGCATAAGTCGAGTACAGAACACATCATTTCATTTTTATTCTATTGCAATGAAACCCTCAGGAAGTTCTAAAGTTTTAGGGATGAGAAACTTGTACCTCACTGAAGAAAAATACCTAAAGAGTGAAAAACTCATATGTGGAATCTAAAATATGACACAGATGCACTTATTTACAAAACAGAAGGAGACTCACAGACATCAGAAACAAACTTACGGTTACCAAAGAGGAAATGGGGTAAAGAGGGAGAAATTAGGAGTTTGAGATTAGCAGATACAAAATACTATATGTAAAACAGATAACAAAGTCCTACTGTATGGCACAGGGAACTATATTCAATATCCTGTAGTAAACCATTATGTTAAAGAGTATGAAAAAGAATATATACATAAAGACACATATATGTGTGTGCATATATATTATATACATTTATGTATACATATATATGTATACAATATATGTGTGTGTATATATATATATAGATATATACATATATATATATCTGATTCACCTTGCTGTACTACAGAAACTATCACAACACTGTGAATCATTGTTATTATAATCACTTCAATTATAATAATTTTTTTAAAAGACTCTTTAGTTTGGTTCTTGGTCTGACCCATGGACTCTATCACAAGTTCTAAGTCATAGCTGATCCATCTGCCCAAGAAATGGGACACTGGCTAGAATAAAGCAGAATGCTACTATCAGAAACATCACGACTGGGGTTCAGGGTAGCCCTTGATTCTGGAGTAGACAAGAGGAAAAGGTATGTTGCTCAGAAGACTGGGAGGTGGGCAGGGAAAAGAATAGTTTTCGAAAACACAGCTTTAAATGCTGCACAGTATTCTGATGTATAGATGTATTTTGTTGTTGTGTAGTCACTAAGTCATGTCCAAATCTTAGTGACCCCATGGACTGCAGCCCACCAGGCTCCTCTGTCCATGGGATTCTCCAGGCAAGAATGCTGGAGTGGGTTGCCGTTTCCTTCTCCAGGGGATCTTGCCAACGCAGGGATTAAACTCATGTATCCTGTGTCTCCTGCACTGGCAGGCAGATTCTTTACCTGGGAAGCCCATACTACCATTTATCTTACCATTATTCTATTGCTGGACATTTAGATGGTGCTGTTTTTCTCCACTGTAAATAATATTGTAGAGAATACTCTTATACAGCTATCTCTGTCTCTAGCTCTGATTTTTTAAAGAGATAGACAACTTTATAGGTGATTTCAAATACAATTTTAAAAATTGGAATTCCTGTGTATACACAGTATTCTAAAAATCAGAATGAAAGGAAAGTATTCCAACTTATTTATGAAGCAAATTTTGACCATGATACTTAGAACAGTGATTATAAGAAAGAAAAACTAGTAAGAATTTTGAATTATGTCTCAGTTCACTTGCTTAGTTGTGTCTGACTCTTTGCGACCCCATGGACTGCAGCATGGCAGGCTTCCCTCTCCTTCACCAACTCCTGGAGCTTGCTCAGACTCATGTCCATTGAGTCAGTGATGCCATCCAACCATCTCATCCTCTGTCGTCCCCTCTTTTCCTGCCCTTAGTCTTGCCCAGCATCAAGGTCTTTTCCTATGAGTCAGTTCTTTGCGTCATGTAGCCAAAATATTACAGCTTCAGCTTCAGCATCAGTCCTTCCAATTGAATATTCAGGACTAATTTCCTTTAGGATTGACTGGTTTGATCTCCTTGCAGTCCAAGGGACTCTCAAGAGTCTTCTCCAACACCAAAGTTCAAAAGCATCGATTCTTTGGTGCTCAGCTTTCTTTATAGTTCAATTCTCACATCCATATTATGTCTGCTGCTGCTGCTAAGTCGCTTCAGTCATGTCCGACTCTGTGCGACCCCATAGACAGCAGCCCACCAGGCTCCTCCGTCCCTGGGATTCTCCAGGCAAGAACATTGGAGTGGGTTGCCATTGCCTTCTCCAATGCATGAAAGTGAAAAGTGAAAGTGAAGTCGCTCAGTCATGTCTGACTCTTTGCGACCCCATGGACCGCAGCCTACTAGGTTTCTCCGCCCATGGGATTTTACAGGCAAGAGTACTGGAGTGGGGTGTCATATTATGTCTAGGTATCCAATTATGCTTGCTGCTGCTGCTGCTAAGTTGCTTCAGTCGTGTCCAACTCTGTGTGACCCCATAGACAGCAGCCCAACAGGCTCCCCCTTCCCTGGGATTCTCCAGGCAAGAACACTGGAGTGGGTTGCCATTTCCTTCTCCAATGTATGAAAGTGAAAAGTGAAAGTGAAGTCGCTCAGTTGTGTCCGACTCTTAGCGACCCCATGGACTGCAGCCTACCAGGCTCCTCCATCCAAGGGATTTTCCAGGCAAGAGTACTGGAGTAGGGTACCATTGCCTTCTCCTCCAATTATGCTTAGATATCCAAAATTTAAGCAACCCCAAATAAAAAATATATGCGTTTTCTACTGTGTAACTGGTAAGTTATAGAATTGAGGAGTCCCAATTCCAAAATTCCTCTATCTCTGATTTTTATCTTTAGGATAAATTTTTTAAGAATTCCATTATAGGATCTGAGTAAAAGAGCACTTTAAAGTCTCAACTGTTCCAGAAAACCTGTCTGCTTACTAGCAGGAATGAGATTTCCTGTGTTACCATTTTTTAATACCATTTAAAAAAAATAAAAAATGGATATTATTGTTTTGTTCAGTAGGTTCATGGGATCAGATTTTTAATATTACCATCTTGTATTGTATGGGTTGTTACTGATACTGAAACCCTTTTTTGTATTTATTTAAGTTTCTCCCACTTGAATTGTCCTTTCATAATCTTTTCTTTTGGCGTGGCTATCACTTTTTCTCATTTTTCTTTTTACTTTGAAAAAACTTCAAACTCTGAAAAGTTGTAACAGTACAAAGAACTCCCATCAACCCTGTATCAATATGCCAGCATTTTACCACACTTGCTTTATTATTCTTCAGTGGGAATGTGTGTGCTTGTGCATACCTTTCTCAACTATTCCAGAGGAGTTGTATGTCTATGCCCCTCCACTCCATAATATTTTAGTGTAGTCCATAAAAACAAGTATGTTCTCTTACATAACTCCAGTATAATGATCAAATTCGGGAAATTCAACATTAGTATAATATTATTGCCTTATCCACAGTCTATGTCCAAATTTCCTCAACTGCCCAGTTATGACCTGGGCAAAGCAATACTTTTTCATCCAGCATCCAACCCAGGATCAAGTATTTCACTTGCTTCCTTTAATCTCAGACATTGTCAAGGAACATAGGCCAGATGTTTTATAAAATGTTGGCTTGTCTGATGTTTCTTCGTGATTAGATTGGATACCCTTGGCGAAAACAACCACTTAATTGCCTCATCCTTTTTAATGAACAGAGTTGGAACTTGCTGCTGAACGATGAGGGAGGTGTCTAGAAACTAAACACAGACGCGAGTCTAACCCGGGTGTCGAAGCGGGTCCCTCCCTTTTTGTCCGGCAGGGTGGTCCTCGCTAGTCTTGGCGGGGCGGGCAGGGAGGTTGAGGAGGATTTGGAATAACCCTCTTAGTCTCTTAGGCCTGGAATACCGCCTGCCCATGGCTGTTGGTGATGAGGAGGCACTGCCAAGATGCTTTCACAATTGGAGCAGAATGGGGAAGAAGGCAGGGGGCACTCAGCTCCATTGCAGTCTGTGGCATCAGGAGGCAATAGCTTTGTTGGTCAAGTTTCTGGACTCTCCAGACTGGCTGACCTCCTGCAGGGCTGGGTGGGTCTCAGAGCACAGCAGCAGGAGGACAGGAGGCATGACCTCTGCCACGAAGCAGAGGACCCTGCCAAGCTTCGCTAATAGCTCAGGGGGTAAAGAATCTGCCTGCAATGCAGGAGCCGTGGGTTCAATCTCTAGGCTGGGAAGATTCCCTGGAGAAGGAATTCGCAACCCACTCCAGTATTCTTGCCTGGGAAATCCCATGGACAGAGGAGCCTGGCGGGCTACGGTCCATGGGGTCACAAAATATCAGACAAGACTGAGCAGCTAAGCATGCGCAGAGGACCCTGCCAGACTGAGACTGCCAGCAGCCCCGTCTCCTGACCTCCCGTGGTCTCTCTTCCTCACATTCTTTCTTCAGCAGCTCCCTTCAGGCCCCACACACCCTCCTTGGGGAATGCCACCCTTTGTCTACCTTCCAGTGAAAGTTTCAGAGCTCAGGTTTGGCCAGAGGGTAATGGAGACACTCCTCTGCCTGTGTATGTCAGTTCAAAAGTAGGGAGGAATGGCTCCTAAAGACTTAACTTGAGCATCTCCACCAGCAGGAACCATGGTCTCATCTGTGAGCAAGCACACTTCTCCAAAGCAACTATTGCTTTTTAAAAGTAATTTAGTCTGGGGGCTGCACTGTCTTTGTTGCTGCGCACAGGCTCTCTCCAGTTGCAGTGAGTGGGGCTACTCTTTGTTGAGTCGTGTGGGCTTCTCACTGTGGTGGAGCCCGGGCTCTAGATGCACGGGCTTCAGTACTGGCACACAGGCATACTTGCCCGGAGGCATGTGGGATCTTCCAGGACCAGGGATCAAACCCATGTTCCCTGCACTGGCAGGCGGATTCTTAATCCCTGGGCCACCAGGGAAGTCCCAAAGTGACTATTGGTATTATTCTTGTAGTAAACAATACTATCTTGTTTCATATGAGGAGATCTTGCTCTTGGCCTCTGTTTCTTGGCAAGACTGTGCTAAGGTGCCTCTAATCCACCCTGTTCTGGGTTGATGTCACTAAAGCACTGCTTGAACTGAAATGGGCTCTTCTATTCCCATCTCAACCTGGCAGGGCTGAGTTCATGGCACTTCTTTCTCATCCCCAGCTCTCTTCCTTAGGAGATGCCATGTGGATCCTGCCACAGTTACATCATCATAAGAAATGGTGACTCTGACTCACCTAAAATGTTAAATTATGCCAAGAAGCTCTGCTTACAAAAGCAGAGAAACGATCATTTGAGAATGCACAGCACCGAAATTGTAAAAATTAAAAATGTTTCTACAAGGACCTACTTTACAGCACAGGGAACTATATATAATACCTTTAATACCTTGGGGCTTCCCAGGTAGCTTAGATGGTAAAGAATCCACCTGCCACGCAAGAGACGCAGCTTCTATTCCTAGGTGGGAAAGATCCCCTGGAGGAGGAAATGGCAACCCACTCTAGTATTCTTGCCTGGGAAATCCCATGGACAGAGAAGTCTGGCGGTCTTACAGTTCATGGAGTGGCAAAAGAGTCAGACATGACTTAGCAACTAAACAATAACAATAACCTGTAATGAAAGAGAATTGAAAAAGTATGTATTTATAACTGAATCGCTTTGCTATATACCTGAAACTAACACCACACTGTTAATCAACTACACTTCAAAATTTTTTTTGTTTAAAACATTTAAAAACAAAATGTTTCAGTGCTAAATAACATAGTGGAATGTGTAATTTGTGGAGCACTTCATTATCTGACAATATGGGATAAATGAAGTGCTTTTTTTTAAGATTTTTTTTTTATGTGGACCATTTAAAGTCTTTATTGAATTTGTTACAACATTGCTTTTATGTTTTTGTTTTCTGGCCATGAGGCATGTGGGATCTTAGCTTCCCAACCAGGGATCAAACCTGCAACCCCTGCACTGGAAGGCTGATTCTTAACCACTGGACCACCAGGGAAATCCCTAAAAGAGCTATTATTAAAATACAACCGCATCAGGATTTCCATGTCAAGGAGAGAACTGAAAAGTGACCTCTCTTTTTCTTGAAAGCATCTTACCATGCATAGTCTGTATTACTAGCTGACCTTCAGTTCCTTTGTTTCTTTTGCATTTCTCTCCATTCCAATTGAATTACCCAGAAAAATACGAATGTGTGCTGGTTTATTTTCTTCTATCTAAATACCACGTCACAACTCAGTACATCTTCCCTTCTCCCAGCCACATGGTTTAATCTGATTTAGGGATGAAGAGAAAATTGATAATGAGCCATGAAATCTGGGTGAAGCTGTGTTCTAGACACCCTCGGTAATAAAAATCCCTTCAATTCTCAATTTTAAAGTCTAGCTGCCTAGTCTTTATACAGGGCTTTTTATTGATTTTTGCTCCTGGCAGAAACATGTGGGTTCTTGCTTCTGGAAAGAAGACAAGTCACGTGACTGTGGCCTTTGTCTTTTGGCATCACATGGAGAAAAAGGCAGATTTTGCTTTGAGTTAGGAAATGAGAAAAAGCTGTACACAGAGGTAGAAAGAAACCGGAGGCCTGTTGATTGGGTCTTTCTCTCTCTGAAATCAAAATCTGTTGTAGAAATTTTTAAAAACGTGGTAGAACTGTTGAAACTCTGGAACGACTGGTGAGACAGTTCAGCATGATCGAAACATTCCTACTCAAGCCCAGATTGGGTGGAGCTAACAGTAGGTAGCAGTAACTGATGACAATTAAGGATTATATCTATGCATGTATTTCTTTGCATCTCACTGAGACTGTTCAATTTTCATTATTTTGATAATGGTATTTATTTATGCTTTTTGAATGAGCATCATAAAGGTGCCCAGAGAACTTAGGAGAAGCATGGATGAACGGAGTCACAAGTTAGAAGTTTTTAACAAAGAATTAGAAAACAAAGAACTAAATAGAGATGAAGAATCCAACAACTGAAATAAAATAAATGCACTAGACAGAATCAACAGTGGATTGGGTGATACAGAAGAATAGATCAACACGCTGTAAGTCAGAGTAGTGGAAATCACTGAAGGTGAACAGAAGAAAGAAAAAAGAATCAAAAGAAATGATGAACTTCCCTGGTAGCCCGCTGGTTAAGAATCCGTCTGCCAATTCAGGGAACACGGGTTTGATCCCTGATACAGGAAGATCCCACGTGCCCTCAGGGCAGCTAAACTCACGTGCCACAACTACTGAGCTCCTGCGCTCTAGAGCCTGTGCACCGCTACGAGGAGGACCCCCCACTCTCCACAACTAGAGAAAGCCCATGTGCAGCAGCAAAGACCCAGCGCACCCCAAAGTAAATTAATTTTTAAAAAGGAAATGAGGACAGTTTAAGAGACTTCTGCTGCTGCTGCTGCTAAGTCGCTTCAGTCGTGTCCGACTCTGTGCGACCCCATAGACAGCAGCCCACCAGGCTCCCCCATCCCTGGGATTCTCCAGGCAAGAACACTGGAGTGGGTTGCCATTTCCTTCTCCAATGCATGAAAGTGAAAAGTGAAAGTGAAGTCTCTCAGTCATGTCCGACCCTCCGCAACCCCATGGACTACAGCCTTCCAGGCTCCTCCATCCGTGGGATTTTCCAGGCAAGAGTACTGGAGTGGGGTGCCATTGCCTTCTCCAAAGAGACTTCTGAGGCAATACCAATCATACTAACATTTGTATTATAAGGGTCCCAGAGGGAGAAGGGAGAAAAGGGCAGGAAACATATTTCATCTTCAGACTTCTACAACTAGATTTATCTTGATGACCATTTTGAAGTGTGCAGAAATATCAAATCACTATTTTGTACAACAGGAACGAACATAATGTTGCAGATCAATTATATTTCAAAAACAAATTCATAGAAAAAGAGATAAGATTTGTGGTCACCAGAGGTGGGAAGTAGAAGGAGAATTGATGAAGGCAGTCAAAAGGTACAAACTTTCAGTTACAAGATAAGTAAATACTAGGGAGGTAATCAACAACATGATAAATATCATTAACACCGCTGTACATTATATGTGAAAGTTAGAGTAAATCCTAAGAGTTCTCATCACAAGGAAAACCTTTGTTTCTAGTTCTTTAATTTTATGTTGATATGAGATGATGGATGTTCACTCAACATTGGGATAATCATTTCATGATGGATATAAGTCAAATCATTATGCATATATATATATATATATATACACACACACATATATATACACACACACACATTAAATGTGTACAGAGCTATGTGTCAATTACAGTAAATCACAGTAAAACTGGAAATAAAAGAGATTGTGAGACTTCCCTGGGAGTCCAATGGGTAAAACTCCAATGCAAGGGGCACAGGTTCGACCCCTGATTGAGGAACTAAGATCCTACATGTTGGCTGTGCTGTCCAGCCAAATTAAAAAAAAAAGAGAGAGAGAGAGATTGAATGCAATCTATAACTACCTTTTAAAAGTATTTAAAGTGCTGTTCTCTTGGGGTGTAGAGTTTTAGAAATAATGGTAGTGGACTAATAAGCAACAGATCAAATCAGACCCTACCCCGTGGTTTTTCTCCAGCTTTTATGGAAATCTCATTATGCCTGGAAAAGGGAACATATATACTCCTTGCTGTAAAAGATGCTAATAAAGACCTCAGCCACAAAACAATCAAATACACTGCACTTTCTTTTCCAGTGGGGAGAAATATTTACATTTTCTCCATAATCTTCTGTTTTCTTCTATCACTGGCTTATAACAAAGAGAAGATTTTGCCAATTTGAGCCTAGAAATTGCTCCAATTTCTATATAGAATGAAAATAGTGTCTGCTTGGTAAATTAGAACCTGGTTCACTATACATATTCATGGGTGTCTTAGTCTGCTGGGGCTGCTGTAACAAAATACCACAGACTTTGTGGCTACAACAACAGCCATTTATTCTCTTCAGTTCTGGAGGCTAGAAGTTCAAGGTGTCAGCAAGGTTGCTTGGAGACCTCTCTTTATTCCATAGAAGACTGCCTTGCACTGCAGCCTCACACCATTTTTCCTTTGTTTGCACTCTCCTAGTATCTTCCCATGTGTTTAAGTTTCCTCTTCTTTTTTTTTTTTGATTTTATAAAATTGATTTCTTCAAAAATGAAATGTAAATGGCAGCCACAAAAGCCATGAATAGCGCAGTCATTTGAACTTTTAATAAACTTTGGGTGAATTCCTTTTCATTAAAATGAAGAATGTGGACTCCCTTAAATTAAAAGGGAAACGACTCCATTCCAATTCCTCTATTCAGTTGTTCTCCCTGTATCTGGCATAATCTGAGCATTCACCTTCAGAAGCTAATATTCTAAACTGGCTGTGTTAAGGTGGTTGTTCAAAGGATTTCATATATATATATTTATAGAACAAAATACAATTATTGGAGAACAATTGCTCTACAATATTGACATGTGGCAGAGCCCAACATAATATTGTTGAGTTTCCTCTTTTGTCATGGACACCGGTCAGACTGGATTAGAGACTACCCATCAGCCTCATTTTAACCCAACTATCTCTTTAAAAACATGGTCACATTCTGAGATAGTGGTAGGGGGAGGTTAGAGTTTCAACATGTGAACTTGAAGGGGACACAGTTCAGCCCATGACAATGGACCAGTCTTCCCAGAACCCAGGGAGGACTGGTGCATCCTTGACAAGACCTGAGACTGGCTGCCTCCGTGCTCCGAACATGTGCTCTTCACCAGCTCTTCTCCACTGATGCACGGCACCATCGAGTCCTGCCCCAAGGCCACAGAGGCAGAGCCCAGAACAAAGGCCACCTCCAAAGCTGACTTAGCCCCTTTGTAACCATTGCCAATAAGAGCCCCTGTAATTATCACTAGCCAGGTTCTTGAAGCCAAATTAGGCAAAAATTCCCCCTCTTGGTAATCAGTCTATGGCACCCCAACCAATCACCTAATGCCAACCTTCCAGCAGGATTTTTCTTCATCTTGAGGCTACACATTTGGCTACTAACCCATGAAAACTGTCGAATCTCCCTGGTCTGTCGGGAGGTTGGAGTGCCCACATTATCTCTGTTCTTTGTTTTTGATAAAGTCACTCCCTTCTGAAATGCTTTGTGTCTGGAAATTCTTACCAACACGTGCTTGGACTGCATCAACAAATACTGCCTACCTACTAAGTCTGAAGGGTTCCAATGCCTAAGAGTTGATCCCTCCTTAAGGAAGCTTGTAATCATGTGAAGATGTCGGGGTGACCTCTATCAACCAAACCAAACCTAAAGAGAGGTCCAAAGAGTTATGGGACTTCAGTGGGGACAGAAGCTTGTGCTTGGTGTCCTCGTCCGTTTGGACCGCTATAATAATACCACAGGCTGAGTGGCTTATAAACAACAGAAATTTACTTCTCATAACTCTAGAGACTGTGGAGTCCAAATCAAGGTGGTGGCAGATTCAGTGTCTGGTGAGAACCCACTTCCTGGTTCATAGCTGGGGCCTTCTCCCTGTGCCCTCACATGGCAGAAGGGAAAAGGGAGCTCCCTGAGGCCTCTTTTACGAGGACACTAATCCTATTCACAAGGGCTCCACCCTCAAATGTAAATGGGTGCAGTCACTATGGAAAACAGTAATGAAGCATCCTTAAAAAAACTGAAAACAGAGTTGCCATATGATTCAGCAATCCCATTCCTGGGCATATACCTGGACAAAACTATAATTCAAAAAGATACATGCGCCCCTATGTTCATAGCACCACTATTCACAATAGCCAAGACACGGAAGCTACTGAAATGTCCATCAGAGGATGAATGGATAAAGAAGATGTGGTACATATACACAATGGAATACTACTCAGTCATTTAAAAAATGAAGTAATGCTATTTGCAGCAACACGGATGAACGCAGAAATTATCGTACTAAGTAAAGTAAGATACTGGGAAAGAATGAGGACAAGATGAGAAGGGGGTGACAAGGATGAAATGGCTGGATGACATCATTGACTCAATGAACATGAGTTTGAGAAAACACAGGGAGATAGTGAAGGACAAGGAAGCCTGGCATGCTCCAGTTCATGGGGTCACAAAGAGTCAGACACAACTTAGCAGCTGAATAACAACAACAAAAGTCAGGAAGAGAAAGACAAATAATACCATATGATATCACTTATATGTGGAATCTAAAATATCATACAAATGAATTTATCTGCAAAACAGAACAGACTGACAGATACAGAGAACAGACTGTGGTTCCAATGGGGAGGGAGAGGGATGGACTGGGAGTTTGGGATTAGCAGATGCAAACTGTTATACATAGGATGGATAAACTACAAAGTCCTATTGTATAGCGCAGGGAATTATATTCAATATCCTGTGATAAACCATAATGGAAAAGAATATGAAAAAGAATATATATAACTGAGTCACATTGCTGTATAGCAGAAATTAGTATGAATACAACAATGTAAATCAACTATACTTGAGTAATTAATAAAAAGATCATCGGCTCCACTCTTACTGCCAAGTCCCCTCTCAAAGGCCCCACTTCCTAATACCACATTGTGGGTCACTGGAAAAGACCCTGGTGATGGGAAAGATTGAGAGCAGGAGGAGAAGGGGACAATAGAGGATAGGATGGTTGGATGGCATCACCGACTCAGTGGACGTAAGTTTGAGCAAACTCTGGGAGATAGTGAAGGACAGGGAAGCCTGGCATGCTGTAGTCCACGGGTCACAAAGAGTTGGATATGACTGAGCGACTGAACAACAACATCACCATGCATTTCAATGCCCAGCGAGCTTCACTGACTCCACACTCCGGAGTAATTGTTTCCTCCTCTCCCCAGTAGAGAACTGTAGGCTGGTCACTGGGAAGTTTCTAGACTGGAAAACGTCAAGCCTGGATATATCATACTGATATCATACTGAAAACACATCAAGTGCACAGCAGGATGCTGGTGCCCAGTTGCCAGCCCTCGTTTCCCTTCAGCTCCCAGAAAATTGACTGCTCTCAAAGGAGAAGGCTGAAGATGATCAAACAACATGAAAAAAAAAAATATTAAAGACAAATATTGGAGGTTCACTTGTAAAATAGTCCATCCAGATCACCCTACAGTAAAACCCTGAGTTGACCCATTCTTTCAAATAGCTTTTTCAGTCCTCCACTCCTAAATATGAGAGACAATGAAGACTTTAGAGAACAGAACAATCTCTCACATAAGAGAATAAGAACAAAACAAACAGAATATAAGCAGCTCAGAGGCAATAGAGACCGTTATAAGGAGAAGAGACTATTTCTTAGAAGCCATCATTAATATCTTTAGGGAGACATGTAAAGATATTACATAGATGAGAAAAGAAAGTTCTACGATAAAAAATGTATCACAGAGTAAGAAACTCCTGGAAAAATAAAAAATTTGCTAGCAGAAAATTTTTTAAAGTTAAAAAGGATATTTGCAAGATAAATTCAAGGAAATATCCCCAAAAGTAGGACAAAAAAATGAGAAGATGGAACCTGGGAATTAAAAGCTAGGAAAATTAGAGAACTTGTCCAGAAAGTACAACAACTGAATAAGAAGAGTTTTGAAAGAGAAAAGGGGGAAGGGCACCTGGGAGGGAAGGAAATTGTGAAGGGAATAATTCAAGAAACTTGCCCAAAAATGTAGAACCTGCGATTTCAGACTGAAGGGTCTCATTTTGTGCCTGAACAATGGGTACAAACTGGCCCACATCAACATTCATATTTGTAAAATTTCAAAGTACTGGGGGCAGAGAAAGTTTCAAACATTTCTAAAGAGGAAAGAAAGAAGGTCATAGGTAAGGGTCAGGGATAAGAATGGCTTTGAATGTCATAATATTGGAAGCTAACAATGGTAGGAGGTCTTAAACACTTGGAGGAGAAAATATCTCAACTTGGATATAAAATGGGAATTTAATGCCCAAACTATTAGTCAAGGGTGAAGGTAAAAGTAAAGATATTTTCAGCCATGCAAAGTCTCCATAGAGGTGTTCTGCCATAAATGTGCGCCACCAAACAAGGAAGAGAAAAGCAGGATAGTAAGAAAGCAGAAGTTCCAACCTAAGAACGAATTAAGGAGAAGCTCCAGGACTACGGTGAAGGAAAATCTCTGGATAATATCCATGAACTAGGTGTAGAGATGCTTCCCAGGTGGCTCAGCGGTAAAGAATCCACCTGCCAATGCAGGAGACACAGGTTTGATCCCTGGGTCTGGAGGATCCCCTAGAGAAAGAAGTGGAAACCCACTCAAGTATTCTCCCCTGGGAAATCCAATGGATAGAGGAGCCTGGCAGGCTACAGTCCATGGAGTCAGACATGACTTAGTGACTAAACAACAGCATCAAGTGTAGAGAGCAACTGGTCCACATGAAGGCAATCAAAAAGTTTGGGGGGATATCTACAGGAATATAAATTGGTAGAATATCTTATGTATTTTACTATATCTAGAAGAGATATTATTGTGGATCACAATAAACTGTGGAAAATTCTGAAAGAGATGGGAATACCAGACCACCTGATCTGCCTCTTGAGAAATCTGTATGCAGGTCAGGAAGCAACAGTTAGAACTGGACATGGAAAAACAGACTGGTTCCAAATAGAAAAATGAGTACGTCAAGGCTGTATGTTGTTGCCCTGCTTATTTAACTTATATGCAGAGTACATCATGAGAAACGCTGGACTGGAAGAAGCACAAGCTGGAATCAAGATTGCCGGGAGAAATATCAAGAACCTCAGATATGCAGATGACACCACCCTTATGGCAGAAAGTGAAGAGGAACTAAAAAGCCTCTTGATGAAAGTGAAAGAGGAGAGTGAAAAAGTTGGCTTAAAGCTCAACATTCAGAAAACGAAGATCATGGCATCTGGTCCCATCACTTCATGGCAAATAGATGGGGCAACAGTGGAAACAGTGGCAGAGTTTATTTTTTGGGGCTCCAAAATCACTGCAGATGGTGACTGCAGCCATGAAATTAAAAGACGCTTACTCCTTGAAGGAAAGTTATGACCAACCTAGTAGCATATTGAAAAGCAGAGACATTACTTTGCCAACAAAGGTCTGTCTAGTCAAGGCTATGGTTTTTCCTGTGGTCATGTATGGATGTGAGAGTTGGACTGTGAAGAAGGCTGAGCGCCAAAGAATTGATTCTTTTGAACTGTGGTGTTGGAGAACACTCTTGAGAGTCCCTTGGACTGCAAGGAGATCCAACCAGTTCATTCTGAAGGAGATCAGCCCTGGGTTTCTTTGGAAGGAATGATGCTAAAGCTGAAACTCCAGTACTTTGGCCACCTCATGCAAAGAGTTGACTCACTGGAAAAGACTCTGATGCTGGGAGGGATTGGGGGCAGGAGGAAAAGGGGACGACAGAGGATGAGATGGCTGGATGGCATCACTGACTCAATGGACGTGAGTCTGAGTGAACTCCGGGAGTTGGTGATGGACAGGGAGGCCTGGCATGCTGTGATTCATGGGGTCGCAAAGAGTCGGACACGACTAAGCGACTGAACTGAACTGAACTGAGAAGAGATGAATGCAAATGATGTAGGGGAGGCTGGAGATTAGAGAAGAATTCATGATAGATAAATAGAAAGCTACAGAATCAGAAAAATAAGATAATTATTCACTCTGGGAAAAATCAAATGTTGTAGAAGAAAATTAAGAAATAATATATATGGCATGACTTGGCTATGAACAGAGCTGATTTATATAATCAAATTAAACTGAAAATGATGTTTAAAAAAAAGCATGAGATGGCTCTATTAGGACAGCAGGGGAAGAAATATCATTTGATGTGGGAAGTAAAGAAAGAATTCTTCTCTCCATAGTGGGAACGGATAATGCATAAAACAAACAAAAATCAAGAAACAGCAGTATAACTGTGTTATTCAGAAAGGTGGAAAGAAGTATAACAAATCACTGCAAAAGTTGAAATGGGTGCCTATGGGAATTAGGATTTGGGTTTGAGCATTTAGGGATCTGTTGGTTTCATAATAACGCTATAGAAGTATTTGATTATTTTAAAAAACTATATAAAATGCTTGCATAAAAAATAAAATGCATGCATACCTTAGATAAATGTAAAACCTAAATTAAAGAAAACCTCCATTTTTCATGAGCTATGATATGTATCCAGTGCTTCAGGAAGGGGGACAAAAAGAAATATATTCTGTCACTTCATGTTCTGTCTGATTCCTTCACTCTTTTCCTTCCTCTCCCCTTTCTCTCCCTCCCCTTCCTTTTTTCCACTTATGTGACTCATTTTCCTCTCTTTTACCTCCCTCATTCTTTCTCAATTTCTCTTCAACTTTCCCCACTTCTTCCTCCTTTTCTCTCTTTCTGGCATAATATGCAGCCAAAATATCTTTATTATTATTACTTATTATATTTATTGAAGATAATGTTTCCTGTTCTTAGTTCTTAGTATGAAAAGCATGCATGGAATGTTCTTTCCTTCCCCCAGCCAAAACAATCTAGGCAGAAAAATGAGTGTAAGTTACTTTTTAACAAGGCAGAGAAATTTTTCATGTAAAGGTGCTCATCGACTTGGGAGAGACGTCAGAGGTCACTGGCTCCAACCAGTTGCCTGGTGTAGGAGACCCCTCTGTGGTATTTCCATTAAGCACAGGTTACCCAGGCTCTGATTAAACAAGGTGAAGTTTCCATCACAAGCCAGAACACTGAGATGCAAACAGCTGTTACGAATAAGAGCTTCTATAAAAACCTAAACTCACGCAGCACTGTGGTGCACGTGTGTTAAGTCACTCAGTTGTGTCTGACTTTTTGTGACCCTATGGACAGGCTCCTCTGTCCATGGGATTCTTCCGGCAAGAATACTGGAATGGGTTGTCCTTTCCTTCTCCAGTGGATCCTCCCGATCCAGGGATTGAACCTGTGTCTCTTTGGGAAACCCAGAGCTTCTATATGTTGAATAGAAATCTGCCCCCCACCTTGGATTATTTAAACAAAACAAAACAAAACAAACACTGCTCCCCATGACAGCTTTTCATGTATCTGCCAGCAGAAAACACATCCCCTTGAGTGATTTCTGCTATGGGCTTAATACTTCTCTTTCCTGTTGGTTTCTAGACCCTTCTCCATCGTAGTCATCCCTGTGGGCACCCTCTGAGCTGCAACCTAGTCTTTCAGTAAGAGGCGCCTTAGAACTGAGCATACGTCACCAGGTGTGAGCTCACTGATGGAGACCGCAGGAGCTACCACGTCCCCTTTTCGGCTCACCATACTTCCGTTGATGCAACCTAAGTTTTGAAGTAGCTGAATATCTGTTTCTTTCAACCCCTGCTGACTTAACCTCGAAGTCATTTAAAAGCTTATGTTTTTTTCTTATGTGTCCCTGAGGGGCTTGCTATCCCATATCCTGTATGTAAACAGATGAGTTTCCCCAGCACTGTTATCTGTTTTACATTTATCCCACTAAGTCTCTTCTTCTGAGTTTTGGCCCCAATTTCCCCCCCACCCCTTTTGAGAATTTCCTTATGATTCACTTGAATGAACATGTTTGGCTCCCAATTACAAATTGCTCACATTAAAATTACTTCATCACTCAATCCCCAAACAAAATTTACATCATCTCAGCTCCAAGACAGATTCTCTTCAAGTCCCTCACTATGTGACCCATGCTGGGTCCCCCGGGCTATTGACAAGGAAGTCCGGGCAAGCCCTACTCTTGGGTCTCTGGCCTATGCACATGATGGGGAGAGGCACCCATGGCCTTCAGTGCCTAAAACCCTGGACCAGTGTCAGAAAACTTGAACTGTCTCCTGTAATCCATCATCCCCACACCTTCTGGGAAATGAATGAAAATGAGCCGAACACAAGGGGACGAAGCAGATGGTTGGGAGGATTCCATACTGGATGCTGAGCAGGGAACTCCACGAGGCGGAGGCCCTTGCTCCCACTGTCTCGGGACTCCGCGCCAGCTGTCAGCAGCTGGACACCAGAGAGAGAACCACATCATGATGAATACTCGTCAGGAGCTATCAACCCTGAAAAATGACAATGGCTAACATTTGTGAACTGCTTTGAGTTTTCAACATTCTTCTCCCTTGTAGTAACCCTTGCAGACAGGAAGGCCAGGGAGTCATAACCCAGTCTGACAGATGAGGAAACTGTAAGATTTGAAGAGGCTGGGAGATTTGTCCACACCCACAGCACTTGGGAGGTGGAGGCAAGGTCGAGTGTCCTGCCTTGGGGTCCAGTGTTTTTGGCAACTTTAAGCTGACTGTCAGGTCATCCATTATTAAGTGCTGAGCTACCACCTGCCCTGAGGCTGATGCTGGCTTAGACGCTGGAGGGGTGACACACACGAGTATAACACATGAACTCTGACCTCCGTGAGCTCAAAAAACCCTACAGTACTTTGTTCAGGGACCTGAGGGGGTGGGGCAACCCCTGAGCACAAGAGCCAATGAGAGAAGAGGAAGGCGGAGGATACTTCCGGTGAGGGGCAGGGCTTGGGCTGGTTGCAAAGTCTGGGGCACAGGCGTGAGGGAGATGGGTGTGGGTGTGGAGGGCTGAGAAGGGACTGGCGTCAGTGGGGATCAAGGTGAAGAAAACAGGATGGAGAGAGTGGCAGTCACTAGCCTTGATCAAGTGAAGGAGGAAACAGAATAGGCTTTATCTTGAAAGCAGGACTCCATCTTGGGCTGGACTGTGGACTTTGAGCTATATGCTCAATATCTATGGCAACGACATACCAACTGGAAAACCAGCACCGCCCCCACCCCCACCCCCCAAAGCGAGGAAGAGCCCCAGGGCTCTCCATCGCCTAAAAGAATACCCTAATTATCTGTGTCACCGAATAGAATCATACATTCTATTATGCTTATTGGGGTATGACCACAGGCCTATTGATAATTGTCCACTGTTAACTACCTAGGCTTAAGGCATATGAATCACGGGGGTTAACTTTGATTGTCAGGGAATTTGGGGAGGTGGATTTGTGCACTTAGGGTATATAAGGTTTTCACAAAAATTGGTCGGGGTCCTTGCCTAAGAGGAGACTCTGCCTTGGGCCCACTGGTCATATGGCTACAACACAAGGAAGTGAAACCCATGCTTTAGGCGTCCAGTCCTCAAATATTTATCAGGCTCTGCTGCAGGCTGGTGTGGCAATGGCAGGTGGAGCAGGTGGGACACGGTCTCCCCCCGCCCCAGGAAGGGGACAGACAGGACTGAATGTCTCCTCCCCACACCCCAGGAGCATGAGCCATCTTCTACTCTTTGACACTCAGAGGAATAAGCCTTACAGTTTTCTGACATTTGTTTTTATTTAAATTGTAAACAGTCTTTTCACTACCTTAGCTCAGAATTTCCTTCAGCATCAGCTGTGGAGCACTAGCCCTGTTCTCTGTGTGCACTTAAAAAGGGAGAAACCTTAATACTTTACCCCCCGCCCACTTGGGAAGGCACCATGCTCAATACCACCTTAAAGGCTCTGATAAGTCCTGCAGAAAGAGGACACTTTTGGTTTGAGCAGAGAACCCTATTTCAAGGGATTCTGAGGAATATCTCATGAAACTGGTGGCCTCACAGCCACTGTCCCATCCCATCTGGCCCTCACAACTGCCCTGTGAAAAGGGGTTATTATCTTTATGTCAGGTGAGAATACTGGGACCAAGAGTTTAGCGCTTTGCCGAAGGACACGCACATTGGAATTCTCCGATTAAGGTCTGGACTCGATAATATGAATCTACAACTTTGTCCGAGTTCAGCCTTACAGTGTCGGAGTCATCTTTTAAAGATGATTATTGGATTTTTCTGATTAACAAAGTATATGTACTTTTTTTTGGGGGGGGTGGATACAGAAAATTGTGCAGGAAGAAATAAAAGTCATACATGATACCAGTCTAATGGCAGAAAGTGAAGAGGAATTCAAGACCTTCTTGGTGAGAGTGAAAGAGGAGAGTGAAAAAGCTGGTTTAAAACTCAGCATTTAAAAAACTAAGATCATGGCATCTGGTTCTATCACTGCGTGGCAAATAGGGAAAAAGTGGGAACAGTGACAGATCTTATTTTCTTGAGTGCCAAAAATTACTGCAAATGGTGACTGCCACCATGAAATTAAAAGGTGCTTGTTCCTTGGAAGGAAAGCTACATCAAACTTAGCATATTAAAAAGCAGAGAGATCACTTTGCCAACAAAGGTCTAGTCAAAGCTATGGTTTTTCCAGTAGTCATGTGCAGATGTGAGAGGTAGACCATAAAGAAGGTTCGCACTGAAGAACTGATGTTTCAAACTGTGGTGCTGGAGAAGACTCTGGAGAGTCCCTTGGACAGGAAGGAGATCAAACCAGTCAATCCTAAAGGAAATCAACCCTGAATATTCATTGGAAGGACTGATGCTGAAGGTCCAATACTTTGGCCACCTCTTTGATGTAAAGAGCTGATTCATTGGAAAAGACCCTCATGCTGGGAAAGATTGAAGGCAGGAGAAGGGGACAATAGAGGATAAGATGGTTGGCTGGCATCACCAGCTCAATAGACATGAGTTTGAGCAAACTCCGGGAGAGAGTGAAGGACAGGGAAAGCTGGTGTGCTGCAGTTCGTGGGGTCACAAAGGGTCGAACATGACTGAGCAACTGAATAACGACAAAAGAGTGACATAAAGCTGATCAGACATGGACTCTCCCAGAAGCCTGGGCTGATTCAGAAGCCCCCTTCCTTGGGTATATCCTTCCTCCCCCAACACTTAGCTCCTCTTGGCAGGGGCAGTGAGGCCTGTGGCTGGAGGTGGTTGCTGGATTTCAGTTAAGATCAGATGGGTACTTTGAGATAAACAGTAAGATGACAAGCCAAAAAGCATTTATGTTATTGATCAAACAAACTTGTAGAAAACCACACAAGCCAAATTCCTACATCATTTCCTGTGTGTACAATAACTACTTTTTAAAAAAACTCTGCTGAACAAGACCTAAATTGATTCAATTCACTGTATAATTAAACAATGTTTTCTTTTTAAAAGAGTAAATGTAAATTCTGGGTTTTGAGAGATTATGTATTTTTCATCAGGAAATTCCTACAAAGCCTACAATGACAGACCAAAATAAACACTGGTTTGGGAACCATGGACAAGTTGTGTTTTTTTTTTTTTTGTATTTATATTTCACCTGAACCAGGTTAAAAAGAAATGAAGACTCAAGGTATAAATTATAAAGCATATATTTTTGTAAAGCAAGCCACAAATGAAATAATACGATATCTAGATTGTCACATTCATGGAGACAGAAAGTATAAATAAATGCTGGCTCCCAGGGACTAGAGGAGGGAGTAAAGGGTTATTTTTGATGGGAGTTTCAGTTTTGCAAAATAAAACAGTCCTGTAGATGGGTCACACAATACCATGGATTTACCTAACTACTATGTATACTAATAATTAAAAAGTCAGGATGGTGTATTTTATATTGTGTGTGAAAGTTTTAGTCGCTCAGTCATATCCAACTCTTTGTGACCCCATGGACTGGGGCCTGCCAGGCTCCTCTGTCCATGGAATTCTCCAGGAAAGAATAGTGGAGGGGGTTGCCATTCCTTTCTCCAGGGGATCTTCCTGACCCAGCGACTGAACCCAGATCTCTTGCACTGCAGGCAAAATCTTTACATCTGAGCCACCAGGGAAGCCCCGTGTTATGTGTGTGCTGTGCAAAGTCACTCAGTCATGTCTGGCTCTTTGCAACCCATGGACTGTAGCTTGCCAGGCTCCTCTGTCCATGGGGATTCTCCAGGGAAGAATACTGGAGTGGGATGCCATGCCCTCCTCCAGGGTACTGTAGCACAATTAATTTAAAAAATAAATTAGGTGTTTGGGATTAACAGATACACACTACTATATATAAAATAGGTAACCAACAAGGACCTATTGTATAGCATAGGGAACTATATTCAATGTCTTGTAATAACCTATAATGGAAAAGAGTCTGAAAAAGAATATAGAATATACGCACACACACACACATATATATATTGATATGTTGTAGCCACGCGTTCCAGGAAACAAACTCACTTAGAAGGACAATGCAGACAGTGCAGTGCAGTTTATTCTCTGGCAAGCCCAAGGCAGAGGCTCCTCTTAGCCAAGGACCCCCACCAGTTTTTGTGAAAACCTTATATACCCTAAGTGTATGTGCACAACCCACCTCCCCAAATTCCCTGACAATCAAAGTTAACCCGTGATTCATATGCCTTAAGCCTAGGTAGTTAACAGTGGACAATTATCAAAAGGCCTGTGGTCATACCCCAATAAGCATAATAGAATGTATGATTCTATTCAGTGACACAGATAATTAGGGTATTCTTTTAGGTGATGGAGAGCCCTGGGGCTCTTCCTTGGGTTGGGGGGGGTGCTGGTTTTCCAGTTGGTATGTCGTTTCCATAGATACTGGGCACATACCTCAAACTCCACAGTCCGGCCCAAGATGGAGTCCTGCTTTCACGATAGAGCCTGTTCTGTTTCCTCCTTCAGATATATGTATAACTAAATCACTGTGCTGTACACTGAAACTAGCGCACCGCGGTAAGTCAACTACACTTCAATTTGAAAAAGTAAATAGTAAATTACAGTGAAGATATATGAAAAAAAAAAAAACAACCCTGAATATATGATACAGGACCTTTAAGCTCCCTGGAGAAAGAGGATGATATGAGAAGAGCAGTGGCCTGGGTTTAACTGCTGTGCTCAGACTCACCCAAGTCGTTCCTCCTGCATTCTCTGTGCTCAGCCACACAGGCCTCGTCTGCCCCTCCAGCGTGTCCACTTTGTCTCCATACTGGGGTCTGTGAATCTACTTGTCTCTTGTGCCTAGAACACACTTTCAACCCCAGATCTTCACACAGTTACTGCATCCAAACTTACTCTACTGGCTGCATGATAGCATCCGTGACAGAGGTAAGGCTACTGTCCGAGAAGACGGCAGGCTAATATTTCAAAATAATCTTCTTACCAGGGTTTGGATGCCAGTTTCCTTTATGGATCCGAGATGGAGGGGGGGCAGTGAGGAAACAAAGTAAAAAGGCCATCAATCTTGCCAACAATCTCCTAGAATGGCAAGCCTAGGGCAGGAGGATGTGTTAATTTCTTCCTTCCTGCCACCCACAGGTGGATAGGGTTCTGAACAAAGGCACTTTAACAGTCAGGCAGAGGGGCAAGATTCTCTGAGGGAGCCCACTATGTGTGATTATAACAAGAAAAGCAATGGAAAGCAAGTCAAACAGTTCCAAGATGGAGTCAGAATTGACTTCTCCCTGCAACAACAATGCTCGTCTGTGCAGCCCTCGCTGTTTTGTCAGGCACTGGTGTAGACATTTGGTTGCATGAGCGAGCCGCCTTCACAGGGCTGGTGTTCCACAGAACATAACAATACAGTAATAATCATCAGCAAGCATAAATTAAGTCTATGGGGTAATGAGAAAAAAAAAAAAAAAAGGCGAAGGGTATGGAGAATCTCCAGGCAGGTCCTGGAGAGTGATTTTAAACAAGAACCTTAGGGTCAGCTCTGCTGAGAGCATGACATTTGAGAAAAGAATGGGAGGCAAGAGTTCATCATGGAAACACGTGAGTGAACCACTCCACACAGATACAACAGTCAACACAAATCCATCAAGCAGAGACCTGCTGATGTAAATGGAGGTACACAGACAGCTGGGAATTCAGGCTTAGAGTCCAGGTTTAAAAAAAAAAAAATTCAGACTAAATAAGTATAGTTACAGGAGCTCAGCTTCACTGGTCATCAGGGAAATGCAAATTAAAACCACAGTTTGGGACTTCACTGATGGTCCAGGGGCTAAGATGCCAAGCTCCCAATGCAGGGGGCCTGGGTTCGATCCCTGGTCTTATTTTAGATCCTGCATGCAATTAAGAAGTCTGCATGCCACAATGACGATCCTGCAAGTTGAAACTCAGACCTAGCACAGCCTAAATAATTAAAAAACAAAACACAGTATGTTTGCATAGGTGCCTGCTCAGTTGTGTCTGACTCTTTGCAACCCCATTGACTATAGCCCAGCAGGCTCCTCTGTACACAGGGGTTCTCCAGGCAAGAATACCAGAATGGGTTGCCATTTCCTTCTCCAAGGGATCTTCCCAACCCAGGGACTGAACCCACGTGTCCTGCATTGGCAGGCAGATTCTTTACCAACTGAGCCACCAGGGAATCCCAAAACACAGTATGATGCCTCCACAGAAGATAGATGTCACTAACACAAGCATGGCTGTGAACCGTCTAAAACCCTCATGCTTTGCTGGAGGATGGTAAACTTTGCAAAGTTCTTGGGGAACATCTACTGAAGCTGAACACGGGCCACCCGATGACCCAGCAATTCCTTTCCAAGGTATATACCCAAGAGAAATGCACCCATGTGTTCACCAGGAGACATGCATGTCAATGGTCATGGTGGCACTCTTTAGTCAAAACCTGGAACTTACCCAAATGGCCATCCCCAGTAGAAAGGATATTCACACAGTGGAGGCCCTACAGTGGTGAGAATGCATGAACTCCTGCTAAATACCAGCAAAGGGAACAAACTGAAACATACTACTGAAGCTAGACATACGGTGAATGACTCCATGTATATGAAGTTCAAGAACCGGCAGGATCATCTATAGTGATGGAATGTGGGATGGTGGTGACCAGTGTTGGGGGGATTAGGGACCAGGAGGGCCAGAGAGGAACTTCTGAGGGAGTGTCTGTTCTGCTTTTGACTCAGGTGTTGGCTCCTATTCAGTTTGTGAAGAATGTACAAACTGGATTATGTTTTGTCCATTTTTCCTTAGGTATGTTAAACTTTTAAGAGTTTTTTTTTTTTTTTTGGTTGGGGGAAAAAAAGAATCTCTTGGGCGGGGGTGGGAGGAAACAAAGTCAGGCTTGAGGGTGAAGGTTTGAGATTCATCTAGCCTGAAGCCATGAGGAATCCCTTGAGGGTTGCCAGGCTGTGATTCTCAGCTCTCATACCTTTTCTCCCCCTGGACTGAGATCCTGAAGGAAGGGGCTAGGTCTAACTCATGTTTGTGAAAGCATTCAGGATATGCTGCAAGAAGATTACACAACAGATGTTTGTTGAATGAATAACTGAGTGGATGGAAGGAATCTCTGCAAACGAAGAGGCTCCAGAGTAGGGGACCACTGTGGATGTTGCGTCTGAGAGCCCAGCACTGTGACCTTCAGTTTCAGCATTGCTGGGTTTCTCCATATGAAAACTGAGGATGGTAACGCCCCACCTCCACCCTAGAGAGTTGTTGGGACAATCAAATGAAATCATTCAAAGAAAGTGGGAAGCACTTGAGCACATTGATGGACCTCACTGGCCTCCACATCCATAGATGCAGCTACTTCAGAAGTTTATCTCAATCTTCTTCAGGGAAATCAGTTTCATAATACTGTCTGGGTGGGGAGATCCCTATTATAAATGCCTTTTGTGGGGCTTCCCTTGTGGTCCAGTGGCTAAAACTATGAGCTCCCCATGCAGGGGGACTGGGGGTTCGATCCCTGGTCAGGGAACTAGATCCTGAATGCAGCAACTAAGAGATCCCACAGGTCACAATGAAGATCGAAGATCTTGCATGCTGCAACTAAGACTTAGTGCAGCAAAAAAAAAAAAAAAAAAAAAGAGCAACCGGAACTCTCATATTCTGCTAAAAAAAAAAAAAATAAATGCCTTCTGCGATTGAATGGAAGCAAGCCGTGTTGTGGACCATGCTGATTTCAGCTGACAAGAAGTTATCTGAGCTAAGAGCTGCCTATGAAGGACTCTCACCCACTAGAAATCTTGCCTCACAGGTCATTCCTGTACTTAATGATTGAAAGCTCTTTGCTGTTTGGGTGGCTTTATTCATAACAGACAAAGATTAGAAACAACCCAAAAGCCCATCAAAAGGAGAATGGATAAACACATCATGCTCTGTGCATAAAATGGAATGTTACTCAGCCAAAAAGAAGAAACAAAGAATGAACTACTGCTCCAGGCAACAATACAGACTATTCTTATCACTGGAAGAAGTGAAATAAATCAGAAAGGAACAAGGGAAAGGCACCTCCTCTTGCCTGAAGCTGAGTTTAAAAGGTTAAGCTTCATTCTTCCTGCAATTTTATAGCTTAATGGTTCTATATCCATTCGTGGGTCTCACTTGCAGAGAACTCCATGTCTGTGTCATCAATTGCCAATGGTAAAGGAAGGCTCAGCCAAGAGCCTGGGCTGCACTGGGGTCCCCATTCTTCCCTTTCCCTATGGCCAGGGCACAGCAGTGTAGGAGTGTTAAGAAAAATGCTTTGTATCCTCCTACACGCTGGGCTGGAAGAAGCACAAGCTGGAATCAAGATTGCCAGGAGAAATATCAATAACCTCAGATATGCAGATGATACCACCCTTATGGCAGAAAGTGAAGAGGAACTAAAAAGCCTCTTGATGAAAGTGAAAGAGAAGAGTGAAAAAGTTGGCTTAAAGCTCAACATTCAGAAAACGAAGATCATGGCATATGGTCCCATCACTTCATGGCAAATAGATGGGGAAACAGTGGAAACAGTGTCAGAGTTTATTTTTGGGGGCTCCAAAATAACTGCAGATGGTGACTGCAGCCATGAAATTAAAAGATGCTTACTCCTTGGAAGGAAAGTTATGACCAACCTAGATAGCATATTCAAAAGCAGAGACATTACTTTGCCAACAAAGGTTCGTGTAGTCAAGGCTATGGTTTTTCCTGTGGTCATGTATGGATGTGAGAGTTGGACTGTGAAGACAGCTGAGCGCCGAAGAATTGATGCTTTTGAACTGTGGTGTTGGAGAAGACTCCTGCGAGTCCCTTGGACTGCAAGGAGGTCCAACCAGTTCATCCTGAAAGAGATCAGTCCTGGGTGTTCATTGGAATCACTGATGCTAAAGCTCAAACTCCAGTACTTTGGCCACCTCATGCGAAGAATTGACTCATTGGAAAAGACCCTGATGCTGGGAGGGATTGGGGGCAGGAGGAGAAGGGATGAGATGGCTGGATGGCATCATCGATTGGATGGACATGAGTTTGAGTGAACTCCGGGAGTTGGTGATGGACAGGGAGGCCTGGTGTGCTGCGATTCATGGGATCACAAAGAATCAGACACAACTGAGCGACTGAACTGAACACTGTTGGTAGGATTGTAAATTGGTGCAACCACTATGGAGAGCAGTAAGGTCCTTAAAAAACTAAAAACAGAGTTACCATATCATCCAGCAACCCTACTTCTGGGCATATGTCCAGTAAAAAATGAAAACTCTAATTCAAAAAGATACATTCTCCCCAGTATTCATAGCAGCAGTATTTATAATAGCCAAGACATTGAAATGTCCATCAACAGATGAATGGATAAACACGACACAGTGTTATATGTGTGCGTGTGTGTGTATACATATATATGTATGTGTGTATATATATATATGTGTGTGTGTATATATACACACACGTGCATGTGATAAAAAAGAACAAAATAATGTCATAAAAAAGTCAATGCCATTTGCAGCAACACAGATGAACCTAGAGATTATTATACTAAGTGAAGTCAGAAAGAGAAAGACAAATACCATATGATGTCACTTACATGTGGAATATAAAATATGACACAAATGGACTTATTTTTGAAGTAGAAATAGATTCACAGGCATAGAAAACAAATTTATGGTTGCCAAAGGGAAAGAGAGTGGGGAAGGGATAAATCAGGAATTTGGGACTAGCAGATACATACTATATATATAAAAGAGATAAACAACAAGGATCTACTGTATAGCACAGGGAACTATATTCAGTATCTTATAATGTATAATGGAAATGATTCTAAAAGAATATATATATATGTATAAATGAATCATTTTGCTGTACACCTGAAACAGTGTAAATAAACTATACTTCAGTAAAAATAAAAAATGCTTTATTTCACATAAAGTAGGACATCACCAGGGTCTCACCAATCACTGCATTTATTGGTAATAAATACATTCTCTGCAATGAGATGCTCGGAGATAACACTTTAAGCGCATTTCCTACTATTTGTAAAATGACATTTCTAGGAACACTGGTGACTTGATGGGTGACTGAAACACTCTTTTTCATCAGAGGCAGTTAGGGGAGTGGTTGGGGGCACAGACTCTACAGTCACACTGCCTGGAGTAGAATCAAGCTCCGGCACTTGCAGGCTGCTTGACCTTGGACAAATCACCTATTTCCTCTGTCTCTATAAAATGGGAATAATCGCAGTGCCTGGGCTTCCCTGGTGGCTTACTGGTAAAGAATCTGCCTGCAATGCAAGTGATGCTGGTTTGATCCCTGCGGAGGGGAAGATTCCCTGGACAAGGAAATGGCAACCCACTGGAAATGGCAATCCAGTATTCTTGCCTGGAAAATTCCATGGACAGAGGAACCTGGTGGGCTACAGTCCATGGGATTGCAAGCATCGGACATGACTTAGTGGCTAAACCACCAGCAATAGCGGTGCCTACCTGACAGGGTTGTCATCAAGGTTAAATGAGTTAGTATGTGAAAAGCACTTGGAATTGCCTGGCACAGGGAACATACAATGAAATGTTTTTCTCTCACTTCTTCCCCTTTCGCCTCCTCCTCTTTCTCCCTATCCTCTCCCCTCCTCCTTCTTCCTTATCCTCCAATTATAATTATCATCATCATTACGATATAATTACTGCTTTTTCCAGTAAAACGGAGCCTCGGAGCCCCACACTGTAGCTCCCTCCCAGGGTCACTGACAGTGACTAAGACTTCTGTGACTCAGCTGTGGCTTGGTGGCTGCGTGGGATGGGGGGTAGAGCTGAGCCCTGGCAGACTGTTCTCAGGTACGAGGTCTGGCCCTCCAGTGCTAAGGCTGAATTTGTAACCAATAAACGGGCATATGTTCATGAACGTGACCTTCAGCGCTCTGTCTCTGGGGTGGGAGGCGAGGGAAGGGGCATATATACAAACTGACCATGTACGACGGTTCAGATTGTTTTTAGAATTTCTCTGATGCTTCTCCCATCACCATCTCAACCTGAATGAAGGTAATCACCCCTTCAACATTTTGGTGAGAGCTCCTGTTTTTACACATTAAACATAGCGATGCTGAGGTTTACAGGTGTGCGGTCAGACGCTCAGTTGTGTCCCACTCTTTGTGACTCCATGGACTGTAGCCTGCCAGGCTCCTCCGTCCATGGGATTCTCCAGGCAAGAGTACTCGAGTGGGCTGCCATTTCCTCCTGCAGGGGATCTTCCCAACCCAGGGATCAAGCCTGTGCGCCTCACGTCTCCTAGGTTCTTTACCACTAGTGCCAGTTATTTGTGTCCAAGCCTGCCTCTCAGCCTGGGCTGCGGCCCCCTAAGGACAGCAGCCTCCTCTCACTCACCCCTGTAGCCCCACCCTTGTACAATGTCAGTGCTCCAGAAATCCTGGCTTCCTTGATGACTTGCATTGAACCTGACTTTGGGAAGTTCCTTCAGCGCCCTCAGAGTCCTCTTCTGAATCTCCCTGGTGTGGGCAATCTGTGTCCTTTACAGGTAGATACGGCTCCAAGAAAACACAGAAAGTAGTAATTCTACCCCAAGTTTGGTGAATGAACTGAGCAATGCCAATCCTGTCATAGAAATAAATTTACAAGGCTGGGTTCCTTGTGCAGCTCTTAAGCCAAGTCTAGCTGCCATTTCGTTAGAAGCTTTCCAAAAAGTATCTCGAGCAGAGCCTTTAGAACAGGAGGGCGGGGTCCCAAGACCAAGACTCCTTTGGACGCAGCAGGCATTTCTGTGTGAAGCTGTAATGCTGAGATTGGCCACTAGAGGGAGGATGCGTTCTAGGCCCCGGGGGAGCCCCGCAGTTGCTCCAAGAACTTTATAAAGCCTGGCGGCCAGCGCAGCTGCAGTTCACGGCTCAGTCAGTACCTAGCGGAGCCGCTGGTGCCTCCACAGAACATCTCGAGCGCTGCCCGAGGCTGAACGAGGCCAGACACCAAGACAGGGACTCCCACTTGGGCACAAGGTTGAGTCTTGCCTCCTGATCTGATCCTCCTGGAGAAGTGACCCCCGAGACCCTGGGCACCGTGCAGTCTCTATGACTCCGTCTGGATTCGGCTGGCTGTGGGGACAAGCTCTGAGGGGCTGCCTGGGTCTCGGGGTGGGGGCAGTGGCCAGCTCTCCAGCCACCATGGCAAATGCCAGGAACTGAGGGGACAGGTTCTGCAGCTTCACTGGGGGCACTCAGGTGAGTCTGGGCACTGACTGTCCTAGCACCTGGGCATGGCTTCTGAAAGGCAGCCGGAGAACACAGGGCACAGGTTTGGGCATCGCGTGGAGGTGCAGGTCCTAGGAGGGGAGGTCGTAACTGTCAGCCTGGGGGATCTGCCAGGTTTTCATCCATCTGTCTGGGCTGGTGAGTATGGGTATTTGGGAGCCAGAGAAAGTGATCGCTTTAGTGGCAACTCTGCCTGGGTTGTGTCAGAGCTCCAGAGCCTCTTTAGGGAGCAGATGGTACAGGTGACAGTCTCTCCACATGTGTGGTGAATGTGTTTGCATGCGTGTGCCTGTGGGTGTGCCCAGCGGTGGAACGTAGGAAGGCAGAGCTTATTTATAAACCATCTGCACCTCTCTAGTTCTGAGTGATGCTTCAGGTGAACTGAGTACAGTTAGAGGAGGAAAGGGCTCAAAACCTCCTTAGCAATTCTCTCTCCAGAGAGGACCTTGTTCACGGTGGTCCCTATCTGATTTTGAGGAGTTACGAGCCTTGTAGTGTTAAATGCTGGAATCCAGCAAGGATGGGGCCACCCCTCTGCGGGAAGAATTGAGTCCTGCTGCTGCCTGGAAAGGGGCTTTGAGAATTAAGGTGCGGCTCTCAGGTCTGGTCTGCATTCACCATTGCTTTCGCAAAGGGGTCCAAATGGCATTGTTTCTGGGACTAGCTAGGTGGGAGGGAGGTCGAGGGAACCCAGAGACCCCTGTACCAGGCTGCTTGGCAGGATCAGAAGATGCTGGGGGGCTGTGGGTGGTCACCAGGCTCCACCACCATCTCCCTACCTGCCCCATCCATACAGCCCTCCCACATGCCCTGTTCCACATGAGACTCACAGAGACCGTGTGGCTGGGAGGTGTGTCCTCCCCATCGCAAAGGCTGAGGCTGGACGTGTTAGCTGACGGACCAAGCTCCCCGGGGATAAGATGTGGTGCCAGCTTGGGACCCCATGTCCTCTGAGCCCCCACTCCCCACAGGTCACTTTGGTGTCTACTCCCTGCCCGGGTTTCCATGGCACTGGCCCCCTCCCTTCCAGCTCTCTTAGCTCCAGGGTCCCCACTTGGCCCTCTTCCCTGCATCACCGTGGGACTGAAAGGTGGCCACCGAAAGGGACCGACACATGCATCCTGGCCAGAGAAGCCTCGTGCGGAGCCACTGCCCTGGGTGGGGTTAAATGCTGGAACTCCTCCTCTCTGACATTCTTCGGTTCCTGCTCCTCTGGGCTTCACTTGGCTTATCTTTAGAATGGGAACAACGGACCAATGCCACCTGCCCTCTTGCAGTGCCCCGGGAGGTGGGGAGCTCCTGATGGCGTACGATCTGTACAGTGTGGGACGAACACACACACATGCTCCAGGGGTGGGGGTGGAGGGTGGAGGCACTGCTCTATCATCACCACACTTGGCAGTCAGTTGCTCAGACTTGGCCCAAAGGCTATACAACCAATGACTGGAAGGTCTAAATTCCTGCCCCCCATTCCTCAAGAAAGAAAAACAGCCCCAAGTAAAACCTGGGGCAGACAGAAAGCTCTTAGGTTTCATTCTCCAGTAACAAACATTAGCAGAGTCGGCTGAGCACTTCTCATCTCAGTGTGCACTCACATCTGGCCCCTCTCCCTCTCCCCCGCCCCCAGGCTGCAGCTCCACCAGCTGAGGGGTGGGGAGGGGGGGCTGGGAGGGGCCGCCCGACCGACACATTCCAGATAAGGGGCCCCGCCTTCCAGCTCTGGTCCAGGAGCTGATGGGCAGAGAGAGAAGGCGGAAAGGCAGATGGGGAACTGGAGCAACCCCAGCTCTGCAACTCCTCCCCTGGCACTAGGTGCCCCCACAGGCTCTGGGCGGCAGCTGCTGTTGCCTTTGGCAGAGAGAGGGTTCCCCCTCTCAGAGGAGACACTGGCCTCCTGCTTCGTCGCTCCCCAGGACTGAGGCCAGAGGGTGGGGTGCTGCACAGAGCGCTCGTGAAATGAAGGCGTGTCCTCTATAGCTTAGCAGCATTGGAGCTGCCTGGGGCCCCACCTCGAGGCCCTCCCTGGGTGGAGGACTTGGACGGATGGCCAGCATTGGAGACTTGAAAACTGGACACAATTGCAGCCCAGGAGAAGCTGGGTGCAGGGCTCCAGGAACCCCAGGGGGCAGGGAGGAGAGATGCTGGCAGGGCTGTGGGCCCCCCTCCACCCCTTCCTCCCAGAGGCTGGAGGAAAGGCCCACAGGGTCTAGGAACACCCTGAGTGGGCCTGTGCATACAGGCGTATGTGTGTACACGTGTGCAAGGCATGTGACTTCTCATCACTGGAGGTCAAAAGCAGACATCCCATCGTCCCTCCAGGGCCAGTGGAAAGACAGGTGGATGGCCACTGTAGGCTCTGGCCTCCTCTTAGCCCTCCTCCTATGACCCCGAGGTCATAGGTCCCTGAAAAGAAAGGTCAGGTCACGAAAATAGGGGATTTGTGTTTGCTGTGTCTGGCAGAGGGATCCAGCCAGCCTCTTCCTTCACCGTCCCCGTCCCCGTTTACTGGAATGGGGGTTGCCTCTTCCCTTCAGTCAGTGGCTGGTGTCACCTTCCGGCCACCTGCCAGGCCCCACCCCCTCTCCCAGCCGGCTCTCTGGTCCTCAGGGTCGAGTTGGCTCCATGCTGGGCCTAGGACCACCCCCCCCCCCCCCAATCCTCCCAGGGCATTTATCTTCCAAAGAATTCACTGTTTAAAAGTGGATTTTTTTTTTGCTTCAATATCCACATAGCTATGCGCTTTCCTGGTGGCTCAGTGGTAAAGAATTTGCCTGCAGTGCAGGAGACCTGGGTTTGATCCCTGGTTTGGGAAGATCCCCTGGAGAAGGGCATGGCTGCCTGCTCTGGTATTCTTGCCTGGAGAATTCCATGGACAGGTGAATCTAGTGGGCTACAGTCCATGGGGCTGCAAACAGCTGGACCCAACTTGGTGACTAAACAACAACAATCTACAGAAAGAGTACCAGAACCGAAAGTCGACGTAAACTAATGACTGGAAATGAGCTGAAAGCAGAGGCATTTGTGAAATCACTGAGTGTCTATGCAGGAAAAGGATATCCAGTATTTTATGTAAATAAACACTTTGTGATCCAGCCCCCCAAAGGAATTCTTCTGATTATACAAAGAACGCAAACATATCGTAGAAAACCCCCAAAATACAGAGAACAAAACTAAGCGCAAATCCCCACAAGCCCCACCAGATTCCTGTAATACGTCTCACCCGGAGAAACGCAGAACATCTCCACATATAATCTCCTGTCGTGCACTCTGGAATGTATAGATATTGCAAAATGGGATCCTGTGGTGTGCGCTTGTGTAAATGGGGCTGGGTCATTTCAAATAGCGTGGCACTTCCCCATGTCGAGGGGGCATTCCTGGAATTCCACGGGGTCGACTCAAAGCCCCAGCCACCCAGGAGACCACCCGGACACCAGAGCCCTCTCCTGGTCTAGGGCTGCCCAGGCCTTGGTGTCTAGGGTACCCCACCAAGGCCTCCTGCTCCCCAGGCTCCCATGGGGGCCAATCCTGCCTGTGGCCCTCTGAATCCAACTCCTTTGACCATGCCAGTCCAGCCAAGTTTGGGAGCAGTTCTGGTTTTAGCTGTGTTGGTTGGTGGTCTCTGTACTCTGTTTCATGCCTAGCTTCCCCCCATTTCCAACACAGAGCAGAAACCCCAGTCTCCCTGCCGTGCCCAGGACTCCAGAAGCTTGGAGAGGATTCTGTTTGGGTCAGGAGGTTTGACTCCTTCCGGCCCCACCTGGCATGGCTCTCGGTGCCATGGACCCCACCAGCTCAGGGATCCAGCCCCACCCAGAGCTATGAGAGGGAGAGGATAGATCCCATGGTCAGAAAGGTCAGGACTGTGACCGCTCCAAGCCAAGGAAGTTGAGGAGGGGATTCGGATCCTGGTGGCTGATGCCTGCCGATGAGGAAGGGTCCCTGTGTTCAGGCTCGGGGTCATCACAGTGATGCCTTGGTCTACAGATTCATTTCCATCTCCAACTACAGCTTATTCTCTCTCCCCTATATCTGCCCTCTCCTCTCCTGCTGCAGGACGCGATGGAGAACAAAGCCATGTACCTGCACGCCACCGTGAGTGACCGCGACTCCAGCTCCATCTTTGAGGAGCCCTTTGATGGCAGGAGCTTGTCCAAGCTGAACCTGTGTGAGGATGGTGAGTGCCGTGGGCTCGGTCTTGGCTGTGAGGTCAGCCCTGCCCGCCCCCACCCTCCTACCCCACCCAACACCGCTGCCTAATACTGCATAGGTTGAACTTCATGTTCGGAAAGGTCTTTCCTCATTCATGTGTCTCAACACACCTATGTGACCACAAAATGAGACCCATTTCACAGATGAGCTAGTGGACTCTGAGAAAAGCATTAGGCGTCACACAGCTCAGGCTTCCCTGGTGGCCCAGTGTTAAAGAACCCTCCTACTAATGTAGGAGACCCGTGTTTGATCCCTGGGCCAGGAAGATCCCCTGGAGAAGGGATTTGCAACTCACTCCAGTATTCTTGCCTGGAGAGTCCGCATGGTCAGAGGAGCCTGGTGGGCTACAGTCCACAGGGTCACAAAGGGTCTGACGTGACTAAGCAACTAAACGACAACAATCACGCAGCCCACATCGGTCACAGAGCAGCCCCAGCACTGAGTCTCCTCACTCCTAACCCAGTCCTTTTGCCTCTCTGCCATCCTCTCCTCTTCAGTGAGGCTGGGGTCACGCAAAATGCAACTGAACCAAGAAGCCCAGACCCCTCCAGGTGACAGATCTTCAGTCTGCTTCTCAGGGCTTTTGCAAGGAGGAATGCACCTCTCCAGGGTGCTCATCCTTCCCCGAGACTGAGGCCCCAGGTCATGGTGCAGAAAGGGACCCCCTCTCAGTGCACTGTGCTGCATCTCTGGGGGCTAAAACCCTGGAGCAAATGGATGCAGTTTCCTCCTGAGGAGCTCAGAGCATCTTGCCAACAGCTGACTCCTCTGCATCCAACACAGAGCTCCACACTGCTGCTGCTACTGCTGCTAAGTCGCTTCAGTCATGTCCGACCCTGTGCGACCCCATAGACAGCAGCCAACCAGGCTTCCCCGTCCCTGGGCTTCTCCAGGCAAGAACACTGGAGTGGGCTGCCATTTCCTTCTCCAATGCATGAAAGTGAAAAGTGAAAGGGAAGTTGCTCCACACTGAGTAGGTGCTTAATAAATGCTTGTTGCCTGAACACACTCCTCTTTGCAGTTAGTATAGGAGAGGAGAGTTTCATCCTCACTTCAAAGATGAACTGAAGGAAACTCACGTGAGAGTTTTGTGAAGCTTTGTGAGCAATGAGATGGAGATTGGCTATCTTAGTTAGGCTTCTCCAGGGAAACGGAACCAGTATGATGTCTACACTTATGAAGAGACCGATTATGAGGAATTGACTCACCTGGCTATGGAGGATGGGAAGCCCCATGATGTTCCCTCTGTAGGCTGGAGACCCAGGAAAGCCAGTGGTGTAGTTTAGTCTGAGTCAGAAGGCCTGAAAATCAGAGAAACCAATGGTGTCAGTCACAATCTGAGGGCCAGAGAGGATGAGATGCTATGTCCCAGCTCCAGTATGCAGACGGGAAGTAAAAAGCAAATCCTGCCATCTTTTGTTGTATTCAGACCCTCCACCCACACTGGGGAGAACAGTCTGCTCTGATTCCACCAATTCAAAAGCTAATCTCATCCAGAAACACCCTCAGAGACACCCAGAATGTTTAATCTGGGTACCCCACGGCCAACCAAGCTGACATAAAATCAACCATTCCAGATGCCTTTATTCAAACTTTCTCTCAAGCACTGTGTTTCACTGTGCTCCACTCTGCCAGCTGCCTTCATCTTGAAATTCCTCAAAATTAGAAATGACTCCTCATTCAGCCCCATCTTTCCTCCCACCAGGTGCTGAGAGCAGGGAGGGAAGATGGGTGGCTCAGGCAGGATTGGGGATTGTCTCAGCAGCGAGAGGGGAGAGGAGATCTGGGCTCCTTTCCAGGTGGTGCTAGTGGTAAAGAATCCGTTTGCCAATGCAGGAGACATAAGACACTCAGGTTTGATCCCTAGGTCGGGAAGATCCCCTGGAGGAGGGCATGGCAACCCACCCCTGTATTCTTGCCTGGAGAATCCCAAGGACAGAGGAGCCTGGCGGGCTACAGTCCATGCGGTCTCAAAGAGTTGGGCACAACTGAAGTGACTTAGCACACACACACCTGCCCTAGTAAACTTCCCACCATCAGAACTGTTTCTTGGATTCCAGTTAACAGACACATTTTGAGGACCCACAATGTGTCAAGCTATGGGTTAGATGCCAGAGATGCTCCAGAGAGAAATTAAACCATTCTTGCCTTCCAAGGGCTTCTGATCCCAGTGGAAGGGACTGGCATGGAGACAGTTACCCACCATGTAAAGGAGGTAAAAATATGTGATTATTAAAGTCAAGAAGGATGAACACTTTCTGGTGAAGGCCTTAAAGACTGAATACCATTTTATAAGAGAAGAGGTAGATGGGAAAAATATTACCAGCTGAGCTGCACTGAGATGGGCTGGTGTTTCTGTCAAGTTAATGACGCCTGGGAAGAGATGAAGGACCCTGGGGTGTTGCTTCACTAGTTAGTGCTCAGCTGTTCCCCATCATCACATCCACAAAGGTCCAGGTGGCTTTTATATCCTTCAACTACCCTCTCTCCCCACCAGCCCATCAATAAACAGGCCCGGTTTGGCAAGAAAGAACGGGGGTACAGCTCAGAGGGGTAATTGTAGGACCGTGAGGGCCAGTATTGGGCACCAGTGGGGAAAGTCACGGCAGGGAGACCCTGGGGTGGGAAGAGGCCTGGGGGGCTGCTGTTGGGTCATCATTTCTCCTTCTCTTGACCTCATCGTACCCCCCCTTTACCGAACCTGGGATTTAAAAGGCCATTTGGGGCTTCCTTGATACCTCAGATGGTGAAGAATCTGCCTGCAGAGTGGGAGACCCAGGTTCAATTGCTGGATTGGGAAGATACCCTGGAGAAGGAAATGGCAACCGGCTCCAGTTGCCTGGACTATTCCACAGAGGAGCCTGGCGGGCTACAGTCCATGGGGTTGCAAAGAGTTGGACACGACTGAGTGACTGAGCACATGGATGAACAAAGACAGGGATCCTTGGAATCTAAAGGAGGCAGAACAAATCAGTTCTAAACCTGATTTGCACATTGTCTGGGTCTCCTCCACACTCATTCCTTACCAGACATGGGGTGGGGGCGTGAGGACTGGAGTATTGAGATGAAACAGCCACCTAAAAGCTCCTGGGTTTCTTGGATTTCCCCTTCCCTGTCATTTCTAAGAGGAAAATGGTGAGCTCTGACTTGGGGAAATTCAAGCCAGATTTGGTCTGTTTCCCCAGCACTTGGCTTCTTTGACCCTCATCTCTGGAGAGGGAGGAAGGGGTGGGGCTGACTGGCAGAGAGAGGTGGACAGAGGTGAGGACCAGCCCGCCCCCCAGGCTTTGAGTAAATGAAAGCAGAGTTGCTGGGACTCCAAGTCCCTCCCTGTATTTTCCCCCTGAAAACAGGGAGGTGGGAAGAGAGGCAGTGCCTCCACTGGGCCCCAGGGATCTTAGGATCAGCGGAAGCAAAGCTGAAAAACTGCAGCCTAGATAATGAGGTAGTGTGTGTGTCTCTGCGACCCCATGGACTGTAGCCCGCCAGGGTCTCCTGTCCATGGGGATGTTCCAGGCAAGAATACTGGAGTGGGTTGCCATGTCCTCCTCCAGGAGATCTTCCCAATCCAGGGATTGAACCCGCATCTTCTGTGTAGGACTCAGGCTTTAACGCAGGAGGGACTTTAAAGTGTTAGGCTGTACATGCCTTATTTTCAGGCACTGGAAACCCCTCCCCCCTCTCCTCCTTTACTTTTTTGTCCATCTGTCTTTTCCTCCTACCCTGCCTCCACCCCTTCCCTTCTGTTCACAGACCAGGTGAGAAGGAAGCTGAGGGGCTATTCAGGCTGCAGCTCCCCATCCCCGCCATGACCCTCTCTGGCGTGGTGCCTCCCACATCCTTCCAGGCTCTCTCCCTTTCACCCTCAGCTCCCTGGTGACACCTTTGGGACCTCTCCATCCTCTGCACACCTTGGCCGGGCCCCCTCTTAGGACCCCACCTGCCTCCTCCCTGTGTCTGAGCCCCACTGTGGACAGGAACGCGCCCAGAGCAGGGGCTTCATCACCTCTGGGTCTCCAGTGGGGAACCTCACCTGTGTGGTTGGAATTCATGGGCAGGCTCACGGCAGAACGTGACCTCCAAGGTCTTCCAGCCAAACCCTCTCTGACCTTGGTGCCCACTGACGCCTCCCACGGAGGAGAAACCCAAAGAGAGGCTGTCTGGGCCTCGACCCCTCCTCCCCCAGCTCCCTCTGTGCCTGCCCCCTCCTCGCTTACCTCCATGGTCCAGCCTTTCTCTTCCCGCCTGAACAGCTGAAGCCTCTCCTGTCTGGCGGCAGTAGGCGGAGGGCTGGGCGTGGGTGATGTTTGGCAGGGCCTGGCTCCTCCACGGCCCTCTCCAAGGGCCAATGAGAGGTGTTAGTGTCAGAAAAATATTGCAGTCATGCTCACCCCGCGGCCTCGGGCCCTCCACCACGCTCTGAGCATCATCCACCGGCTGCAAATGGGCGGCCCGCGGAGGTAATGAGTTACACATGCGACGCCTGCAGCCAGGCCGCTTGCTGAATGTAGGGTCCGAACTCCCTGTTCCTGCGTCCCTGCCCCATAAAATTAAATTATTATCCTCGGGGAACCTCCACGTCTACTTTCTCAGCCATCGAACCTCCTCAGTTCATACGGCGTAGCTGAGGGCTGGCGGGCAGCCGCCCAAGGGTGGGAGTGGATTTCCAGGGAGGCCCCCAGCTATCTTGGCCCCGCCCCCTCCACAGGTTGGAGAATCAGGCACCCAGGCCGGAGAGCAGAGATGTTAACTTGTGCGGTGCCGCGGTGCGCTCAGCTCCGCGCGCGCTGACTCCGGCTGTGCTCACTGGGGCTGGTGGGCAGGTGCGATCCTGGGTGTCTCTGGCCCCTTTCTTTCCACAAGAGGGAGGGACAGCCAGGGAAGGTGCCAAGAGCCTGGAGAGTGAACTTCGCCCAGCCTAGGATCTGTGCAGTGTGTCTTCCGTTGCCCCTCCACGTCCACCTCCTGCCACTCAGCTATCTGCCTTGTGGGGAGCCACCGCGGCATGGAAGATGGGAGATTGGTGTGTTTATTTCCCAGATCCTGTCCTATGGGGTCACCTTGGGCTGCTGTGTCCTTCCACCTGAGTTCACAGCTCCTTGTAACCACGCCCTCCACGTGGCTTTCTGCTTCCAGGCTCCAGTAAGTGCAGCCCTGGTGGGCTCTGAGAGCCCAGGACATATGCCTGAGGACACCACTCTGGCTCTTGTGGGCGTCTCACACCCTTGGCTACACCTTTGCACATATTCCCTTTTTAAAATCCTGTGACATTCTCTGATTTGAGCTGGCTGGCTGCCTCACTGGGGTCCTGACGCCCTCATCCTCGGTGTTCCCATCTGCAAAATGGGAATAATGTTACTTAGCTCTTGGGACCTTGGAGGAATCAGGTTATATAACCTGAATGAAGCACTTCGGACCTAGTACACCCTCAGTACACAGATACTTCACCTCCTTGCCCTTTGGGGAGTCCCCTGAACACCTTGGGGAAATGGAGAAGGATGGGGGAGACAGAGAGGTCAGGAGCAGCGGCTGTCACCCAGGGTCTCCCAGGAAGCACCCATGCCACTTCTCAGAGACCCCCGGCCCAAACAGTGTTTTAAGTTTGGTTCCTCCCTTTTCTTAAAGAAAGCAGTGTTTGGGTAGTGGGCTTCCCCATGAAGCCTAGATACTCAAGGAAACCGAGCAATTTCTTTTAGTCCTATTCTCCAAATAGTAGAATCTGTAAGGAATATTCTGGGTCCCCAGGGCACCTGGTTCTGTGGCAAGTCCATGTCTGTCCACTCCCCACCTCTGTCAAAGTCACTAGGTCCCTGAGATTGCCTACCGGAAGAGTTAGGGGTGTGTTTCATGGTCGCTGGGTGGAAGCTGGCTTTGCTTCAGACCCACGGCCTTGCTCGCCCTGGGCACCTGGGGGCACATATAACATCTCTAACATCCATAGTAGTCTGCCTCATCCATTACAGGGATGGCCTTGCAGGGCGGCAAGAAGCACTGGCCCTGGAGTCCCATGGACTGGGCTCCATGTCAGGCTCTGACACTTGCAGCCTGTGTAATCCTGATCGGGGGCTTCCCATGTATCTCAGGAGTAAAGAATTCGCCTCCCAAGGTGGGAGATGCAGGAGATGTGGGTTCGATCCCTAGGACAGGAAGATCCCCTGGAGGAGGACATGGCAACTCACTGCAATATTCTTGCCTGGAGAATTCCATAGACAGAGGAGCCTGGTGGGCTACAGTCCATGGGGTCGCAAAGAGTTGGACACGACTGAGCACGCAGCGTGCAACCCTGTTTGAGTTCTTAGCTCCCTCTCCTCTGTACAATGGAATAATAATGGCTCAAGACTCAGGGTTCTTGACAAGCAACATGAGTTATTCCACATTTAGTCCTTGCAGTGCCTGGTGTATGCTGAGTGCTCCTAACCATTAGATCTTAGGTCCAGTGTTGTTGCAGCCTTTCTGTCTGCCTGGGTCCACCCTGGGGCCCACCCAAGGCGCTCCAGTTCCTCCTCATGCCCTGTTTTCAGTCTTCAGGACAGAGAGCTTCCTCCCTTCCTCGTTCTAGGTTTATCTGGGGTTGATTCCTGGTGTCAGATAACAAGCATTGTGATGGATGCCTCCTGGCTTTTCTCTATGTCTTTCTCGGGCCATCGACCTGGCCTCCCTGGCCCCTGTCAGCCCGTCCATCCACAGTCATGCTGAACTGTGGGTACGTTCCCTCTGGCTGGCACTGCATGCCTTGGACTCCAAATGCCCCAATACCCAGCGCTGTGTCTTGCCCATAGAAGGATCTTTACTTGCTGAATGGCCAACCACATCCTTGTTCACCAAGCGCAGAAGCACCAGGATAAAGGAGGGCGGAGAGAGTTGAGTTTAAGACATAAGGAACTGAGACTTAAATCATCCAAAGAGGACAGGGTTTTATAATGCTGCTGATGCAAACAGAAGTGAAAGATCTTGGGTCCTGCCTTCAAGGGGCTCAAAGTCCCCAGAAGAATTCTCCTGCCAAGACGGGAAACGCATTGACTGCTGACAGACCCTGCCTTACAGTGTGATTCATTCTCTAATGGAAGTGCAGTTAGAGGGGAGAATTTCACAGTCTACCTGGGGGAGAGAGGAAGTTCTCCTGTGACATAGGAGTGTGGAGGTGTGGACAGGAGCAGTTTTGGAAAGGCAGTGGAATTCACGGTTAGTAGGTCCTGGTGAGATCAGGGAAGCCTGAGGGGATGGAGAGCACCGGGAAGACGGGAGGGGCAGCTCTCACTTGGGATGTGTGAAGTCGGGATTAAGAAAGGGCCTCGCTTATTGGTAGAGCCAATCAGAGTCTAGTGTGAGCCACATGAGCAATTCTAAATTTTCTAGTAGCCACACAAAAAGATACATCTGAAAAAAAATTTAAATACAGGAACATATTTAATTGAATCCAATATATTCAAAATGGTTGGTTGGGCTTCTCAGGTGGTGTTAGTGGTAAAGAACCTGCCTGCCAATGCAGGACATGTAAGAGACATGGGTTCAATCCCTGGGTTGGGAAGATCTCCCGGAGGAAGGCATGGCAACCCACTCCAGTATTCTTGCCTGGAGAATCCCATGGACAGAGGAGCCTGGTGGGTTAGGTCCATAGGACTGCAAAGAGTCAGACATGACTGAAGCAACTTAGCACACAGCACACATTCAAAATATTATCAATTTGATTTGTAATCAGTGTAAAAGTGATGGAGATATTTATATCTTCTTACTCAGGCTGAGCCTTCAAAATCCAGTGGGCATTTTTGCATTCCGAGCCTGTCTTATCTTTGGCCACATTTCAAGTGGGTCAGAAAAGATGTGACATCAGAAGAGAAAGAGTCAGAAGTGGAGGTTGAGAGACAGCAACAGTGACTGCAGAGAGGGGTAGGGGAGCAGTGTGCTTTAGCAATGAGGAAAAAGTGTACAGTCGTGTGATGTGGGAGCTGGGGCTTTTAGGAAGAAGAGAGAGAAGGTTCTGGAAGTAACAATGAGGAGCAAAGAAAAACACCCCCTGCACCTTTAGATTGGTTGCATGAGCGTAGGAAAAAGAAATATACGCTTAAGCAGGTTTCAGTTGAAACAAGGAAAAAAAAAAAAAAGAAATCTTCCAAGCAGAGGTTGGGGGAATCAGGAATTTTTCGGATGACTGGCTGGGAGGTCTGGGGCCACAGTGGGAAGTTTTCAGCAGACTGGGAGGGAGATGTTAAGGAGGATAAACAGGGCTGCCTGGGGATTACAGCGGGTGATGGGGAGCCCTGGGGCTTCATGGAGCTGGTAGAAGCCAGGACCAAGGCTGGGATGCTGGTCTTGTGGCAGAGCTGCTGGCAAAGCTGAATGTTGGTGATGGGGGTCTTGGCAGGAGTGCAGAGTCCTAAAACTCCAGCACCCCCTCCCTGGTGTGTGGGCCGGGGGAGGGAGGGGTCTTGTCCTGGAGCACCAGGAGCCCTGGAGATCATTTTGGCCTTTGTGGAGGCAGGGAGATCGGGGGAGGCCAGGGCAGGTGATGGGAGGATGGCAGGGGTCCAATAGAAGTGATGATACAGTGTGATATATGCAAACTATCTCAGTGCAATGGCTCCCCTTGATGGAGCTCGTGGCACAGGCAGGCACTGTGCCTGGGGCTTCAATACACTGTCTGCATTAAACCTCAGGTTGTATTATTAGTCCCAGTTTGTCAATGAAAAGATGACGTCTTAGATGAAGTTAATTGCCCGAAGTCACCCAGCTAGTCAGAGGCAGAGCCTGGATTCCAGTCCACAGCTGCCTGATCCTTAAAATCCTGCCCCTCAGCACAGCTCACCTGGTTCACTGCAGTTCCAGGACTCAGAGACCCTGTGCATTTAAGAACCAGGCTGCTTGTGGTGAAGGGCTCTGAGCGGATTCTTGGGAGTTTCAGAGGTGGAGCTGTCCTGGGTTATGACATAGCTAGGGCAGGGCCGTGGGAATAAATGGCTGTGATGCAGGAGACAGATGGGATGAATTATTCTAAAAGGTGCCGCTGGCAAGAAATAGATATAAACCCAAATAGGCTTGGACAAGAGCATAAGGACGGAGTCTTAAGTGGCTTTGGCAGGAAGCCTGGGACAGTAACCTCTATGGATATTAGGTCAGAAAAATGCCCCTCCCTCCCTCTTCACTACACCATCTCCTGGGGCTTCTGGAGTCCAACCTGCCCATGCAGAGTTCAGCAGGAGGATTGGGAAGACATAAATCCAGCCATGACGAGGGGGCCCAAAGAGGTAGGGTTGGCGGGGACCCTGCCCTGCAGACACATATGCTGGCTAACCTAAGATCCAGCCACAGAGCTGGTGGGGACCTGTGATGGTCCCAGCCTTCTGCATGGCATCCTGAAGCCCACCTGCTCCCTGATGCCTTCCCACTTCCAGTTATCTGGCTTGAGGTTGAGTTCAAGTCAGGATAACCAAGATGTTCACAGCGGGCAGAAGAAACCCTGTCTTTAGGAAATCTTGTTAAAAAAGTCTATCACACAGAGTGAAATAAGTCAGAAAGACAAATATCGTATATTAACCCATATATGTGAAATCCAGAAAAATGGTAAAGTTGAATTTATTTGCAGGGCAGGAATAGAGACACAGACATAGAGAATGGACTTATGGAGCCAACAGGGGAAGGAGAGGGTGGGAGAAATTGAGATAGTAGCATTGACATTAATATATACACTTGGAATTCTCCAGGCAAGAATGCTGGAGTGGGTTGCCATTCCCTTCTCCAGGGGATCTTCCCGACCCAGGAATCAAACCTAGGTCTCCCATCAGCAGGCAAATTTTTTACTGTCTGAGCCACCAGGGAAGCCCCTAATACATATGCTATCATGTGTAAAATAGATAGCTAGTGGGAACCTGCTGTATAGCACAGGGAACTCAGCTCGATGCTCTATGATGTCCTAGAGCAGTGGGATGGGGGTGGGTAGGAGGGAGACTCAACAGGGAGGGGATATATGTATATATACATATAACTGATGCACTTTGTTGTACAGCAGAAACAAACCCAACATTGTAAAGCAATTGTATTCCAATTAAAAATAAGAAAGAGAGGCAGCTCCAGGGACGGGGCTGGCTCTAATCTCGGAGATGCAACAGTGAGTGGTGGCGTGAAGCAAGATATTAATTTCTCTTCCTGGGAATTGAACCTGGGTAGCCTGGATGGAAACCAGGAATTCTAGCCATCAGATTAGCAAGGACTAGAGGCTAGAAGCTGTTTTTCCCTGGATCTTTGCCACCAGTGAAAAATGCATTTATCGTGGAGGCAGAAACTGTAACCTGCCTGCCTGCTAAGTTGCTCAGTCGTGTCTGACTCTTTACCACCCTGTGGACTGTGGCCCACCAGGCTTCTCTGTCCATGGGATTCTCCAGGCAAGAATATTGGAGTGGGTTGCCAGCCTCCTCCAGGGGATCTTCCCCACCCAGGGATCGAACCCACCTCTCTTACATCGCCTGCATTGGCAGGCAGGTTCTTTACCACTGGCGCCACCTGAGAAGCTCTAGAAACTGTAAATGCAGGTATGAAGTTTATTATTAGAGACATAGCACACGAGCAAGTGGGAGAGAACATAGGAAAATGGCTTGTTTAGTTAAGAGGCAGAAGCAAGGCAGAGATGCACACGGAGAGAGAAAGGGTGTGGGGGTCCCCCTGGTGAGAAGGAGCCCAGTAAGGAGGCAGTTAAGTCATTTATACAGGGCAGTTCTTCCGGGTCTGTGTCTTCCTTCAGGCCAATTATCTGGCTTCTTTTTCCACACCTGACCTACCCTAGGACACTCCCTGGGTGCACACATACCCCTCAGGCAAGATGCATCTCGAAGTGAAGGCTTCTAAGAGGAGTAAGACTCATTATGACCTGGTGTTATCCCTTGACTTTTGACCCACCAGGAGCCTTTCTGCACAAGTATAATGTCTCCCTTCTCCCAAAAGAGGAGGGAGCACAAAATGCTTTAGTCCTTGACTCAGTCAGGGTTTTGCCCCTCTGTCCCTGCCACGACTATTACCTTGACTTTTGCCATGACTGTCACCGTGTTTACAATGTGTTTACAAGAGACAAAGCCTGGCTATTTACCCTGTTTCTGTTGTTACTTCCATTTCGGAGGGCAAACAGGAGCCCGATTGTAAACGCCTTAACTGGAGCCCACCCATCTCAAGAAATGCTGAGAGTTGTTAAGTATCCAGCCTGCAGATCACTTCTTCCTTCCCCATGAAATGCAAACAGGAGGCCAGTTGTAAATGTCTAACCTGGAGCCCATCTATTTCCTACATCAGCTCTGGTCTCCTCTCCTGGCACTCAGTGCAGGTTAGTTTCCATCATCCGTGGTCACCTTGGGGAGCACAGGGAATCCAACCAGTGGAGGAGGGAGTTGGAAGATGGACCGTGCCGGGGACGGGGGCAGAGGGCAGCAGTCAGGTCGTGAGGTGCAGACTGAAGAGGATACTGAGCGTAAGGGGAGACCGGGCAAGCTTCCTGTCTGCAGCTTGCAGGAACCCTTTGGTTTCCGCTTGCCCTGCCCTCCTCATATGTTGATTCATTCAGCACTATTCACTTTTTTTATTTTTCAAACTTTTTATTTTGCATTGGGGTATAGCGGGTGGCTCAGTGATGAAGCATCTGCCTGACAATGCAGAAGATGCACGTTCAATCCCTGGGTCTGGAAGATCCCTTGGAGGAGGCCATGGCAACCCACTCCAGTATTCTTGCCTGGAAAATTCCATGGACGGAGGAGCCTGGTGGGCTACAGACCATAGGATTGCAGAGTCAGACATAACTGAATGATTGAGCATGAAATAGTCAGTTTTTAACAAACAACGTTGTGACAGTTTCAAATGAACAAGAAGAACATATCCATTCTCCCCTAAACTCCCCTCCCAGCCAGGCTGCCACATCAGATTGAGCGGAGTTCCCTGGAGCACTGTTCACTGTTAACAGTGTCTCTGAAAATGATCTTATAGTTTGTCTACAAGTAACAGTGGGCTTGATCTTGTCCCTTTGCCAGATAAGTTCTATCTTGGCATCTTAGTTCTCTGGCCCTTTTCTGACCTCAGTGTACTCCGCCAGATGTACGAATTCACTCCTTCCTTCTGGAGCTGGAAGGATAAAGTCCTTCCTGATGTCCAAACCTGGATGAAAGATGATCAACCCTAAGGGCGGCTATTAAAGTGTAAATGTGACATCTGAAGTATTCTAAGCATTTCCAGGACATCCAAGGGGAGCTGCCTTTTGTGTGTAGGTTTATGGGGCTGGGGATGGGCGCCTCTGAAGGATGCTGACATACTAAAGGTGAAAAGGACACTGTCACGCCAGGGGGTGGAAGAAAAACCAGCCTTCCAGGAACCTCAGCTTATGGGCTATGTCCTTTCCCTGCCCTCTGTGAATGGCCTTCCTGCTAAAGGCATTTTGTTTTGTGATCAGGAATATAAAAATGGTTGTTCTGGTTAAGTTTTCAAAGCCCAAAGTTATTTCTGGATAGTTTAGACCCTAGGGGGCTTCCTTGGTGTTTCAGATGGTAAAGAATCTGCCTGCAATGCAGGAGACCTAGGTTCAATCCCTGGTTTGGGAAGATCCCCTGGAGAAGGGAATGGCAACCCATTCCAGTATTCTTACCTGGAGAATTCCATGCACAGAGGAGCCTGGCAGGCTACAGTCCATGGGGTCGCAGAAGAGTTGGACACAACTGAGTGACTGAAAAACAACAATTAAAAATACAGTGAAAAATAAACAGCACAATACCCGGATACAAAGATGAATTCTGTGCAGACAGGAAGCTGTTTCTTATCCCAAGGCCCCACGATGTCAAAGTATCAAATACAGAAACTAGAATACACATTTTTAATTTAATTTTATTTGTTTTTAAGTTGGCTGTGTTGGGTCTTAGTTGTGGCACATGCCCCTTGGCATGTGAACTGTTAGTTCCCCTACCAGGGATTGAACCCACATCCCTGCATTGGAAGGTGAAGTCTTAAGCACCCGACCACCAGGGAAGTCCCTGAATACATGGTTATTGCAAAAGCCTAAACAATGGTTTGGAGGGCCCAGTGTATCTGTGTTTGTTTACTAGACTCTCTTATCTATACACAGCCAACAAATGTTGATTGAGTATCTGCTACATGCCAGGACCTTGGGGATCCAGAGATGAATCAGGGATCTCACAGACCCTGCCCTCTGGGAGCTGACTTAGGACAAATCTGTGTTTTCATTCATTGATTGATGAGTGCGATTTTGTTCCCATTATTAGCTATCTGATCATTGGCCATCTGCCAGTGAAGCTCTATACATGACAACCGTTGGTTCCAGCCCTTACCAGGGGGCAAAGGTTCAGTGGGTCTGAGGACAGTCATCTTTGCTCAGACCCAGTGAACTTCCTTCAGTGGCCCAGTCTCTACTGCTTCCTGTGCAGAGGCCAGAGCGGGGGTGCTTCGAGCCTGGAGGCCTCAGAGATGGTTCCAGTTCAATTCCATACAGGTGATATGGGCTGTGGCCTTAGGCTTCCTGTCTTTAAAACCAGATCCCCAAGCACCCTAGATGTCCATCGACAGAGGGATGGATAAAGAAGCTGTGGAACATGTATATAATGGAATATTCAGTTCAGTTCAGTTCAGTCGCTCAGTCGTGTCCGACTCTTTGCGACCCCATGAATCGCAGCACACCAGGCCTCCCTGTCCATCACCAACTCCTGGAGTTCACTCAGACTCAAGTCCATTGAGTCAGTGATGCCATCCAGCCATCTCATCCTCTGTCGTCCCCTTCTCCTCCTGCCCCCAATCCCTTCCAGCATCAGAGTCTTTTCCAATGAGTCAGCTCTCGCATGAGGTGGCCAAAGTACTGGAGTTTCAGCTTTAGCATCAGTGATTCCAATGAACACCCAGGACTGATCTCCTTTAGATTGGACTGGTTGGATCTCCTTGCGGTCCAAGGGACTCTCAAGAGTCTTCTCCAACACCACACTTCAAAAGCATCAATTCTTCAGCCTTCAGCTTTCTTCACAGTCCAACTCTCACATCCATACATGACCACTGGAAAAACCATAGCCTTGACTAGATGGACCTTTGTTGGCAAAGTAATGTCTCTGCTTTTCAATATGCTATCTGTGTTGGTCATAACTTTCCTTCCAAGGAGTAAGCGTCTTTTGATTTCATGGCTGCAGTCACCATCTGCAGTGATTTTTGGAGCCCCCAAAAATAGTCTGACACTGTTTCCACTGTTTCCCCATCTATTTCCCATGAGGTGATGGGACCAGATGCCATGATCTTAGTTTTCTGAATATTACTCAGCCATAAAACGTAACACGTCTGAGTCAATTCTAGTGAGAGGGATGAACCTATATCTTGTTATACAGAGTGAAGTCAGAAACAGAAAAACAAGCATCGTATATTAACAAGCATCGTATATTAACACATTGTATGTATGGAATGCAGAAAAATGGTACTGATGAACCTATTTGCAGGGAAGGAATGGAAGCGCAGAGGCAGATAACAGACTTGTAGACACAGTGGGGAAGAGGGTGGGATAAACGGAGAGAGTGGCATTAAAATGAATGCATTACCATAAGTAAAACAGATAGCTAGTATGGGAAGTTGCTCCGTAACAGAGGGAGCTCAACTCAGTGCTCTGTGATGACCTGGGGGTGGGAAGGAGGTTCAAGGGGGAGGGGACATATGTATACATAGAGCTGAAACTAACATAACATTGTAAAGAAGTTGTCTTCCAATTAAAATGAAACAGAACACCCCCCACCCCACCCCCACCAGATACTTAAATGGCCCTTCCAACTCAACTTTCCAACTCAACTGGTGGCAACAGTTGGGGGAGTGAGACTGGTGCGGGTGGGATATTAAAGGTAACCATTCCTGCCCTGAGGACACACCGAATCTTCAGACCAAGGCAGACCAGGGCAGGGGCTGGATGTTGCTCTGGCAGCCAGGAAAGAGGAATGATTTAAGTGTGGAAATAGCTGAGCCCTGGCCTGCACGTTGCAAATACATCATGAGATGATTTATTTCCTCTAATGAGGTGCCAGGAGAGGAATTGGGAATCTTTTTGAGAGGGATTCCAGGGTCACTCCATTGGAGGAGCGTCTCTGGCCCCACTTTAGACCGAACCCTGAGCCCACTGTTGTTATATATATATATACACATATAAGTTTATTTATTTATTTTCGGCTGTGCTGAGCCTTCTGGGGCTACTCATTGCAGTGGCTTCTCCTGTTGCAGAGCATGGACTCCAGGTGCTTGGGCTTCAGTAGCTCCAGCTCCCAGGCTCCACAGCACAGGCTCAGCAGCTGTGGTGTACAGGCTTAGTTGCTCTGTGGCTTGTGGGATCTTCCTGGATTGTGGATTGAACCCCTGTCTCCTGCATTGGCTGGTGGATTCTTTACCACTGAGCCACCAGGGAACCCCAACCCTCACCTTCACTCCCTTTGTTGTTTTGGGTCCCTCTGCATTGACATAGCCTTCCTTCCAATCCACGTACTGCCCATGTTGGATAAGAGTACAGGCACCTCCCCTGAGCCCCAGGACCTCATTCTTTTCCTAGCCCCTCCCCTCCTCCTGGGTTGCAGTGACCAGCCAGCTTACCTTGACTGCCCTCTGTCCCCTCCCACCTGGCTTTCTCTCCCAGTCCCTCAGCCCTGGTTGCAAAATTATATGCACATCAGCCAGTCTCTTCCCACTGCTGCAAAATAAGCACACAAGCCCCTGATTGTTCTCAAAAATTTTCATGCAGAGTAACTTGAGAAACAGATAGGGCCGGAGAAAAATAACAAATATTACAAGGAAGTTACAAAATATCTCTTATGAGTACTTGAAGAAACTGTCCTAGGTCATCATAACATCTAAATTGAATTAGCTCCACCCTCCCTCCCTCTCCCTTTCTTAGAAATGGGATCCCATCTGATCACACGGAATAATGTAGTTTCTTTGTCTCTCGCCCTCACAGGGCTGTCTGCCTCGAAGACTCAGGTGTGAGGGCAAGTGGGCCAGTTGGTGCTGGGTGCTCACCCGGACCCCACTGGTGGTGTGGGACCCTCCCAGACTCAGGTCAGATGAGACTGCTCTGTCATGTCCTTGACTCACACCCTCCTCTTCCCTTTATTGAGGGAAAGTAAACAGAGGTCCCCGTGAAAGCCAGAAAGCCGTGGCGGTTTCAAAGACAGAGGTCATCTGGGGCTCTCTATTACAATAAACAATGTGGGTGATGAGTAACCAAGTGAGTATGATGAAATCAGCCTTGGGTGGGTTTAACAAGATCCTTTGATGAAATGAGTGCCAAGGTCCCTCCCAGCCATAAAAACCTTATCTCCACCTGCTGTGTAGGAGCTGTGGGACCACAGAGAACAAAAAAGAAACAGGCTGTTTGTTGTGTGTTCATGTGCTCTGCCGCTTTAGTCGGGTCTGACTCTGCGCCCCATGGACTGCAGCCCTCCAGGCTCCTCTGTCCGTGGGATTCTCCAGGCAAGAATACTGGAGTGGGTTGCTGTGCCCTCCTCCAGGGGATCTTCCTGACCCAGGGATTGAACCTGTATCTCCTGCGTTGCAGGCAGGTTCCTTACCCACTGAGTCACCTGTGTGTTGTTGCTGAAACTCAAGTAGGTGTCAGTTGAATCATTTCATTCTGTTTTATTTTTTTTTTTAATATTATTTAGACTCAGATTCTTTGGGAAGAAGTTAATACCCACTTTTTTTCTGTTTTTTTTTTTAATTTATGTATATATTAAAAAGTTTACAATGTTATGTTGGTTTCTGCCATACAATAATGCAAATAATACCCACTTTTGGTCAAATGCAATTTGTGAGTATTTTTTCAAATGGGAGGCAAATAAATTCAAAATAACTCCCCAAATGCCTTAAAATTATAGTTAAGAAATTGAAAAATCAGGGACTTCCCTTGTGATCCAGTGGTTAAGACTTTGCCTTCCAATGCAGGGGGCATGCATTCAATCCATGATTAGGGGAACTAAGATCCCATATGCCCCATGGCCAAAAAGCCAAAACATAAAACACAAACAATATTGTTAACAAATTCAGTCAAGACTTAAAAAAATGGTCCACAGCAAACAAAATCTTACAAGAAAAAAAAAGATACTGAACAATCAGTTTTGCAAAGAAAGGCTAAATTGATGCAGGGACTGCCTCAGCGTGCTTTCTCAGGCTCTCCCAGCCAGTATGAACGGAGGCACGCTTTGAATCGGCCTGCTCAGCGTGCTTTCTCAGGCTCTCCCAGCCGGTATGAACGGAGGCAGGCTTTGAATCGGCCTGCTCAGAGCCCATACCCATGTTTCTACCCCTGAGAGTGTCAGGAACCCTCACCTGCCTAATACAATACATCCTCCAGGAAACAAGGCCCTGTGGTTCCGGGGCTCCCACTGACATCGGGGGACCATCTCCAGACTCTTCCTCAGCTCAACTGTTTGGGGCTGAGTAGTTTTCAGATAAATCTTCCTTTTCTGTTCTTTAACCTTTGCTCCTAATCACCTCCCTGCCCTAAGCAGACAGTATTTTAACAAAAGCTCTTTAGGGTGTCCTCTTGTTCCCATGATTAAAAGGAATGCTTCACAATTTTAACCTCAGGGAATAATAAATAGTTTTAGGCAACCCCCTTTTGTGTGTATCCTGTTAAAGAGAAATCAAAGTTTTAAATTGAAGCTCTGATAATAGTGAGACTTCATTGATTTTCCAAAAATATGTCTTCATGTTGTTTTGATAATGACAAATGCCTTACTCCAGAACTGGGTACCTGTTGCCATAGATAAGTGATTTCATCATTGAATTGGAATTAAGACATCCAGGGGAACAGCTCAGGCTTCTAGATATCTAAGAAGAGCCATGCCTGATGATGCTACTCAGCCAGGATTAAGTGTCAATTCAGTTCCAATGAATTTCTCCCACAATTCACCTCCTTAAGCACTAAGTAGCAATTCCAAATCATGGGTGAATAAGGAAAGCCAAGATTTTATTTTTTGAGACCAAAATTTTGCTCAAAAAATATGTTTTTCAGCCAACAGAAATGTGTCAACTATTTGCATACAGTAACTTTGAGAACCAGTCTTTGCACCAAAAATAAATGGATTACACATGTCTTTGTTCTTGCAAAGAAACTTATTGCGATGGTTCTGCTGTGTGCTGATTGATGGATAGGGAGATGAGTGAGTCTCAGGAGACCTTTGGAAGACAAAAATGGAAATCAACAATTGTGAATAATGAGATTAGTACCAAAGGTAAGGGCAAGGTTCTGATATGGTTATTTCAGTGGCACTTAATTTCAACATTCTACCTTCTGGATTATTATCTTGAACATACAAAGAAGTTTTGTTTTGCTTCTCAATAAGGGAAGTCTTCTGTGAAGTGCATCAAAATTCTTCCCCCCACAACTTTCATTGAACTGTGATTTAATTACTTTTACTAACATCAGTGACTCTCAGAATACGACTATATGCAAGACAGCAGTATTCAAAGTGATCTATGGGTGTGAGTTTGCTGTTTTAATAATTAGATATGTCCATTGAGTCAGTGATGCCATCCAACCATCTCATCCTCTGTCGTCCCCTTCTCTTGCCCTCAATCTTTCCCAGCATCAGAGTCTTTTCAAATGAGTCAGCTCTTCACATCAGGTGGCCAAAGTATTGGAGTTTCAGCTTCAACATTAGTCCTTCCAATGAATACCCAGGACTGATCTCCTTTAGGATGGACTTGTTGGATCTCCTTGCAGTCCAAGGGACTCTCAAGACTCTTCTCCAACACCACAGTTCAAAAGCATCAATTCTTCGGCACTCAGCTTTCTTTGTAGTCCAACTCTCACATCCATACATGACCACTGGAAAAACCATAGCCTTGACTAGATGGACCTTTGTTAAAGTAATGTCTCTGCTTTTGAATATGTTATCTAGGTTGGTTATAACTTTCCTTCCAAGAAGTAAGCGTCTTTTAATTTCATGGCTGCAATCACCATCTGCAGTGATTTTGGAGCCCAGAAAAATAAAGTCAGCCACTGTTTCCACTGTTTTCTCATCTATTTGCTATGAAGTGATGGGAGCAGATGCCATGATCTTCGTTTTCTGAATGTTGAGCTTTAAGCCAACTTTTTCACTCTCCTCTTTCACTTTCATCAAGAGGCTCTTTAGTTCTTCTTCACTTTCTGCCATAAGGGTGGTGTCATCTGCATATCTGAGGTTATTGATATTTCTCCATTAGTAATAGTGTAATAGGAAGACACTAATTTTTCCACTTATGAAGATGATAGAAAACTCCCTTCTTATATAAATTTCAGTTTAAAAAAAGTGGAATGAGGGCTTCCCTGGTGGTCCAGTGGTTAAGAATCCATCTTGCGATGCAAAGGTCACTGGTTCAACCCCTAATCGGAAAGATCCCACATGCCCAGGGCAGCTAAGGCCAGGAGTCACAGCTACTGAAGCCAGGGCGTCTAGAGCCTGTGCTCCAAAACAAGAAAAGCCACTGCAGTGAGAATCCCACACACCACAACAGAGTCGCTCCCATCCGCTGCAACTAGAGAAAGCCCCCATGCAGCAACAGAGACTCACAACAGCCAGTAAATAAATTTTAAAAAATGGGGCTTCCCTGGTGACTCAGATGGTAAACAATCTGCCTGTAATTCGGGAGACCCAAGTTTGATCCCTGCATTGGGAAGATCCCCTGAAGAAGGGAATGGCAACTCACTCCAGTGTTCTTGCGTAGAGAATCCCCATGGACAGAGGAGCCTGGAAAGCTACAGTGCATGGGGTCTCAAAGAGTCAGACACGACTGAGTGACTAACACACACGTACAATAGAGAAAGAAAATAATAGCCCAGGAATACTCAGCTCTGGCAAAATTGTGCAGGCTTCATGTGGATGTGGTGTGTAGAGTCTGAGAAACCATCCACTGACTGCTTCCAGCCATTCATCAGGAAGCATGACTCCCCACTGAGATAAACAACTCTCCCAGCCTGGCATGCAGAACCCATTCTGCACATCACTTGGTACTTATTTTTGAGTTGTTGTTTGCTGTTTTGAAGCCACGGTCTTCTCTAAGGCTCTTGAGCCTCCTTCTCTTGGCTTCTTGATCTCCTGAGATGACACCCTCCTTTCTGGAGGCCATCGAGAGGTGAAAAACTTTTCCCTTGATTCTCCTAGACCTTGGAAGAGCTTTTGCTTTGTTTTGGTGGTGCCCTTCTCTCTCTAGATCTGGTTTTGTGTGTGACCAAACAACTATGTTTAATAACTAACAGCTTTGTCTGGTACGTTCCTCAGAACTGTTCTCATATGGAGGAAGAAAGTTTTCAGTTTTCTTCTTAAAGTCATATGCTCAGTCACTCAGTCATGTCCAACTCTTTGTGACCCCATGGACCATAGCCCACAAGGCTCCACTGTCCATGGGATTCTCCAGGCAAGAATACTGGAGTAGGTTGTCATTTCCTGCTCCCGGGGATCTTCTTACCCAGGCATTGAACCCTCTTCTCCTGTGTCACCTGCCTTGGCAGGTAGATTCTTTGCCACTGAGCCACCTGGGAAGCTCCTATTCTTAAAGATGCTTACTCCTTGGAAGGAAAGTTATGACCAACCTAGATAGCATATTCAAAAGCAGAAACATTACTTTGCCAACAAAGGTCCGTCTAGTCAGGGCTATGGTTTTTCCTATGGTCATGTATGGATGTGAGAGTTGGACTGTGAAGAAGGCTGAGCGCCAAAGAATTGATGCTTTTGAACTGTGGTGTTGGAGAAGACTCTTGAGAGTCCCTTGGACTGCAAGGAGATCCAACCAGTCCATTCTGAAGGAGATCAGCCCTGAGATTTCTTTAGAAGGAATGATGCTAAAGCTGAAACTCCAGTACTTTGGCCACCTGATGCAAAGATTTGACTCATTGGAAAAGACTCTGATGCTGGGAGGGATTGGGGGCAAGAGGAGAAGGGGACGACAGAGGATGAGATGGCTGGATGGCATCACCGACTCAATGGACGTGAGTCTGGGTGAACTCTAGGAGTTGGTGATGGACAGGGAGGCCTGGCGTGCTGCGATTCATGGGGTCGCAAAAAGTCGGACACGACTGATCGACTGATCTGATCTGACCTGATAAACCTACATCTTAAAGTCATAGTTTTCAAATTTACAAATAAGATGATCAAGCTAGAGAAAAAGAGTAAATTTCAGCCATCTATGAAGGCCTGGGCTTCAAAGCCTTGAGTTACTGCTCCTCCAGCAGACCCTGGGATGAGCTGCTGACACAAAGAATCATTGCCTCTGCAGTACCACACTTGGCTTGTGCCTTATCACCCTACTATACTACTTTATTCCACCTCTGCAATAGTTATCTGTTTATACATCTTCTTCCCCTCAGATGTGAGCATCTGAAAGGCAGTGATTGTATCTTCATCTCTCATTCGGCACGTTTTCTGAAGGCCTGCTATATGCCTGTGCTGGTTTAGGAACTGAAAAGTTGGACATAAATGATGCTGACAAAAATCCTTCCCTCAAGCAGCTGCTGTCTTTGTGTTTCCCACTGTCTATCATAGTGTATTAGTCATCCACTGCTGCGGAACAAATTACCCCAAACCTTAGCAGCTTAAAGCAACAAAAATTTCTTGTCTCACCCTGTTTCTGAGAAAGCCATGGGGGTGAAAGGACATCTAAGATTTTTTTTTTTCAGATCCAAAATGTTGCTCAGAAATATGTGTATATACATATTTATAATCCCATATATTTAATTTATATATGTATAATCCTATCTGGCAGAAGTCTGGGAGCAACTTAGCTGGGTTGTCCTGGCTGTGGGTCTCTCATGAGACTGCTGTCGAGATTTCAGCCAGAGTGTAGTCATCTGATGTCTTGATTTGGCTGGAGAAACTGCTTCCAGACTCACTCACGTGGCTGTTGGCTGAAGGCCTCAGTTCCTTAGCATGTAGCCTCTCCATAGTGTATTCATGACATAGAGGCTGGCTTCCCCCCAAATGAATATTCCAAGAGAGATAAAGAGCAAGCAAGGAGGGAACAGCAGTGTCTTTTGTCTCATCTCAGGAGTGACACGCTATCACTTGTGCCATATTCTATTGGTCACACAAACCAATCCCGGTAGAGTGCAGAAAGAGACTATGCAAGGGGGTGGCATCCTCTGGAGCCATCCTGAAAGATGGCTTCCGCAGCAGGACAGTGGATGCTTAATAAAAGTCTGTTAGAGTTTTTACTGTTCATGGGTTTTCTCGAGGCAAGAATACTGGAGTGGTTTGCCATTCCCTCCTCCAGTGAACCACGTTTTGTCAGATGCAAAGAGCTGACTCATTGAAAAAGACCCTGATGCTGAGAAAGATTGAGGGCAGGAGGAAAAGAGAGCAATGGAGGATGACATGGTTGGATGGCATCACTGACTCAGTGGACATGAATTTGAGCAAACTAGCTTGGTTGGTAAAGAATCCACCTGCAATGCAGGAGACCCTGGTTTGATTCCTGGGCCGGGAAGATCTGCTGGAGAAGGGATAGGCTACCCACTCCAGCATTCTTGGGCTTCCCCTGTGGCTCAGCTTGTAAAGAATCTGCCTGCACTGTGGGAGACCTGGGTTCAATCCCTGGGTTGGGAAGATCCCCTGGAGAAGGGAAAGGCTACCCACTCCAGTATTCTGGCCTGGAGAATTCCATGGACTATACTCCATGGGGTCGCAAAGAGTCAGACACACTGAGCAATGATCATTTTTCTTTTTCTGGGAGATAGTGAAGGACAGGGAAGCCTGGCATGCTGCAGTCCATGGCATCGCAGAGTTGGACACGACTTAGCGACTGAACAACAAGAGAGATTTTATCTCAACAATCCATAAGTCAAAACCTTTACTTTTTTTTAGTAGACTAATTTTTAGAGCAGTTTTAGGTTTACAGTAAAATTAAGTGGAAACTACAGAGAGTTCCCACATGCCCCCTGCCCCACACATGCACAGCCCCCCTTATAATCAACAGCCCCCCTTACATCCCCCACTAGGGAGGTACACCTGTCACAACTGATGAACCTACACTGACATCATTGTCATCCAAAGTCCATGGCTTACATTAGGGTTCCCTCTTGCTGCTCTGCATTCTGTGGGTTTAGACAAATGTGCAATGTTTTAGACAAATGTGCAATGATCTGCATCCGTCAGTATAGTATCACACAGAATGGTTTTACTGTCCTAGAAGTCCTCTGTGCTCTACCTATCCATCCCTCCCCACTCCCAACCTTTGGCGTCCACTGATCTTATTATTGTCCTTATAGTTTTGCCTTTTCCAGAATGCCATACAGTTGGAATGATACAGTAAGTAGCCTTTTCAGATTGGCATCCTTTGCTTACTAATATGGGCTTTCCAGATGGTGCTATCAGCAAAGAACCAGTCTGCCAGTGTAGGAGACATAAGAGATGTGAGGATTGATCCCTGGGTCCGAAAGATCCCTTGGAGGAGGGCATGGCAACCCACTCTAGTACTCTTGCCTGGAGAATTGCATGGACAGAGGAGTCTGGCAGGTTACAGTCCATGTGGTTGCAAAGAGTTGGACATGGCTGAAATGACCTTGCACACATGCACACGTTTACTAATAGGCACTTAAGTTTCCTCCATATCTTTTCATGGCTTGATGGCTCATTCCTTTTACTTTTTTAAAAAGTCAAATAAATGAATATATTACTGACTGCATGTTTTCGGAGTGTTTTCAATTTTCCACTGAACTTAAATAATTTGAATGGTTTACTCAGTTAACATGCTGCTGCCATACTACATTAAAAAATTAATAAATGTGTTTTGGGCAGACTTAGTAACTTATCTTTACCCTATATTGTCTTCTGTCTTTCCCTTACAATCATATTCACTAGCCATCTTGCCAGAATCATTCAGTGGAGTTCTGCTTGTCTAACCATTGGTGGAAAATCTCCATCTGAAACCCTTGTCCTGTTTAGAACAGATTTTGTGTAATGTACAGAGTAATAGTTTGTTAAAAGGACTGAGCTCTCTCAGAGGAAGTTCTGTGTCGTGTGTGTTTGTGGACAAAGGGACCTGTCACCAGTGGCACTTATTAGACAAGCCTCAGGTAGAGGAGAAGGGAGCTACTCATTTTTTTTCTCTTAATTAAAAACAGTTTTTTGACCAGGCTATGCACCATGCAGGATCTTAATTCCCTGACTAGACATCCAACCTGTGCCCCCTGAAGTGGAAGTGTGGAGTCTTAACCACTGGACCAACAGGGAATTCTCTCCTCTTTTTTTTAATGGGAAAAAATTAGAACTGTATCATTGCAGTTTGACCCACTCTTACAATGAGCTAGAAACAAACATGCAACAACAAAACAAGATGCAAGTCTTCTTGGCTGTGTGATTTTTCCTCCCCTTATTCTGCCAACACTGAAAGTCAGCACAGACTTGACAATCAAGGGATGATGTTCTAATTAGTGGTAGTAAAAGAAAAAAAGCTTTGCCCTCGTAACTCCTTGGGTTAGGAAAATGTTTTCATCCCTAGAGGAAGGAAGAGGTCCCGATTATTTTGTTTTCCTTCTCAAGCTGAAAAATTTCAAACTGAATGGCAATTAGCACTAACCCATCCCTTTATAAATCATGAAGTAGACTCACTAGTCAATCCATGACCCTGTATTGTTTGCACTTAATCCTTTACTGTATTAATGCTCAACTTACTCAATGGACTTCCTCAAGCTCAGGCAGGAGAAGGCAATGGCACCCTACTCCAGTACTCTTACCTGGAAAATCCCATGGACGGAGGAGCCTGGTAGGCTGCAGTCCATGGGGTAGCACAGAGTCAGACACGACTGAAGCAACTTAGCAGCAAGCTCAGGCAAGGTATAATGTAGTGTTGTGCCTTAGTAAAAAAGTTATGTGCAAAAAAAATTATATCAACATCTTTTTAAGAGAATAGATTCTTTTTATAATGAACATATAATTGTCCAGTGAAACTGGAATGGTTAACAGAATATGGTTAAACTTAATTAAACCTTCAAGAGAAATAGGAAGGGGTCAAACAAAGCCAACGAATGGAGAAGCCCAAGATGAATTTGGGATAAACGTAAAGATAATGGCGTTTCAGCCTGGGTATCTTCTGGTCCCTCCCAATAGCTAGGCTGGCATCCTTATCATCATCTCAAGAGGAAGCAGGGCTAGAGCAGGAGAGCTGATACTAATATTTAGGGACTTCCCTGGTGGTTCAGTGGTTAAGACTGTGCCTTCCAATGTAAGGGCTATGGGTTCGATCCCTGGTCACGGAGCTAAGATCCCACATGCCTTGGGACCAAGAAACCAAAACATAAACAACAGAAGCAATATTGCAACAAGTTCAATAAAGGCTTTAAATTAAAAAAAAAAAAATAGTTGTGCAATACATGATGCTATGCCTATGTTCCTGAGGGAAATAAACTCAGGTTCCTGAGGGAAGTAAACTTTTCTCTACTGAGTTGCAACTGGCCAGCCAGCTGTTCTCATGAGAAACAAACAAAAATGACAAAATGCTACAAGAAGCTGGCATATTTAGGAGCAAAATAGGTTATAGATCATACTTTGGGGGAAGAGATAGAACGTTCTGGAAAAGAAGATTTAGGGTACATTAGAAAGATGTACTTTGCGCAAGACTTAGTGGAAAATCAGGTTAACTCTTCAAAATTTGCTAACACTTGAGGGTTGACGAGAATGGGTAATTGAATTTGTATTTCTCGACAACTTGTTCCAAGTCGTACCCGATGTTTTATGGAAGTATTATGTAAGAGTTCTACTTAGCTGTTTTAGCAACAGTATTTTCAATAAAATAGAATAAATGCGTGGGAAAATGTTCCTCACTGAACAATACCTCTGGTGAGCTATGGCAATGCTACCTGATAGGTAGTAAGGAGCCCCCTAAGCACCACCCTGGTGAACCCCAAGGTACCAAGGATCACAAACATCTCAGCATCTTTTTTTTTTAATTAAAGGAAAATTGGATATCTTTTGGCTGTGCCTCATGGCATGTGGGATCCTAGTTCCCTGATCAAGGATTGAACCTGTGTCCCCTGCCTTGGAAGCATGGAGTCTTTACCACTGGACTGCCAGAAAGTCCTATCTCAGCATCTCTACAAATGTTTTTTGAATACCAATTATTTCAACATCTGTTGTCAGCCTTTTTGGGCTCCCACATCTGCCTCCCTGTGCAGTGAATAGTTCTCCAGTTGGCAATACTCTCCCTTGCAGGGGGTGGAGACTGAACATAATATGGGCATGTTATGGAAAAAAAAAAACAAAACCCTCCATCATTTCTTATCTGCCATGCTGGGAGTCAGGGCAGGATGGCATCTCTTCCTCTCCACTGTCAGTCAACCAAGTAGGTGGAGATGGGTGAGCTTGCTGGCCTCTGTAGCAGTCGTCTGAAGGAGGGTTGAAGAATTCTCGTGGAAAGATGACCTGGAATCAGGACCTGGCATCCTCACCCCAGGGTCTATCCCTTACATTTGACAACCTTTATCTATTAACTGAAGGGGTTGAATTAGACAATCTGTGGGGTCCATTGTGCTCAGACACTCAGTCGTGACCGACTCTTTGAAGCTCCATGGACTGTAGCCAGCCAGACTCCTCTGTCCATGGGATATTTCAGGCAAGAATACCGGAGTGGGGTGCCATTTCCTCCTCCAGGGGATCTTCCTGACCCAAGGATCAAACCTGCGTCTTTCGCCTCTCCTGAGTTGGCAGGCGTCTTCTTTACCACTAGTGCCACCTGGGAAGCCCCAAGGTCCATGAGAACTCTGGTATTGTGCTGTTCCATTTTGACCAGAACCCGGTGAGCCTTGAATAGTTTCACAGGAAGAAGTTCTGTACTATGTTTTCCTGTAAATCTAAACCCAAGGTTGTAAACTGGTGGTCAGCCCTGCCATATAAATGTGTTTTGTTTACACTCCCTAGTGTTTTTTCCTTTCCGTTGTCTGCCCCCCACCCCATTAGTTGTCAACACATAAAAAAGGGAGATTTCTCTAAATAATTTCTGGCTTGTCTTAAAATTTTTGGACCTGTCAACACCTGGCACTCGTTCTGACATAGCAACCGCTTCTAGATGGGGCATGCACTTTGGGTTCCCTAGGCCCACCTGGCCCACCTCCCTTCCCTGTCACTGTTAGAAGCTGGAGTTTGCAACCTCTTTTTAAAAAGCTCTCCATCTTCTCCTGATCACGTGGGACAATAACGTTTGTAAAGGGCAGCCTATCCTAGCTTTCTCTGCTGCTTGCACTGGCTCCAGGAGGGTGGGTTTGTGTGGCCATGTGAGCTGTTGGGACGCCTTCTGGCTCCTTCATGAGCAGAGGTTGGGAGGAGAGAGAGAAGCTGAAAAGCTTAGCACAGTTCTGAGATGCTCCCTACCATTCCACCTGCATTACGGACATGCAGAAGGTGTGTGTGGTGATGGGGGGTGGGGGTGGGGAGTGCTGCCACATGAACATCCACATGCATCAGGGAGAGATGAGACCAAAAGAGCAAAGCGACTTGGGGAATTTTCAAATGTCTTTTCCCCTCTTCTTCCTACCCTTATTGTTAGGTCCATGCCACAAAGGACGAGCAGGTGGCTGCTGTACCCAGCTGGGCTCCCTGTCAGCCCTGAAGCATGCAGTCCTCGGGCTCTACCTGCTGGTCTTTCTGATTCTCGTGGGCATCTTCATCTTAGCAGGTAAGAGCATCCTTTGCCACCCTGGCCTTTAAGGAAGTGAGCAGGAGGTGAGAGTGGATGGGAAATGGGGAGTGGGAGCCTCTGCTCTTCATTCCCACAGTCAGGAGTCCAAACACTGCCCTTGTTACCATGGAAACCACAAAGGAGGAAGCTGGCTGGTCTTTCTGACCAGGCATGATTTCGAGCAGCATTGCTTATGTCATGTTGGATGAGTTGGATGTGAGGGTGAGAAATCTCCAAGTCCCAGAGCAGAGACCTAGCCACTCTTAAGAGGCTTCTGCCTTGTTCTGACTCATCGCGTTGACATTGTCCATTACCCTGGGCCTCCCCGGAGCTCTGTGCTGTGGTTTGTACTGAGCAGGCTGGTTCCCCTGTCCTGGGATATGATGGAAATAGTTACAAGACACTTCATTGCTGAGGTTAATCAGGGTTGTGGTCAACTTGCTGCCCCTCTGTGATTCCTGCGGGTGGGATGAATTTGCCCCAGGTTAGCCGGGCTCTTCTCCCCAGTTTCTGCTTATAGAATAGGCTGGTGATGGTCTGGATTTTGGATCACATTCTCTAACCAGGAAGAAGCGGAGCTCATGGACTCAGGAAGGGATCAGGTGGAGGATCCCGTACTTTGAGCAGCCCAGCTCACACACAGGTCATCCCACTGTGATGGAGATGGTGGGACACAGGCACGGAGGCCATGGTGGTCTCTTCTGACTCCCACCCACAGGGAGGGATGCTCAATTCCCACCTATCTCTATGAAGATATGAAAGGCTTGACAAAGTGAGGCCAAGGCATCAGCTCATTTCGGCATCATTCATCCTACGTGAGTGCCTACTTTGTGTCAGATTCCATGCTAGGATCAGAGACACTGATAAATAAGACCCAGGGGCTCCCCTCCAGGAGGTCCCAGTCTAGGGGACAAGGCAGGAGCACAGAGGCAGAGTCCTGCCTCATGGCAGAATGCAGTGGGGACCATGATGGTGCGTGTGGCATTGACACACAAGTGCTGTGGGGATCCAGTGGAGGTGCAGACAGAGGAAGTGAGGGTGTTGCATGGAGATCCTGGTGGGGAGTGTGGGGGGTTAGTCAAAGAAAGTCTTCTGACAACGCAGAGCTGACTTGGAGTGCCGGGTGGAGTCCTTGACTTAATTCTTAATTCCTGCCCTTAACTCTGGGGCAGGAAAAGGGAGATTAAACCCTTGCAGATGACCCCTCAGGAGTGACCCCTGGTCTTGTGTCACCTTCTGTCAATGAGTCTAATCACTTGGACCCTGTGCTGGGATATTCAGTGCTGCCTTTGCCCTCAGATTTCCACACTCGGAGCAGAGGGTATCACTAGGGGTGGTATCTGTCTCATCAACCATCAACTTTGACCTGGGGGGAGCAGCCAAGACCAACAATGAAAGAAACTTATGATTCATCCCAGGGACCAAGAGATGATGTCCAGCCAAATGGTTTTCTTTTTTTTTTTTTTTTTTTTTTTGCACATGTTCTTGGGCTGCTCAGTGAGAGATTGGGATCTGGGTTTTGTGGGCTTGGCAGCCATGACCATAACAAATTTCCAGAATTTTTGGAAAGTGTTTCAGCGCAGCAGGAAAGCTGAGCTATGGTGTTACAACTACTCAGCTGAGTGAGAATTTTTAGGTGATGGAAGAGGGTCTAGAGGTGAGAGCCAGGCTGGTGGGGACCCTGGGGCAGGTCCCTGGAAGGCCTGGGAGGCCTGGAAGGGCATCATCTCTTGGGCAGAGAAGGGTTGCTGGGGAATGAAGTTTCCCTTCTGGTGTCTGACAGGCTGCCAGGTGGGAAAGGGTGGGCATAGTTCTGTGTGGTCTCAGAGGGTAGAACTAAGTGAATGGGTGGATTTTGTAACGAGACAAATTCCCATTCAAAACAGAGGAGGGTTTCTAACCAGACAGGCTACCCAGCTCAACACAGAGAGTTGTTTTTTGTTTTTTTCTCTCCTGTCTTGGAAGTTGAATGCGATTTACGATGACCATTCTGGAAGTTTCGGAAAGGAAGGTGGCGCATGGTTTCCTAATCTCATGGAAAGGTTGCCTTGCTTCCTTAGTTATTCCGTGTGAAAACCTGGGGAGGATTTTGATCATCATAATTACCTTTGAACCCGAAGTTCATGAGTACCAGATTGCCTGTGGGGGATGAAGATTTAGGGGGTGGATTGGAACCAGTCTGATGAAGCAGAGTGTTGGGCATTATCTCTTGGCTCTGTAGCCTGGCCACTGTCACCTCCCCAGGTTCTTGTCTGGAGAATCATGTGGGCCTCTGGATGGGTTTCCCAGGTGACTCAGTGGTAAAGAATTTGCCTGCAAAGCAGGAAACTCATGTTCAATGCCTGGGTGGGGAAGATCCGCTGGAGAAGGAAATGGCAACCTCTTCCCTGGGAAATTCCATGGACAGTCCATGTGGTCACAAAAGAGTTGGATACAACAACTAAACAACGACAACAGCTAATAAAGCACTACCGTCCCTAGCTGCCTGTCCCTTGGAGAGGGGACTTAGGAATGTGATGGATAAGCCTGCGGTTCTTCAAAGGGGCTCTGCCTGAGCTTAGGTAGGAAGTTTCTTCCGATTGCCCTGATTGGAGACCTCCAGGGATGCTCCGTTTAAATCCCAAGGTGATGGGAGATTTATGGTTCAGAGTAAACCAGAGCTAGCCTGGCCTTCTGGTAGATGTCCTGCTGGGGCTGCTCCCTCTTTTGGGAAAGAACATGTTCTCCAGTGCCCTGCAGAGGTCACCTGGCACAGGATGGGCCATGGACTGAATTGTGTCCCTTCCAAAATGTATGTATGAAGCTCTAACCCCCAGTGTGATGGTATTTGGACGGTGGGGCTCTAGGGAGCTAATTAGGTCATGAGGATGGGGCTCTCATGATGAGATTGGTGACCATATAGGAAAAGAGGAGAGAAACACAGAAAGAGAAAGACAGAGATCTCTGCTAAGTGGGGACGGGAGACAGGGCCCTCTGAAGCCAGTAACAGAGCCCTCATCAATAACCAAATCTGCCTGTGCTTTTTTTTTTTGGCTGCCCTGGGGCTTTTTTTTTTTTTGGCTGCCCTGGGGCTTTGTTGCTGAATGAGGTCTTTCTGTAGTTGCTGCGTGTGGGCTTCTCCTTGCATTGCAGAGCGTGGGCTTCTCCTTGCATTGCAGAGTGTGGGCTTCTCCGTGCATTGCAGATCATGGACTTTAAGGACACACAGGCTCAGCAGCTGCAGACTGTGGGCTCTAGACCATGGGCTCAGTGGTTGTAGCATACGAGCTTAGCTGCTCTGTAGCATGGAATCTTCCCAGACCAGGTAAAACTGGTGTCCCCTGCATTGGCAGTGAAATTCTTAACCACTGAGCCACCAAGGAAGTCCTGCCTACACTTTGATCTTGGACTTCCCGGGCTCTACAACTGTGACAAATGAATGTCTGCTGTTTAAACCACTGGCCTGTTATTTTGTTATGGCAGCCCTAGCTAAGACAAGAGGAGTTCTGTTTGAACCAGTCTTAGGCTTCAAAACCTCCTCATTGACACAAAGCTTATACATCTGACAACTGGATGATAAAATCATCCGCTGCAGTAAGTGCCATGTCTGAATACCTGGTGGATAATATCTGATTGTAGAACAAATGCTTGTTCTTACTTCAATATTACAAAATTAAAACCTCGTTACATAAATTATTACTCTTTTTTTTAAAGGTTTTTCCAATGTGGACCATTTTCAAAGTCTTCACTGAATTTGTTACAATATTATTCTGTTTCATGCTTTGATTTTTTGGCCATGAGGCCTGTGGGATCTTAGTTGCTCTACCAGGGATCGAACCTGCACCCCCTGCATTGGAAGGCAGAGTCTTAATCACTGGGCTGCCTGGGAAGTCCTTATAAAGTAGTACTCTTTTTTTTTTTTTTCCTTGAATATTTTAATCAAACTTTTTGGACCCCCATGTGCCCTTAAAAATACCCCAAACAGTTCTTACTTACATGGGTTATGTTAAAGTAGTACTCTTATAAAACTTCTCATGGGCTTCTCTCAATTTCTTGGTTTATCCAAGTATTAAAAATTAAAGGCAAATACTGTACCAGTGTTTATGCAACATCTCAGCATCCCCTCTCAGAAGGTTAATCCAGCCATTACCCCAAATTTGTTCTCAATTGAGCTTTCTACCCAATCTACCTAACTATCCGTCCCCCCACCAGCATCCTCTTGGGAGCTTTCCTCTGATTCTCCCGCACCATCACTGGGTTCTATACCCACGGGATTCCATCATTTCCCAAGGAACCAGCCATTCTTCCCAAATTCCTCTAAGTCTTTCTATGTCTTCAACTATGTCTATGTCTTCAACTCATTTTATTACCTGGACTGGTGGTTCCCCTATTATGTTTCCATTCTGTTCTGGGTTCATGTTTTAGACAGTACAGACTATCAGGCTTTAGGTTCATGAACAAGAGAATTGAGATTAGATGGTCATGTGGTCAGAAAGTCCTCCATTTAGCACTTTAGGGAAGATGTCCCCTGTGATGGAGTTCAAGGGTTAGAGGAGGTTCGCCCTTATCCATGACTGTTGTGAGACAGCACTGTGATGATAAAGGGTGGTCATCAGGACCTATGTCTTCTTCCCCTTGTCTGTCACGGCTCCACTGAGAAATATGAATTCCCATCACAGCAATGATACAGCAGAAAGGGGAACATCTGGGGATCTAGTCTGGTGGAAAGAGGGAGCGTTATAGCAATGCAGACTGCAGATCTGTACCAGCAAGAGCTCCTGGTGAAATATGGGCTCCTCTCGTGCCTTAACTTAATCCTTCCTTAACAGCAGCTACCAGTTATTGCCATCAACAGCCTCAGGAAGTGCTTAACTTGCACCTGAGTGCTTAGTGAGTGCAGAGTAAGCCCTGGTGTCTTAGTCTGTTCAGGCTGCCATGACAAACTACCACAGACCAGATGGTTTAAAAAGCAAGCATTATGGCGGGCTTGGGGGGATAGGCAGGGAAGGAGAAGGTGAGAAGAAGTAAGAGAGAGTGGCACTGAAACATACACATTCCGATGTGTAAAACTATTAGGTTGGTGCAAAAGTAATTTCGGTTTTGCATTGTTGAACTTTGCCATTTGATATTGGAACCCATTCTTAAATAAATGTGGTTCTGTTATTCAAAAAAGAAGAAGAAAAGAACAAATTAAACCCAAAGTAAGGAAAAAAATTAAAAAAAAACACATTAATTTCTCACCGTCCTGGAGGCTAGGTAGTTTGAGTTCAAGGTGCTGGCACATTCTGTCTGATGAGGGCTCACTTCTGGTTAATAGATGGCTGTCTTCTTGCTGTGTCCTCATGTGGAGGAAAGAGCAAGGAATTTCTCCAGGGTCTCTTTTATAAAGGCACTAATCCCATCCAGAGGACCCCACCCTCATGACTTAATTTTCTTCCCAAGGCCCCATCTCCTTGATGGTAATACCTTCACTTTGGGGGTTAGGATTTCAACATATGAATTTGGGAGGAACACAAACATTTGTCTATAGCTGGGGAATAAAAGGTGTAATTTTTGCTCTGGGAGGATTTAAAAGCATAACACACACATGCATTAAAACAGTATGATGTAGTAGCTCATGCTCCATGCCAAATTCTGCAAAGGAGAGCCTGGTTCTGGAGAGCTAGAGGGTTGGGGCAGTGTCAGCTTGAGAGAGCTGAACACCAGCTGACCCAAATGTTGTTTAAACTGAGCACTCCTTTTCTTTTTAACTTTTTATATTGGAGTATAGCCAATTAACAGGGCTCCCTTGGTGGCCCAGTGTAAAGAATCTGCCTGTCAATGCTGGAGACATGGGTTTGATCCCTGGGTTGGGAAGATCCCCTGCAGAAGGCAATGGCAACCCACTCAAGTATTCTTGCCTGGGAAATCCCGTGGACAGAGGAACCTAGCAGGCTACAGTCCCTAGTGACTAAACAACAATAATAGCCAACTAACAATGTTGTGATAGTTTCAGGTGGACAACAAAGGGACTCAGCCATACATACACGTGTATCCTTTCTCCCTTGAACTCCGCTCCCATTCATGCTGCCACATAACATTGAGCAGAGTTCCCTTTGCTATAACAGTATAGGACCTTGCTGGTTATCCATTTTAGTACAGCAATGTGTACATGTACACCCCAAACTCCCTAACTATCCCTTCCTTACACCCTTCCCACCCAACCACTGCAACCATAAGTTCCTTCTCAAAGTCTGTGTGTTTCTGTTTTATAAATAAGCTCATTTGTATCATTTCTTTTTAGATTGTACATATAAAGGCATCATATTTCTTCTTCTTTATCTGACTTACTTCAATCAGTATGACAGTCTCTAGGTTCATCCATGCTGCTATAAATGGCATTATTTCATTCTTTTTTTAAAAAATGTTTTATTTATTTATTTGACTGTGCTGGGTCTTCATTGCTGCAGTCTTTTTCTGTAGTGATGGAGAGTAGTGACTACTCTCTAACTGTGGTGCCCAGGCTTCTCAATACAGTGGCTTCTCTTGTTGCAGAGCAGGAGGGGCTCTAGGGCATGAGAGCTTCAGTAGTTGTGGCTCATGGGCTCTAGAGCACAGGGTTAATGGTTGTGATGCATGGGCTTAGTTGCTTTGTGGCATGTGGAATCTTCCTGGACCAGGGATCTAACCCATATCCCCTGCATTGGCAGGTGGATTTTTTTTACCACTGAGCCACCTGGGAATCCCTATTTCATTCTTTTTTTTATGGCTGAGTGATATTCCGTTGTATATATGTGCCACGTCTTCTCTATAGATTCCTCTGTCAGTGGAAATTTAGGCAGCTTCCAGGGCTTGGCTGCAATGAACGTTGGGTTGCACCTCTTTTTAGATCACTTTGTTTCCAGCAAGTCTGTCCCTGAGTTTGCAATCAGAGAACAGTGTGCTCAGAGCCCATATCCCTTTATACCACAGATGACTGATACCATCATGCATCTTGGAATTTAAAGCACAATGCCCTCAACCTTCCCTTGGACACTGGCAGAAATAGCATGTACAGTGCCATCCTGTGCTTCCTGTGAGGCTGCCCTTCAGGACCGTGTTTGTTCTGTCATGTAATGTCCATGAAGAGGGCCTGTAGAGAGAGGTTTCCTGTCTTAGTCTAGAAGGAGAAGTACTTATCCTGAGGAATGAGTTTGTTTTCATCCGAAGGAGGCTGTGGATCTTAAAGTAATAAAAATCACTTTCAGGGAGGTAGTTAATGCAAACTGAGAGCTGCTATCATCCCCTTGTAGGATGTGTGAATTTGTAGGCAATTAACATGGGAACCTGGACACCTTCATGGTCCACCCACAGCAAGTGCATTGACTTCCTGGAAAGTGTTTTTTCTGCTGGTCTCATTTTTGCCTTCATTTAGCGTCTCCAACTTTTTCTTCCTTTACATTGTTCTCATCTCCTGTTATTTAAGAGTATTTCACGTATCCTCATAAACTGCCTTAATCCTTTTTTGGAACAAGGTAGGGTGTTAGGCCCAGTTTGGTCTTTTAAAGATAATTCTGGGGACTTCCCTGGTGGTCCAGTGGTTAATACTCTATATTTCCAACGCAGAGGGTTCAGGTCTGATCCCTGGTTGGGGAACTAAGATCCCACATGTGGCGAGGTGCTCCCAAAAGGAAAAAGCAATGATCTTACCTACTATATTCAGTGCTGCAACTGCGTGTTGTCTTAAATATGTGAACGAGTGAATGAATGACAGAGACAAGGCAACTTGGAGGGGATCTTATTTGTGCAAAAAAAGATGGTTTTTCTGTTTTAGCCAAGTATCTAAAGGACATGGTAAATACGGAGTGACTGTCCAAGACCATGGCTCATGGAAGACGTAGGTATATAGGTATGTTATATTCAGATACACACTTCATGGTATCTACTGTATTGGCATCACAGCCTTCAGGGAGAATATTAGGATAGACAGGGTCATGCAGTACTTTATTCTGGTTAATGCCATGGACTCTGAAGCCAGCATGTCTGGGTTTGAATCTCCCATTCTCTGTTACCAGCTATGTTGCCCAAGGCACCTGAACTTTCTCTACCTGACTTTCTTCATCTGAAAATGAGAGAAATAATTATACCTGCCTCATTGGGTTGTTCAGATCAGTCGCTCAGTCGTGTCCGACTCTTTGCAACCCCATGGAGTGCAGCATGCCAGGCTTCCCTGTCCATCACCAACTCCCAGAGCTTGCTCAAACTTGTGTCCATTGAACCAGTGATGCCATCCAACCATCTCACCCTCTATCGTTCCCTTCTCCTCCTGCCCTCAATCTCTCCCAGCATCAGGGTCTTTTCCAATGACTCGGTTCTTCACATCAGGTGGCCAGAGTACTGGAGTTTCAAACTCAGCATCAGCCCTTCCAGTGAATATTCAGGATTGACTTCCTTTAGGTTGGACTGGTTGGATCTCCTTGCAGTCCAAGGGACTCTCAAGAGACTTCTCCAACACCACAGTTGAGAAGCATCAGTTCTTCAGCGCTCAGCTTTCTTTATAGTCCAGCTCTCACATCCATACATGACTACTGGAAAAACCATAGCTAGATAGTTTTGACTAGGTGGACCTTTGTTGGCAAAATAATGTCTCTGCTTTTTAATATGCTGTTTAGGTTGGTCATAGCTTTTCTTCCAAGGAGCAAGTGTCTTTTAATTTCATGGCTGCAGTCACCATCTGCCATGATTTTGAAGCCCCAAAAATAAAGTCTATCACTGTTTCCATTGTTTCTGCCTCTGTTTGCCATGAAGTGATGGGACCAGTTGCCATGATCTTAGTTTTTTGAATGTTGATTTTTAAGCCAACTTTTTCACTCTCCTCTTTCACTTTCATCAAGAGACTCTGTAGTTCTTTCCTGCTTTCTGCCATGAGGGTGGTGTCATCTGCATATCTGAGGTTATTGATATCTCTCCCAGCAATCTTGATTCCAGCTTGGGCTTCATCCAGCCTGGCATTTCGCATGATATGCTCTGCATATAAGTTAAATAAGCAGGGTGACAATATACAGCTTTGACGTACTCCTTTTCCTATTTGGAACCAGTCTGTTGTTCCATGTCCAGTTCTAACTGTTGTTTCTTGACCTGCATACAGTTTTCTCAGGAGGCAAGTAAGGTGGTCTGGTATTCCCATCTCTTGAAGAATTTTCCACAGTTTGTTGTGATCAGACAGTCAAAGGCTTTGGTGTAGTCAATAAAGCAGAAATAGATGTTTTTCTTAAACTCTCTTGCTTTTTGTATGATTCAACAGATGTTGCAATTTAATCTCTGATTCCTCTGCCTTTTCTAAATCCAACTTGAACATCTGGAAGTTCATAGTTCATGTACTGTTGAAGCCTGGCTTGGAGAATTTTGAGCATTACTTGGCTAGTGTGTGAGATGAGTGCAATTGTGTGGTAGTTTGAACATTCTTTGGCATTGCCTTTCTTTGGGATTGGAATGGGTTGTTATGAGAGTTAAATAAGCTAATATATATCTAAAGCATTTAGAAAAGTGCCTGGCACACATTAAACATGATAAAAGTAGGGGGAAGGGTGTAGGATGAATTGGGAGATTGGGACTCATACATATACACTATTGATACTATGTGTGAAATCAATAACTAGTGAGAACCGACTGTATAGCTCAAGGAACTCTACTCAGTGCTTTGTGGTGACCTAACTGGGAAGGAAATCCAAAAAGAGGGGATATATGTATACATATAGCTGATCCACTTTGCTGTGCAGTAGAAACTAACACAACATTGCAAAGCAACTATACTCCAATAAAAAGAAAAACGCAGTAAAAGTAGTAGCTATTATAATTGTTATTATAGTAATACTACCCTTCGTGGCTCAGATGGTAAAGAATCTGCCTGCAATACAGGAGACACAGGAGATGCAGATTCGATCCCTGGGTCAGGAAGATCCCCTGGAGAAGGGAATAGTAACTTCCCTTCTCCACTCCAGTATTCTTGCCTGGAGAACCCCATGGACAGAGGAGCCTGGTGGGTTAGTCTATGGGGTGGCAAAGAGTCAGGGATGACTGAGCGACTAATACACAATCAAAACACAGTATTACCGCTGCTGCTGCTGCTGCTAAGTCGCTTCAGAGTCCGACTCTGTGCGACTCTGTGCGACTCTGTGCAACCCCATAGACGGCAGCCCACCAGGCTCCCCCGTCCCTCGGATTCTCCAGGCAAGAACACTGGAGTGGGTTGCCATTTCCTTCTCCACTATTAGTATTATTACTCTTGCCTTTTCTTGGTTTTCTTTGCAGTCAGTTAAGCTTGATAATATAAACTGAGAGTCAGAAAAACTTGGCTTTAGCCCCATTTCCTCCACTAACACCCTGTAATCGTGGAAAAAAATTACTTTGCCATCTGAACCTTTGTACACTCATTTACAAAATGAGCAGGTTGGACTAGATCAATGTTTCTCAAACTTTGACCGTTACCTGCATTAACAAATACATTTCACATGACAAGTAGTTCACACATATATTCATAACTGAAATAATCTTAAATGTGTGATGAATACCGATGACTTTTTATTCTATTCTGTTCATTTAGCAAAAAATGGTCACAACCCATATGTTTCTTTTATGATCCACAAATGGGGTACAAACCTAAATCTGAAAAACAGTGGGCTAAAGGAGAGTTCTGCTGGTCTATGTGTCTTTCAAACATTCTATGACAAGAGTTATATTCTCTTCGGTATAAGGGCTTCCCTGAGGCCTCAAAGTAAAGAATCCACCTGCAAGGCAAGAGATGCAGGAGATGTGGGTTCGATCCCTAGGTCAGTGATATACCCTGGAAGAGGATATGGCAGCCCACTCCAGTATTCTTGCCTGGGAAATCCCATGGATAGAGGAACCTGGCAGGTTACAGCCCATGGGGTCGCAAAGAGTCGGACGCAACTGAGCATTTTAGTATATGGATTTTGAGAGAAAATTTCTGAGTTCAAGTCCAGACTGTGTCTCTGAATGTATCTGTAATCTTAAGGCAAATCATTTAACCTCTCAAATCCTCAGTTTCCTCTTCTATCAAATAGGATAACAATGGTACCTCCCCGCTAGGACTGTTGTGAAGATGAAATTAATTCATGCATGAAAACTCTTAGTGCCCGGCACATAGAAAGTGATCAATAAACATTAGATATGATTTTAGTTTTACTATCATCATCATCATCATTATTGGAACAAGCAGAGGGATTTTGCTGTCAGAATAGCAAAGGATTAGAAACCTCTTCATTTTGCCTGTTCGCCCAGTGCCTTTGTGTATAAACAGAGGGAACTAGGCATGTCCAGTGCCGTGGGAGGCGATGTGCTCAGAGCCCACACAGTTTCAATAAACTCACTGGGGTAGGAAGCCTGGAGACCCTGAGGGACCCTGGACTTGCAAAGGCAACGATGGGGTCAGGATGCCGAGAAACGGAACAGGGTCTGCAGCAGTGCGGGTGAGCCAGCTCTGCAGTGCCACTTGGGAGCTGAGCCTTGGAAGGGGTCTCAGGGGGATGCCGTGAACACCCTCCCTCCCAGGGCAGAAGCCTCCCCGCCGACTTCCGCACAGAGGAGGCAGCGTGCTCTTGAGGACAGCCATGGACAGAGCCACCACAGCTCCCGCTCTTACGGACAGGAGCCACAGTCCTGGTCACCCTCGACTGTCCCATACGCGCTGTTCCTCATTTCTCTGGCAGGAACAATTCACAATGAGGCTCTTCCCTCACCCTCATGATTATGCTTCAGTGAGTTGAAAACACCAGGCTCCGCAAGCCTCATTCCTTCAACGGTCATTCATGATACCTGGTTTGCAGACCTCTGTGAGATGCCCCGGTCTTGCACATTATAAGTTACAGTTTGTGTGCCGGCTGCTCCCCTTCTAGGACTTCCCAGGTAGTACTAGTGGTGAAGAACCTGCCTGCCAATGCAGGAGACATAAGAGACATGGATTTGATCCCTGGCTTGGGAAGATCCCCTGGAGAAGTATTTTTGCCTAGAGAATCCCATGGACAGAGGAGCCTGGTGGGCTCCAGTCCATGGGGTCGCAAAGAGTCGGACATGACTGAAGTAACTTAACATCATCTTGAGCATCCCCTTCTAGTACGAAAGAAAGCTCCTTCACGATAAGGCACTGTGCCTTGATTGTCTTTGCATTCCCAGTGCCTAGTGTAATACCCTGCACACATAGTAGGTGCTCATTTAATGTGTGGCCTAAACTGAACATCTCAATATAATGGCCATCCTCCCAACACGTGTGCATGCCCAGTTGTTCAGTCGTGGCTGACTCTTTGAGACCCCATGGACTGTAGCCTGCCAGGCTCCTCTGTCCATGGGATTTCCCAGGCAAGAATACTGGAGTGGGTTGTTATTTCCTTCTCTAGGGATTGAACCCGTGTCTCTTGTGTCTCCTGCACTGGCAGGTGGAGTCTTTACCACTAATGCCACCTGGGAATACCACAGGTTTTAGTGATAAGCAGAATTAGACACGGGACTGCTGGTGTGGTCTGGCCAGGACAGGGTGTGCTGGGCTGTGATCAATTTTGGTTTTGTTTTGGCCGTACCACATGGCATGTGGGATCTTAGTTCCTTGACCAGGGATCAAACCTGTGCCCCTTGTGGTGGAAGCTCAGATTCCTAACCCCTGGACTGCCAGGGAATTCCCAGATCACCTTTGACCTGGACCCTCTGTGTATGCTGATGTAGCCTAAATTTGCGTGAACCTTCCTGGCAGTGGCTCGCTGTAACACACGACACCACCCCCAAGTGATGGAGTGCTGGGCAGTCATGAAGAATCAGTTCCTCTGCCCACCCACCCCAAGCCCAGATTTCTCTAAAAATAAACACTGCCTCCTGAGGGCTCCTCCATCCCACATCAGTTCAACTGGCTTTTGGTGGCTTTGTTGTTGCCTTTATTTAAATGCAGATCTTGTTAGTGATCCCAGTTCAATGTCATCACGCTGCTTTCTGCCAAGCGTTGGAGCCTGTTGGATGAGTTTGAATCCGGAGTCAGACATCTGTCACTGAGCTCTGCCTTTCAGCAGTGTATCATCAGTCATTTCTGGGCCAGCATCCCAAGCTGCTCCCCTCCCTGCAGCCTGCCGCCACGTGGATGGCTCCCAGGAAGACAGGACCCAAGGCACGCCAGCCCAGGCGCATGAGCTGCTGTCCCGTGAGGTGAGGCAGGGAACACCTCACAGACCCCCACCGACCTTCAGCCTTAAACCTAAACCTTCCCCTCCCGAGAGACCACCTTTCTCCTGCATCACACCTTGGGCTTCCCACCTTCTCACGACATCAGGGCTCCCCTGGAAGTACTCCAGCCTCACCTTAGTTCCAGGGCAGAAGGATAAAAAGGGAGAAGAGATTTGACATCCTACAGCTCCACACAAGATTCCACTGGATGGGGGAGCTTTATGTCTCTCTGACTCTGATGGAGGCTAACCATCTCTGAGATGAGAAAAGTGGGCCCCTGGGAAGGTCACCTACAAATCTGACAATATGCTCTCTCGATCTTTAGTCAAACTGTTATAATAATTGGATGGGACAGGGCAGAGGACCTCTCTCAGCTACATCCCCTACAATCCTTCTTCTAGATGAAGTGCCAAATCCAGCCACTCCCTGTTTTTGTCAATAAAGTTTTATTGGCACACAGTTACACCCATTAATTTATGTCTTGTCTACAGATGCTTTTGTATTACCAGGGCAGAGTTGAATGGTTATTTCAGAGACCAGGGGTTTCCCCGAAGGCTCAGCAGGAGACACAGGTTCAATACGTGGGTTGGAAAGATCCCCTGGAGAAGGAAATGACAACCCACTCCAGTCTTCTTGTCTGGGAAATCCCATGGACAGAGGAGCTTGGTGGGCTACAGTCCATGGGGTCGCAAGAGTCAGACACGACTGAGCACAGCAACAACAGAGATTAGATTGCCTGCAGAGCTAAAAATAATTACTTCCTGGCCCTTTACAGAAGTTTGCCAACCCCTCCCGGGGCTTGTCCTGACCACTAGCAAACCTTTCATCGTTCGCTTCTGGGTTGTGCTTCATGGTTTTTAAAGAATTTTCACATATGCAATGTCATCTAATCCTTCAAACAATGAAGGACTCCAGAAAACAGTTCTCAGTATCTGGATGAGGAACCAAGCCCAGGGCAGTTGCCTGTGGACCCCTGCCAGGCAGCAGGAACCTGGACCAGGACAGCAGACATGGGTGAATCTGGGACTGCTCTCACCCCAGATGCCAGCTTGTGGCACCACCTACTGCTCAGCGTCCAAGTGCACAGGGGCTAGAGGTGGACTGCCAGGGTACCGATCTTGGCTTTGCCATGTACTGTGTGACCTTGGGCAGGTTATTCAAGCTTCCTGAGTCTTAGTATCCTTGTCTATAGAATGGCAGTGGTAACACTCTCATTTTACAGTGCTGTGGTGAGGCTTATGTTAATCCATCTGTATAAACTGCTTACACTAGCCTACGGCATGTAGTTATGAGTAAATATCATCAGTTCTGTTAAATGATTGTGATCAAGAATAACACCCATCAACTGGGGAATTCCCTGGTGATCCAGTGTTTAAGACTTGAGCGGTCATTGCCCAGGGACCAGGTTCAATCCCTAGCCTGGGAACTAAGATCCCACAAGCCACAGGGTGTGGCCAAAAACCAACCAACCAACCAAAACAAACAAACAAAAAACTTCCCATCAACTGTACCACAATCCAGCCCTCATTTCACATGGTTCTGGAGAAGACTCCTGAGAGTCCCTTGGACAGCAAGGAGATCAAACCAGTCAATCCTAAAGGAAATCATCCCTGAATATTCATTGGATGGACTTCATTGAAACTCCAGTATTTTGGTCATCTGATGAGAACAGCTGACTCAATGGAAGAGTCCTTGATGCTGGGAAAGATTGAAGGCAGAAGGAGAAGAGGGCGTCAGAGGATGAGATGACTGGATGACATCACTGGTGCAATGGACATGAACTTGGGCAAACTTCAGGAGATGGTGAAGGACAGAGGCCTGGCATGCTGCAGTCCATGGGGTCCCAAAGAGTCAGACATGACAGGGCGACTGAACAACAGCAATACAGAAAGTATTGAGAGAGACTTGTGAATTGTTTTGATTTCTCTCCCAGAAGCCAGGATTGGAGGAAACTTTAGAGGCACTGTAACACAGCAGCCAGGTCTTCCTAAGAAAAGAGCTTTTTTATTTAAGCAAATAAGCCTGCTTGAGTAAGGCTATTGCTTCCTTCTGCAGCTTTTAACCCCCTCTTCGTGGCTCAGTATTTGCGCCTGTGAAGCCTACCTTTCCGTCTGCTTTCTGGTTCTATCTTCTGCTGTGCGTGCCCTGAGTTATCACGTAGATCTCATCAGTAATTGATGACTAGGAGAGTGGTCTGGGATTGAAGCTGAGCCACTAGCTCTTGTTCTCTGCACTTTTGGAGAAAAGTTATAAACTCTGGGAATTTTTTGCAATGATTCTAGGCATTATGCCTCAACTGCCCCTGCCCAGGGGCTTGGAGCCCTCTGGCATCAAATCCAAAACAACAAACGCTTGTTTTGTGCCAACAGCATGCCTGAGTACTGTGTTAGACACAGCAGGATGTCAAGAGGAATGAGGAGAGGCCCTGGCTTATAGATCGTACCAACTGGAAGAGCAGATGTGCACAGATTAACTGTAAAACACAGCGTAGAGCAAAGAACAAAAGTTTTGGATGAGTTCAAATATCAGTTGATCATTTTTGAGTTGTGATCTGGGAAAATTATTTAAACCTCATTTTAAAAAAACATTACATTGGGGATAATAATGATCACTTGACTGCAGGCATGGAATTAAAAGACACTTGCTCCTTGGAAGAAAAGCAATGACCAACCTAAACTGCCTATTAAAAAGCAGAGACATTACTGCCAACAAAGGTCCGTATAGTTAAAGCCATGGTTTTTCCAGTAGTCATGTATGGATGTATATGGATGTGAAAGTTGGAACTTAAAGAAGGCTGAACACAGAAGAATTGATGCTTTTGAACTGTGGTGTTGGAGAAGACTCTTAAGAGTCTCTAGGACTGCAAGGAGATCAAACCAGTATATCCTAAAGGAAATCAGCCCTGAATATTCATTGGAAGGACTGATGCTGAAGCTGAAACTCCAATACTTTGGCTACCTGATGTGAACAACTGACTCATTGGAAAAGACCCGGATGCTGGGAAAGATTGAAGGCAGGAGGAGAAGGGGATGACAGAGGATGAGATGGCTGGAGGGCATCACTGACTCAATGAGTTTGAGCAAGCTCCAGGAGATGGTGAAGGACGAGGAAGCCTGGTGCACTGCAGTCCATGGGGTTGCAAAGAGTCCTTTGAGACTGAGCGACTAAACAACAACCAGTGTTATGAGGCTTCAGTGAAATAACACATAAAGTGTCTTGCACGATTGATCCTGGTTTAGGGGCTCCCTGCTATTGTCTCTAAGAAATCCCTCAGAGCTGGGAAACTGAGTTTTTTGGCCCCAGCTGTCCTTCCAGCTGAGCAGGCCAGCATGGTCTGATGGCTGGCAGGCATCTCTGTGCTCCTTTGTGAGATCGTTTTGAGAGCAAACCAGAGGATGCAAGGAATTGCGGCAGCATGTGTGCTCAGTCACTCAGTCATGTATGACTCTCTGAGACTCCATGGACTGTAACCCGCCAGGCTCCTCTGTCCATGGGATTTCCTAGGCAAGAATACTGGAGTGGGTTGCCGTTTCCTCCTCCAAGCGATCTTCCCAACCCAAGGATCAAACCCCCATCTCCTGCACTGGTGGGTGGGTTCTTGCCCACTGAACCACCTGAGAAGCCTGTAATTAGGGCAGAGGGTGGGGTATGGCCTCTTTGTGTGTTCTCGGCTCACCCTGCTGGGGTGGTCTCATTCCGCGGCCTTCCCTCCTCGGGAAATCCCTTAAGAGAGGCAGGTTGGGCTCTGCTCCAGCTTAGGGCACATGGGTGGCCTCTCCCAGTGATCCCTTACCACACTCCTCTCTGATGAGAGCATCACTCAGGGCTCAGCTGTCATTCTGGGGGCTACCTGGAGGCAGCTCTCCTTTTTCAAGATCTCCTCTCTATGTGGGATCTTTGGAATCTCCACCCCAACTTAGCACCTTCATGAACATGGAGGAGGGCAGCGAAGGTATCCGAAGTGACTTCTTGGAGGCGATGGTGCCAGTTCCGAGGGCGGAGAAGTCGGGAATCCTTCAGAGTCCTGGCCATGCTGAGTCACCCTGGGAGGGATTCCTTCTACAAAGTGCTTTGTTTCTCTTTCTTGCTGTTGTCAACGACGACGGGGTCTGGCCAGTTGTCCTCGGACTGACAGACTAATGTTTCAGCATATTATCTGCCAGCATTTTGGAAAAAACACGTCTTCCTGGGAGGAGTGGGGGAAAGGCATCTCTGGTTTTACTAATTAACACCTGTCTCCTGGCCATTAGCAGCCCTGGAGCCTGAATAAACAAGCAGATTGCCTCGGGGAAATCAATGCCCTTTCAGGATCTATAAAAAGCAGTGAGTGCCCTTTGGCTCCGAAATCTACTGCTTGACTCAGTGCAATGATTTCAAAGGAAAACGGCTGGTGTCCAGAAGTCCTAGTATGTTATTCAGCATTACTCAAAACAGGAGAAACCTTGACCATCCAACCTTAAGGGGATTGTTTCACCAAACGACTGTAAATCATAAAGGAATAGTACACAGCCATTCCAAATGATAACTATGAAGCAACACGGAGAAATGTTTATGAAATCGTGTGTCAAGGGAGAAAAGACTGCCCAGTTGCGTGTGTAGGCTCCAGTGCGATTGGGCAAGTAGATGTGTGCATGAAAGGAGAAAGGGTGGAAGGGAACTTGGAAGAACAACTGTGGTAGAATGAGGCTTATTGGTACACATTCTTCTTTCCCAATTTCCTCTAATGTTGTTGGTGATTTAATAAAACCACCCTTTAAAAAAGCCACAGGAATCCTGTAACCCAGGGAACACAACACCCAGCTCCCAGCGTAGTTCTGACAGCCCTGGATTCACCAACATGCCCTTTTATTGTTGTTTAGTTGCTAAGTTGTATCTGACTCTTTTGCGACCCCATGGACTGTAGCCCACCAGTCTCCTCTGTCCATGAGATTTCCCAGGCAAGAACACTGGAGTGGGTTGCCATTTCCTTCTCCAGGGGATCTTCCTGAACCAGGGATCAAACCTGCGTCTCGTGCATTGGCAGGCAGGTTCTTTACTGCTGAGCTACCTGGGATGATTAGGACAGAAGAAAATTGTCTGCACAGGCCAGAGAGAGAAGCTGTGGCTCTGGGTGGGTTAGTTTGCATTGGGTTGGGCTCTTACTATCACGTCTAAGGACTGGCTAGCCCAGGGAGGGGCAGTCTCTTCCCAGCCAGGAAGAGATGTCAGAACATTGAAATATACAGAAAATTAAACACATAGACAAGACACAGCCTCCCGTGGGGAAGAGGAAGGACCTGGCTTCCTTGGTCTCAGCTCACATGCACCAGTGCAGTGTGGCCAGGGATGGGGGGCAGCACTGGTGGGGGGCACTCACATTCTAGGTTGGGCTCCATCTTCGGTCTCTCCTGGGCAAGTCAGCAGCCCCCCTTGGAGGACAGGTCTCCACACCATAGTCCAGCCCTTGGCTCTTGGTCTTAACACCACCACTAGCTGTATAGCCAGGGGTGGGAGGCCTTGCCCCCGGGAGCCTGGAAACCTGATCCTTTGGTTCATCAGTGATTATCAGCTGTTGGCTACCTAGAAAACCTATTCTACTCTTGAGGCTCTTTAGGGATTATATTGGGGTCTCCAGGTTGATCATGTCTGGACTAGACCTTTGACATATTACCAGCTTGGAAAAGTTCCCCCAATCCCATGACTGTACCCGCTTTGCATCCACTTACCCCATCTTTCCCCTCACCCTTGTATTAAGGCTGCTGGTTTCTGTCACTCACCACTAAACCATGACCTGTGAGGGCCACATGTGAATACCTTTGAATCAAGCACACTAGATTTTGAAGTTACACAGACTTGGACTCTAGTCCCAATCTGCTCTTTTTCACTCTGTGACTTCTGGCAAATTACTTAACTTTGAGCTGCAGTTTGCTTCTTAGTGAGTGGTGATCCTAATGCCATCCTCCGAGCAATGTGGTGACCCTTGGATTGAGGCAGTGTATTGAAGCGCCCACCATTTCTCTTGGGAGGAGTCCCAGTACACCATATATTATGGTAATTCTTGGCATGGCCCACATCATAAGCTATTTAGGCCATACTAACCTATTTTTTTTCTCTTAGAGCTGAGCGCTCAAATAGGTATTTTGTAAGAGATCTAAAGTGGAGAGTGAAAAAGTTGGCTTAAAGCTCAACATTCAGAAAATGAAGATCATGGCATCTGGTCCCATCACTTCATGGGAAATAGATGGGGAAACAGTGGAAACAGTGTCAGACTTTATTTTTTGGGGCTCCAAAATCACTGCAGATGGTGACTGCAGCCATGAAATTAAAAGATGCTTACTCCTTGGAAGGAAAGTTATGACCAACCTAGATAGCATATTCAAAAGCAGAGACATTACTTTGCCAACAAAGGTCCATCTAGTCAAGGCTATGGTTTTTCCAGTGGTCATATATGCATGTGAGAGTTGGACTGTGAAGAAGGCTGAGTGCCAAAGAATTGATGCTTTTGAACTGTGGTGTTGGAGAAGACTCTTGAGAGTCCCTTGGACTGCAAGGAGATCCAACCAGTCCATTCTGAAGGAAATCAGCCCTGGGATTCCTTTGGAAGGAATGATGCTAAAGCTGAAACTCCAGTACTTTGGCCACCTCATGCGAAGAGTTGACTCATTGGAAAAGACTCTGATGCTGGGAGGGATTGGGGGCAGGAGGAGAAGGGGATGAGAGAGGATGAGATGGCTGGATGGCATCACTGACTTGATGGGCGTGAGTCTGAGTGAACTCCGGGAATTGGTGATGGACAGGGAGGCCTGGCGTGCTGTGATTCATGGGGTCGCAAAGAGTCGGACATGACTGAGCGACTGAACTGAAGAGATCTAAGTGGGGTTGATTGAGTGGGTGTATCCAGGGTATCTCTTATATTCCAGGGAAAGAGTCAGCATCAGTGTTTTGGGCATTGCTGAGATGGATGAAGCCAGGCTCCTGGCTTGGAGCCCCTGCCTTGCCCCCATACTTCACAGAGCACCCCCCCCCCCCCACCATCCCTCTGCTGACCACATCCCTTCCCACAAGGCGAGGAATCCTGGGGACCAAGAGAACGTGACCGCCTGGAGCCCTTGATTTGTCCCCCCTGGTTTCTGCACCAGGGACCTGGCACTGAGAAATTTCCTGCCCTGAAGGCCCAGATCTCTTCCAGGGCTTTTGGACCATTTGCTGAAGGCAAATCACATTGCTGGCCAGAGAGTGGCAAAGCCGGAGCTGTTTGCAGGTGTTGAGGGGATGGGAGGGTGGAATCAGGATGTTGGGGTGTCCCCGGGCACGGGCGGGAGGCACATTGTGAGGGCGTGAGGACTGCTCGGGGGTGGGAGGGTGAGCGTCCCCTCACTAGACGGGGGCCTGGACCAGCTTCTGGGAAGGCGTACACGTTCTCTGGCTCTTGTCAAAGCCCAGGCGTGGGTGAGTTAATGGCTACGAACCTGCTGGTGTCACTGCCTCAGACCCCAAGGCTGCCTCCACTTGGCAGTGGCCGTGTGCTAAGCCCAGCCACTTCTTGGGGGCTCTGGACCTCCGCTGGCCGCAGGGACTCTGCCCAGAGGCAGTGGGAGCGGGATGCGGGGGAGGGGGGCGATGATGCTCTCAGCCCAGGCCTCGCAGGCAGGAAGGGTACTCAGAGAGCCACAGTACTCCCTGGGCCTTCCAGGTCTCTGCTGGGGGCCCTGTTGATGCCCTCAGACTTGCCCAGGACCAGCCTGCTGGCCCAGCTCTTGTTTTTTCAATGGCAGCTCTGCTCCCGTCAGCTGGGGGAGTGTCCACCCCGCCACCGCCCCCCGTCCTTCTGCAGGAGCCATGCCTGTGCCCACCAACCGTCTTCACCAGGCCGCCTGCCATGGAGGGTGCAGACCCAAAGCACTGCCAGGCTTCAGGCAGGGTGGCTCCCCTCTGGCTCCAGTCCCTGTGAGCCTAATAATTGGTTTCTCCCATGATGAGCTCTTTAATAGGCTGTGGTCAACGCGGAAGGGGGTGGATGATTTATTGCTGCTACGCTGCCCTCTTCTCGCCTTTTTTGCTCTCTGAGCTTTCACGTGGCAACTACGGCCTGATGCCCAGCTTCCTAGTTTGTGGTGCCCGAAGCCCCCGCCTCCCTACACGGCAGCTGCCACCCCCACCACCACAGCCCCCACCACGTCACCATCACGCTCTATTTTACATCCGCCATTTCACTTGGTGAGGTGAATATCGTCCCCATTTACAGATGAGAAAACCAAGGCTCATGAGATTGCTGGTTCCCACAGGTGGCTAAGTTTCCATTAAGTGTATTATTTATGTATGTATTTATTTTTTACTGCAATGTGCAGTGTGGGGGGGAGGGGGGGGGGGCTTAGTTCCCTGACCAGGGATCGAACCAACGTCCCCTGCATTGGAAGGCGGAGTCTTAACCACTGGACCACCGGGGAAGTACCTTCATTAAGTTTAATTGGCACCTGTGGTAGGAGTCAGAGCTGGGCTCAGCCTGGGGTTTTCCAACCAAGAGCTCGTTCTACATGCCCGTGCTGTTTCCACCTGGCCCCCAGTGAGGGGAGGAAGCTCAGCTTGGAAGAAGAGTTCTGTCCACAGCTCAGGTCTCCCTGAATTCACCATTGCGTCCCCACGGCTCACAGCCTCTGGGTAAGAAGTAGATAGAGAAACTGAGGCATCTGGTTTGAAGGGCAAGGAGGATGGTTTTTCACGAAGAAGGCTATTTCCAAGTCAATCCACAGTTTCATCCATTTGAAACTGTTCCCATAGCTGGCCATGCAGGGTTTGTTTTTTTTTTTTTATAACATCTGCTTTTCTAGCACACATTATACAAACAGATCCACAGAACGGGTTGTAACGTATCATAAATGACAGTAAAAAGCATGAACTCTCGAGGATGAATTTAAAAGTTTTCTTGATAACACAGGGGGTGATGGAGACATTCTCGTTCCTTTCTGCAGCCCACTGCTTTTGATTTAACTAGGCGTTTGGACTGGAATAGTTGTTTTTTTCCCCCCTTCTCAATCTTGGAAAATGTCTCACAGCTGTAGCCGCCTGCTCTCAGCTGTTTGTTTTTCTTCCTTGGAGAGGGACTTGGGAAGGTTACCCACCAAACCCCAGGGGAAAAGGCAGTTTGAAGGCGCACCAACCCCGAACACGTGGGGCCTAGGCTGCACTCTGTCTCCCAAAGAGCAGAAAAGCTGCCCGGGGGTCCTGACCGCCCCCAGAGTGGGGCTGGCTGCAGGCCCCTCCCCCTTTACATTTGACGGCAGAGAAGGTGGGGGAAGGGGAGAAGGTTCCAGCCCACGGGCCCTAGGCCAGGCCCTGAAACTTCAGTTGTAAAAGCTGAGCTGGGGCTGCATCAGTGGCTCCCAGTCGGCCCATTTATCATCTGGCCTTGGGTGGGACTGACCAGAGCCTGAGTAATGTTTGCCTGGGGCGCGTGTGTGGACCAGCGGGACACGCCCCTCAGCCCCACCCTCACCCCAGGGGACGGGTCCCCAGACCCAGCGGAGGCTTCTTCCATCTTCCTGCCCCCACCCCACCCCAGCTCCTCTCTTTAGTTCCCCTTAAGAATTTTTTTAAAATTGTGGTAAAATAGACCTAAAGTAAAACTTAGCATCTCAACCATTTTAAAGTGTACGGTTCAGTGGCATTAAGCATATCCACATTGTTGTACAACCATCTCTACCATCCATCTCCAGATTTCTTCTCAAACTGAAACTCTGTACCCTTGAAACATCAACTATCCATTTCCCCTAGCCCCTGCCCCTGGCTCCCACCCTTTTGCTTTCTGTCTCAACAAATTTGACTATTCTAGGGAGAAAGCAATGGCAACCCATTCCAGTACTCTTGCCTGGAAAATCCCATGGATGGAGGAGCCTGGTGGGCTGCAGTCCATGGGGTCGCTGAGGGTCGGACACAACTGAGCGACTTCACTTTCACTTTTCACTTTCATGCATTGGAGAAGGAAATGGCAATCCACTCCAGTGTTCTTGCCTGGAGAATCCCAGGTCCAGTGGAGCCTGGTGGGCTGCCGTCTGTGGGGTCGCACAGAGTTGGACACGACTGAAGCGACTTAGCAGCAGCAGCAGGGACCTCATATATGTGAGATCTACAGTATTTGTCCTGTTGTGACTGGCTGATTTCACTTAGCACAGTTAATAGCCTCAAGTTTCATCCATTTTATAGCATGTGATAGGACTGCTTTCCTTTTTTAAGGCTGAGTAATATTCCTTTGTGTGTGTCTATCTATTTTGATGCTGGGAAGGATTGAAGGCAATAGCAGGGAGCAACAGAGGATGAGATGGTTGGATGGCATCACTGATTCAATGGATGTGAGTTTGAGCAAACTCCAGGAGACAGGGGAGGGCAGGAAAGCCTGGTGTGTTGCACTCCATAGGGTTGCATAGAGTCAGACACGAATTAGCAACTTAACAACAAATATTCCTTTGTGTGTGTCTGTATATAGCTTGCTTTCTGTTTATGCATTCACCTATCAGTGGATACTTGCTGCTGCTGCTAAGTTGCTTCAGTCATGTCCGACTCTGTGCGACCCCATAGATGACAGCCCACCAGGCTCCCCCATCCCTGGGATTCTCCAGACAAGAACCCTGGAGTGGGTTGCCATTTCCTTCTCCAATGCATGAAAGTGAAAAGTGAAAGGGAAGTCGCTCAGTCGTATCCGACTCTTCGCAACCCCAAGGACTGCAGCCTACCAGTCTCCTCTGTCCATGGGATTTTCCAGGCAAGAGTACTGCAGTGGGGTAGATACTTGAGTTGCTTCCAACTTTTGGCTGCTGTAAGTAAAGAGTATGGGTGTGCAAATAACCATTCAAATCTGTTTTCAATTCTGTTGGGGGTATCCCCCAAAGTAGAAATGGCTTACCCTTTGGATTTTTGTACTTGAAATTTCCACAAGACAGCCTGACCACCTGAGACCTCTGTTTGCTGGGAGACAGCAGAGGTTGAAGGAAATCTGAGAAGAAAACCAAAAGCCATGGAGATAATAAACTTTCATTCTCCCACATCTCTCAGCACAATGATGTCACTGAAATAGAAATGGGACAGGGTTGTTATTAGAAATGCAAACTGCCAGGGCTCAGTGTGTGTAAGTCTCTCAGTCATGTCTGACTCTTTGTGATCCCACAAACTGTAACCCACCAGGCTCCTCTGTCCATGGGATTCTCCAGGCAAGAATACTGGATGGGTTGCCATGCCCTCCTCCAAGGGATCTTGAATCCAGGTCTCCTGCGATGCAGGCGGATTCTTTACTATCTGAGCCACCAGGGAAGCCAGGGTTCATCCCATCCCTAAATCGGAATATCTCCAGGCTATCGTCTCAGAGTGACTTGTGTGCTTCTGATTTGCAGCAAGTCTTAGAGCCGTTGCCTGTGGACATTCCACTTACCCGGCTGAAGATGGTTAAAAGGATCTCATGAGATCCTGTGTGGTCCTGAGCACACTTGGAGTGTGGATAACCACCAGTCTGCCACACCCAGTGTACTGATTGCCAGATCCTTAGCCATAGCAGCCTGAACCCTCCCTGGTTGGGTTGTCTGCAACAGTCAGTTCAGGCTGCCATAACAAAATACCGCAGATTGGGTAGGTTAAACAACAAAAATTTATCGTCTCATGGCTCTGGACACTGGAAGTCCAGGGTTAAGGTGATGGCAGGGTTGGTTTCTCTTGAGTCCTCTCTCCTTGGCTTGTAGACCGTTCCCCTCTTGCTGCCTTTTGAAAATTTTTAACTAAATTTTTTAAATTAGTGAATTAATCTTGACTGCCTTCACTTCTGCGTGGACTTTTCTCTAGTTGCCGTGAGCAGGGTGCGGGCGGGGCGCTTTACTCTTTAGTTGCCGTGGGGCGCTTCTCATTGTGGTGGCTTCTCTTGGTGCAGAGCACAGGCTCTAAGGTGTGTGGGCTTCAGTAGTTGGGGCTCCCAGGCTCTGGAGCACAGGCTCAATAGCTGTTGAGCTTAATTACTGAGCTTAATTGTTCCTCACTATGTGTGATCTTCCCGGACCAGGAATCAAACCTGCATCTCCTGCATTGTCAGGCAGATTTTTTTTACCACTGAACCACCAGGGAAACCCCTCTTGCTGCCTTTTGACCAGGTCTTATGCCCCTGGTATCTTTCTTCTTAGGAGGACACAAGTCAAATTGGATCCAGGTTCCACCCTCATGGCCTCATTTGAGCTTACCCCTTTACAAACCTTACCTCCAAATACAGTTAACATTCTAAGGTACTGGGAGTTAGGACTTCAACACATGATTTTGGGGGGCATGGATTTGGCCTATAGCACAATCCTTCCCTCCTTCATTCAATAGATGATTATTTTATTTTATCTTTTTTTAGGGAAACACATGAAGTATTTATTAGGAGGGAAAAATAGTACAATACATGTTATTAGACACATGGGCAGACTCAGAGAGAGAGAGTGGTATCCTTGTGGTGGTTCGAGTCACTTTTATGGGGCATTTCTTCCGGCTTTCCTCTGGCTGATCGTTTTAAGTTGTCTGCTTCAGAGTCCGTATTTGGACTCAGTGTCCTCCCATGTGTGTGTGCTCATCAACAGATGATTATTTTAAACAATTTTACTTTGCTCAAACATAACAATACCATCAGAAAATAGGATAAAAATTACTCATAATTCTACCACAAAAAAATCAATTATTTTTAAGCATCCCAGTTTTGATCCTTAGATATGTGTGTGTAGATGCTTAATTTTAAAGCAGGTGCATGTCTTACGTTGGTGCATGGTAGACCTCAGAACTGTCATTTTTAGGTCATCATCAAAGTCCACCTAGTGGATACACAACTAGGTAATTATTTCCTAAATGGATCAGTCACAACTTTCCCCAGTTTTTCACTCCTACAAATAAGAATATGATGAATTTCTTGGTGCTACTCCATTTCTCTTCTTTTGGACTCTTCCTCAGGGTAAATTCCCAAGTGTGAGATTATTGGACAAAGGATGTGAACATTTTTGTGGCTCTTGATACATTTTGCCAAATTGTTTTCCAAAAGTATTTGACACTGTCACCAGCAGCGTATAAACACACAAGATTTCACCCGATTCTTGCCAGCATGATGTAGCACTGTCCCATTATTTTTAGAGAGTTTTCATTTTATTTTACATTTCTTTGATAATGAATCATCTCATAAAGTGTTTTTATACATTTGATTATTAACTGTATCATCTCTTAAGAAACTGCCTCTTTAAGCCTTTTTCCAGCTTACCTATGTGGCTAAATAAGTATCTACTACATGCTCATAGGGGACTAAGGAAGTTTAAGGCTTAGTTCTTAACTTCCAGAAGCCTAAAATCAGCAATCACACTTATTTAGTCATTGCTGATTTCTTTGTACTCAGTCCACTGCTTTGCACATTTTGTGTGTTCAATAAAAATTTTGTTGCATATAGTTTAATCCCAGATAACATGTTTATTTTTTGCAGTTCAGAGATCTGTTTTCCATTCAAAGAAATGCAGGCTCTGAATCCAAAAGGAGTCTGAATCCCAGAGAGATAGTCCGAACCTGATAATCTTACATGCATAAGCATGGGGTCCTGTGCTCCAGCATAGGAAAGGTGTGCTTGACAGTAATTTTAAAGCAAGATTCAGGGTTTGAGGTTGGCAGAATGAGTAACTGTGTGATACAGCTGCTCATCAAAAGCTATTGCAATCAAAGCCATATTAATAGAGGTGCTATGTGTAGAATAAGGGAGGTGACAGTCCCATCTAGACAGCTCCTCAGTGTTTGTCTTTTTTTTTTTTCTCTTTTCGGTTTTTTATTTTGAAAATAATTTTAAACCTACATTGTATTATGAGTGTCTATGTACCCTTGATCTTGGTCCATCAATTGTTAACATTTTGCTGCTTTTCATTCTCTCTCCTGTCCTCTCTCATTGTTATTACTATTTTTTTTTATTGTAGAACCATTTGAAAGTAAGTTGTAAACTTCACCCCTAAATACTTCTGTATGAATTTCCAAGAACAAGGAAGTTTTCTTACATCACCACTTAGAGTTTTTACATTTAGAAATTTAGTGTAGGAACAGTACAATCATAAACATATAGTCCATAATTAACTTTCTTCAATTGCTCCAGTAGCTGAAGCTCCAGCACTTTGGTCACTTGACATGAAGAGCCGACTCATTGGAAAAGACCCTGATGCTGGGAAAGATTGAGAGCAGGAGGAGAAGGGGGCAACAGAGAATGAGATGGTTGGATGGCATCACTGAATTAGTGGACATGAGTTTGAGCAAACTCTGGGAGATGGTGAATAACAGGGAAGCCTGGCGTGCTGCATTCTATGCGGTCTCAGAGAGTCGGACACCATGTAGTGACCAAACAACATCCTTTATAGCAATTTTTTAAACCTACTATAGGATCCAAGCTTCTGCTGAAACTTGGCATCTTTTCACCAGGTGCTGAATAGAAACTCAGAGAGAAAGTTTTGGGTGAAGTAGAGAAGAGTAGCTTTTCTTGCTTTGCCAGGCAAAGGGGGCCAGAGTGTGCTAATGCTCTCAAGACATTGTGACCCACCCAGGGGCGGGCAGGGAGGAGGTTTATAGTGCTCAAGGAGCAGAGCATGATCAGCTTGTGGACAATTCTCGGACTGGTTGGCATCAAGGTGAAGTTTCAGGCATCATCCACCCTCTGGTTTCAACTAGACTAGGGTCCATGCTCCTATGGTCAGCAGTTTTCATTTGGAGGGGGCGGTCTGCTTCCTGTAAAAACAACTCAGGAATGTGTGCCAGACCTTTATATCTTTCAGGGAGCTGGGTGTTTGGTGACTCTCTTATGTGGCAGATTTATAGTCTAGATTATTACTAGTTCCTCGCCCCGACAGCTATTCTTTGTTTAAACATCTTCCCTTTTCCCAATCATTAACTCTCGAATCAGCATTTTACTTCAGAAGATGAGGACGCAGGGGTTTGTACACAGTTTCAAAGCCAGGACTACTCATTCAGTTATCATGTTCCTTTAAACTTTCTTTTCTCTAAAATAACTCCTAGCCGTTGATTGTTTTTCATGACAAGGATATTTTTGAAGAACACTGGTCTGTTGCTTAGCATAATATCTCTGTTTGAGTTTGTTTCTTTCTCTGTGGTTAGATATCAGTTAAACATTCATGGCAGGACCATTTCATAAACCTTGCTCAGTGAATCCCACTGGGGGAGTATTATGTCATTTTATTCCTTTATTGATGATGTTAATTTTGATCACTTCGTTGAGGGCTTCATTTACTGTAAAGGTATCTTTTATTTCTTTTCTAATTCAAAGTGATGGAGACTCTTTGGTACTGTCTAGATATACTGTAGATATACAACAGTCTCTCACTTAATCATTTCATCATCCACTGATAATTCTTGCCTGAATCAGTTATCATGAATCTGGTCATAAAATGGTGTTTTCCTAGCCCACCCCAGTGACACTAGAGTGGATGCAGACCCTGGAGTGCTGAGGCTGGCTTCAGTTCTGTGCATCTTTCCTCAGTTATGAATTGTGATGTCAATAGCTCGATGTTGGCCATAGTGAGAGTATTTATTAATACACCTCAGAAGTTGGCAAGTGCTACAAAGTGGGATTTTTGCTTTTCCCTCGGAGAACTGGTTGTTAAACATTTACTGCAGGATGCAGATAAGCTGAGACACATTCAAAGGAGAATGGTTTTGGTGGTGAGGGAATTTGAAACCTTAAGGAAAGGGAACCTGTAAAACTATTATATTAATGTAAAAAAATAATAAAAGGAGGGACTTCCCTGGTGGTCCAGTGGTTAAGACTTCACCTTCCAATGTAGGGGGTATGGGTTCCATCCCTGGTCAGGGAACTAAGATCCCACATGGCATGTGGCCAAAAAAACCAACAGAAGCTATACTGTAACAAATTCAATCAAGACTAAAAATTGTCCACATCAAAAAAAAAAAAAAAAATCTTAAAAACGAAAGGGAATCTGTCTTCAAATATTAAAATGACGACCTTGTGGGGAATCTTTGTTATTGAGGAGAGAAGAGAACCCATTAACACCCCAGGCACTGTGCATTCCCACCACTCACTCACCTTCCCGGGCAGAGCTGAGGGGCGTGGCACCAGAGGGCGGAGGTGGGTGGGGGAGGGGAAGCTTCTCACTCTGATCTTGGAGAAAACAGTGTGGATGCAGGTCTGCGAGGTGCAGAGGTCGCAGAGCTCATGGCTCTCCCATCCTTGGTAAAGTGGGTACAGGGTTACTTCTAAGGATGAGGGATAAAGCAGGCTTGGGTGTCAAAGAACATGAAGACAGTTTTGAATAGCAGCTAAGGGGATTTCTTCCAGCCTACCAACCCACACAAGCAGATCGATGCCAGGTATATTCCAACAGCACAAGGATGGGCCAAGTCAGCACAATTCTTCTTCTCTGAGGTCCAAGAGGTTAAAGCAAGGGAAAGAGGGTGATGCAGCTGCTCGGGGTTTGTCACTGATGAGTACAAAGTAGGAGAACTCCCTAGAGGCCCCAGGCATTTGAAAGTAGTTCTGACTCCCGGTGCAGCCGTGAATCAGGCATGCTGGAGGAGGCCGAGTTACCAGGACCAATCTGCCTGTTGTGGAAAGCTGACAAGCTTGGTGGTGCTGGTGGTAGGAGAGAGGGGAGTCAGTGTCCGATTTCTCTGGAAAGCGTCCAGTGATTACCAGGTCCCGGGGAAGCAGTAGGGAAGGGTCATCACCCTTTTCATCCCACAGGGCCCCAGTGGGTGAAGAACCGTGGGTTCAGAGTGCCAGTGAGTCACCAACAGGAGGAAGATGAGGGATAAAAGGTGTGTGGGACTGGATGTCACTGGCTGATGGTGGAGAAAACATTTCTTTTCACTGCCCTCAGTTCTTTATTTAATGTAAATGAGGCTTCCATGCTGGTGAAAAGTATAAGATCAGGTAAGGCACATAACAATGTTTTGTAAATGTCAAGCTCTATACAACTCTTCAAAGTACCATTATGACTGTTAATGTCAACTAATTTGATAATCAGGAAGAGAAGGCACCTAAAGATATCCAATCTAATCAGAGTAAAGGGTTACCTGAATACCAACAGTGTGAATTTGAATAGGACTTCTCCATAGATCTGGGGTTTTCTTTCCACATGTTTGATTTCCTCAAATGAGGAAAACATCTACATAAAACACATACCAGAGTGCCTGGCCAGTAGTAAGTGCTCAATTAGAGTTTACCCTTATCTTCAATCTCACAACCACCTCCTGAGATAGATGTTGTTAATTCTATTTTTAGAGGAAACACTCAGAACAATGACTTCTCTTGTCTAAGAGCAACAAGTGAAATTGTGGACAGGATTCAAAACCAGGCCTTTGCACTCTTAAGTTTGATATTCCTTCCTTTCTAATCTATGTGTGAGGATCCATCCAATTTTCAGAGTCTATGAAACCCTCAAATCTAATTCCTTTATATAATCTGCACTTCATACTAAGATGTCAATTTTTGAAGAACTGTATACATGAGGTGCATGCAGTGTTCTTTTTAAAATTATAATATGTTAAAAGTCATCATTAAAATTGTTCCCTTTTGTAGAAAAGACTCTGAACCCACATAATCCTACATCGTGACTGGTGATTGTCGCTGGCACTATTTTCATATGACTCTTTCACAATACTAAATATTTTTGCAATACTAAAGATATCCAATCTAATCATGCAGGATACTCTGGGGACCAATTAATATTTCAAAATAATTCATACTCGTGGAGTAAATGTTTTTAATTGGAAAAAATCTGCCTCTTTGGGTAAAATGCTTTTCCATTATTATCAGTGGTGATTCACATGGACGGATGGATGGGTGGGTGGGTGGATGGGTGTGTGACCAAAAAAAGATGCACAACATGTGAGAGCTATGAGTTGTTTTATTTGGGGGCAAAATGAGGACTGCAGCCTGGGGAACAGCACCTCAGACAGCTCTGAGGGACTGCTCCAAAGAAGCAGTGGGGGAAGATCAGTATGTAAGATTTTGATGAAGGGAGAGTTTAAAATAATCAAGTCCTTACTTTCGAAAGGGTTTTCTGCGAGTCCCGAGGAGCTGATATCACCATGAGGGATTCAGTGCTTTTCTAGATAGGAGGTGATGCAAGGATTGGGATCATGAAACCAATTCCTAAAAATATCTATCTGAAGACCTGTGCCACCAGCTTCCCTGGAGCACAGAGTGCTTCCTCTCCACCCTGAATTCCCTTCAGGGCATGTTGAAGGTTGGCAGCTGCAGCAGCAAAGGGTTCAATCTCTGCAGGGGCAGGTGGCAAATGCCCTTGGCAACCACCAGTTTATAGTTGACAGGTGGATGGATGGATGGGTGAGTTGATAACTTATTCTGGTTTCCTGGACAGTGGTGTGGTACCGTATCAATAGAAAGAGATAGGAACTGGGTCTTATGACATGTGAGCCCTAGCCCTGATTCTGCCACCAACTATTAGATGACCTGGGATATTTTCATATCACCTTTATCAGCCTTCGTTTCCTTTTCTAAAATTGAGAAGTACATGATTCTTAAGGTTACTTTTAGCTCAAAGCATCCATGATCTAACTGTACCAGGAGTCCGAATTCTAAAGAACAAAGATACGAGAGATCTGACACGTTGGCTGCAAATGTCATGCTCTGAAAAAGGAAACCCAATAAGTGCTGAGATTCCTGGCAAGTCTGGCCCAGATTCCTCACGTGCTTCTTTGTGAGAATAATTTCCAACCTCCTTAAAATACTCTGACAGGCTCAAGAAGCAAAGAAAGATGGATCTGAGGAAACCTGCCAATGGGAAGAGTTCACATCACTCCAACCAAAAGCCATGTGGAAACCCTAGGGGACTGATCCTGAGCTGTTTGAAAACAAACACTGATGGAACAGATTGTCCAGAAAGATAGAAACACAGAAACATCCTCATTGCCTTCACTGATTTCAGACGATAGCCTCATGTGACTGTTGCTGGGGAGGCAGGCTGGAGAGATGGAGGGGAGCATCAGGAGGGCCCCACAGGAGCCTGGGGATGATTCATGCATGGGATACAGCAGAAAGTCATATAGTCTTTTGCATTATTATCAGTGATAATTCACATGGATGGGTGGGTGGGTGGATGGATGGATGGTTGGGTGGGCTGACAGATGGATGGATAGGTGGATGGGTGGATGGATGGATGGATGGGTGGGTGGGTGGATGGATGGATGGGTGGGTGGGTGGGTGGGTGGGTTGATGGATGGGTGGGTGGATGGATGGATGGATGGGTGGATGGGTGGGTGGGTTCTTGGGTGGATGGATGGATGGATGAATGGGTTAAATCTGGATTTGCCATTCACTAGTAGTGTGTTTTTGAACAAGCCACTCAATCTCTCTAAGCTTCATCTGCAGAACTGGGCATATGAACATGTCATGTATTCTTTTCTGAAATGGCCAGGTGGATGTGGCCCTGAGAGGAGACAGGTTCAGGCCGAGTTTCTTGTACTCACAGATACCAGAGACAGGAGGTACGCAGGCCACACAGAACCTTGTGGGGAAGGGGGGTCAGAAGGCAGAAAACAGGAGTGAGGGGAACAGTCAGGCCCCAGCCTTTATTGGGGTTTCTGTGAGAAAGACAAGGCAGTTCTAGCTAGTTTGAATAATTTTGGTGGACTGTGGGCTATAGAGGTGTTCTCTAGTTGCCTTGGGACCCAGCCTTGGGAAGATTGAGGCAGAGAAATATTGTTTTTTGGGGGCAGAGAAAAGAAGTGTGGCTCCAGATTGGATAGAAAAGGGATGCTCCCAGCAGGGCCCTTTGCATCTCTGAGAATTGGCCAGCTTCAGGAGGAGCAGTCTCTCCCCAGCCAGAAAAGTTTCTTAAGATGTCAGAATATCATAATATACAGAAAATAATTATATATACAGGCATACCTCAGAGATTATGTGGGTCTGGGTCCAGACCACCACAATAAAGTGAATATTTTAATAAAGTGCATCACAAGAATTATTTGGTTTCCCGTGTGTATAAAAGTTATGTTTTCACTATCCTGTAGTGTATTAAGTATGCAATGGCATTGTGTCTAAAAAAAACAATGTACGTACCTTAATTTAAAAATACTTCATTGCTAAAAAATGCTAGGACTTCCCTGGTGGTCCTGTGGTTAGGATTCTGTGCACTTCCACTGCAAGGGGAATGAGTTCAATCCCTAGTCGGGGAACTTAGATCCCACAATATGCATGGTGTGGGAAAAATAATAAAATAAAAAATGCTAACCATCATCGTAGCCTTCAGAGAGTCATAATCTTTTTGCTGGCAGGGCAGGGGAAGGAGGGAGGAGCATTGAAATATGGCAAAAATCACCAAAAAGCGATGCAGAGACACAAAATGAGCAAACGTTGGGAAAATGACACTTGCTTGATGAAGGGTTACTGCAAACCTTGAATTTGTACCAAGCACAGTATCTGCAAAGTGCAGTAAAGCAAGGTGTGATAAAACAAGGCATATACACACACATACGATGCAGGACACATCTCATCTGAGAAACTAGATATTTGAATGGTGATCTCAAAGGATCTCAAAAGTTAAAATACATGACAACACCCAAATTAAAAGATTGAAAATATTAATTTATTTTTGGCTGTGCTGGGTCTTTGTTGCAGTGCAGGCTTTCTCTAGTTGCAGCGAGCAGGGGCTACTCTCTACTTGCAGTCCACAGCTTTCTCACTGCGGTGGCTTCTCTTGTTGCAGACCACGGGCTCTAGGCACGAGGGCTTCCGTAGCTGCAGCATGTGGGCTCAGCAGTTGCGGCTTCCGGGTTCTAGAGCTCAGACTTGGAAGTTGTGGCCCATGGGCTTAGTTCAGTTCAGTTCAGTTCAGTCGCTCAGTTGTGTCCGACTCTTTGTGACACCATGAATTGCAGCACACCAGCTCCTCAGTATATGGGGTCTTCCCGGACAAGGGTTCGAACCCGTGTCCTCTGCATGGGCAGGTGGATTCTTATCCACTGGACCACTTGGGAAGCCCAGGTTTTTATTTATTTATAGCTATGTTCCATTAATAAGTCTTTGAGGGCCACTTTCTAGAAATAATCAACACCCGCTTTTACTGTCCACCCCAACTTCTTCCCAGTTAATTTCTAGTAAAGGGCCTCACTTATATGGGTTAAATTGCATCCCCTCAACATTCAAGTGTTGAAGTCCTAACCCCCAGTACCCCAGACTATTACTGTATTTGGAGACAGGCCTTTTAAAGAGGTGATTAGAGTCAGATGAGGTCACCAGGTTGGGCCCTGAATCAATATGATTAATGTCTTTATAAGGAAAGGAGATTAGGACACAGACATGTACAGAGGGAAGGCCACGAAAGACACAGGATGAATGAAGCCAGCTACAAGCCAAGGAGAAAGGCCTCCAGGAGAAATCAGACCTGCTGACACCTTGATCTTGGACTTACAGCCTCCAGAACTATGAGACAACTGCTTTTTAATTTCTGTGGTTTGAGCCACGCAGTCTGTACTATTTTGTTATGGTAGCCCCAGCAAAGTAATATACCACTTGTTTTTTAAAAAATACATTTTAAAAAGAAGGAAAAAATAAGGACAGATAAAGGGATAGTTAGGGAGTTTGGAATGGACAGGTACACGCTGCTATATTTAAAACAGAACCAACAAAGACCTACTGTACAGCACAGAGAGTCCTGCTCAATGTTATGTAGCATCCTGGATGGGAGGGAAGTTTGGGGGAGAATGGATACATGTATATGTATGGCTGAGTCCCTTTGCTGGACACCTAAAACTGTCACAACATTGTTAATTGGCTATATTCCAATATAAAATAAAAAGCTTTTTAAAAGACCCATAAAAGGAAGAAAGGAAACAATAATAACAAAAAGCATAGCCATGTGTAGAATGGTTTTCAGATCTGCTTCTCTCAGGATGGGGCTTCCCGTGTGGTGCTGGTGGTAAAGAACCCGCACGCCAGTGCAAGAGACGCAGGAGATGTGAGTTCGATCTCTGGGTGGGGAAGATCCCCCTGAAGAAAGGAATGACTACCCACTTCAGTATCCTTGCCTGGAGAATTCCATGGACAGAGGAGCCTGGCAGACTACAGTCCATGCGGTCGAATAGAGTCAGACACGACTGAGTGACTGAGGACACACGCGTGCACCCCATCAAAATGCTGAATTTCCTGACATTGCTTGTAATGATTTCAGATACTCTGGCCTCTGAAGTGAGGGTCCTGGGAACAGCCTCCTCAAGAAGAGCCTTTTTCATCATAATTTGTCTTGGATTCCATTTCCACGGTCATCAAGACTGAATTATCAGAGACTCCATTGGCTTGGACCACCAAAGGGAATGCTTGTGCCAGGAGCACAGAGCACCCAGCACACCTCTGGGGAAAGTAACCAACATATTGGTGGGGTTTTTCTTCCTCTGAGGTTGTGCCAGGCCATCCTAATGTGGATATCCATGGCTGTCTGCTGGCCGGCAGTCAGCCTCCGCTCTGTGCATCCCCCAGTTCAGAGTCTGTGCTCCTCCATGGGCCAGAGACAGGTCTATATATAAAGGCTGGGCATCTGGGTTGCACTGTTTCAGAGATGCCATCTGCATCCTTCATGCTTGTTTCTTGGATCCTGCCTGAAGGACCTAAAATTGGCCACTGGGCTTACTTACTTAGGGAGCCCTCTAGTCCCAGAACTGACAAAGGCCACTGCACACAGGCGTTCAGGACAGCACACCCACATGGGTAAAGCATGTGGCCCTGGGAGCCACTGGTTGATGAGTCTTCAGGTGAACAGAGCATCAGAAAGCTCAGGCCACCTGGGTAAAGACGGAGCTTCTGCTGGTTTCCTTCTCAAAGGGCCTCCTGCTGCTCTGCGCTGTGGCTGCAAGCTCCTGGCTCTCTTCTGTGTGAGTGCAGGGGATGGTGGGCTGTGGACAAAGAAGCCAGTCTCCAGCCTGTAGATGTTGATCCAGGACATGCTGCTGAGTGAGCTCGGAGCGGGGACATATGATATTGGGTAGGCCAGGAAGTTTTTCAGGTTTTTCCAAAACAGCTTACTAAAAAATCCGAATCAAATTTTCGGCCAATCCAGTACTTTTAAAAAAAAGTGAATAAGCTCACCCCAAATTTACCAGGGTGGCTCAGATGGTAAATAATCTGCCTGCAATGCAGGAGACTTAGGTTCTATCCTTGGGTCGGGAAGGTCCCCTGGAGAAGGGGCTTCTGGGCTACCCAGTCCCATATTCTTCCCTGGAGAATCCCATGGACAGAGGAGCCTGGCGGGCTGCAGTCCATGGGGTCACAAAGAGTCAGGCATGACTGAGCGACTAACACTTTCAAACGTACCAATCTGCTGCTTTCCTCTTTGGGTCCTTATACATGTCCTCTAATACCTCACCTCTCCCGTCTGCTTCATTTCCCCTGCCTCTGCCCTTCATTTGCAAAACACACATTCAAAAATAAAATAATCCAAAATTTCCAGAGAGCGAGAGCAGGGCAGTAAGCCCCAAGCATGGGGTCCTTTTGCATGTGGGGCCTTGTCACATACCACAAGGCTGGCCCTGGTTTTCTCCTACCTCTTGGAAACTGGGGAGCCCTAGTGAAAATGTGCTGCACTTTAAGTGCTAAAGATCTACCGATAACCTTTTATGCAATTTGGAATGAGCATTATGGTCCAGTTTTAAATGAATTTTCTATTACAGTCACATGTATCCAGATCTCAGGAAATCCAGCCGGGTGTTACGGACCTCCTGAAAGAAAGCCCCCCTTTCTTGTCTCTTTCTTGGTGCTTAAATTGAGGTGCCTGACTTGCAGTATCATTTCAGCCCCATCCTTTCCCAACTCTTCCCTCAATGTGTCTGCGTGTGTGCTCAGTTGTGTCCGACTCTTTGCGACCCCAGGGACCCACCAGGCTCCTCTGTCCATAGGATTCTCTAGGCAAGAATACTGGAATGGGTTGCCATTTCCTTCTCCCGGGGATTTTCCTGACCCAGGAATTGAACCCTCATCTCCTTTGTTTCCTGCATTAGCAGGCAGATTCTTTTACCATTGAGACACCCAGGATGCCCCTTAATGTGACACTCTGTGAATTCTGACACCCACCTTCCTCCCATCAGCATCATGAGCCTAAATGAGGACAAGGCCAGGATGGCTGCATGGGACAGTGGAACAGCCAGGCAGGTCCACCTCCTACTCACAGATGGTCTTGAGTTACTCACTGCGTTGCTTAAGTTTCAATTTTTGATCTGTGAAATGGTGATACCATCTGCCTGTAGGCTTGGGAGGACCACACAGTTCTATGGCCCCTGACCGCATTCTAGAATCTGCTCCCTTCCTCAACCGGCCTTCTCCATCAGACTAGGATGCCAGTTCTCCATGCCCCCCACCCCCCCGACACCCAAACCACTAACAATTCCCTCTCACTTCTAAGGCTGATGCAGGACTTCTGCTCAGGTGGCCTGGAAAAAAGGGGGAGAGATACTTTCTGTTGTTTGTTTTGTGTAAGGGTGGGGCCAGCAGGGTCTTCATAAACCAAGCATCTTGAGCTTCCTTTCACTCTTTCCTACCTTCTCAAGCTCCTTCATCTGAACACAGGCAGAATTCCTACTTCACAAGTGTGCTGGGAAGATGAAACGAAGTCACTCCTAACAAGAGACTAAAGCTGTGTGTGGCATATTTTTGTTCGATCACTAAGTTGTATCCAACTCTTTGTGACCCCACGATCTACAGCACTGTCCTTCACCATCTTCTGGAATTTGCTCAAACTCATGTCCGTTGAGTCGGTGATGCCATCCAACAATCTCTTCCTCTGTTGCCGCCTTCTCCTCTTGCCCTCAGTCTTTCCCAGCATCAGGGTCTTTTCCAAGGAGTTGGATTTTTGCATCAGGTGGCCAAAGTATTAGATCTTCAGCTTCAGCGTGTGGTAGGTGCTTAAGAAATGTCATCTCCTAGCCTGCTCCCCCAGGTAGATTTTGGAGTTCAGTATGGGGCTGACCACCCCTGCAGCAGGTATGGAGGACAAAAGACTGGATAATGGGACAGATGACCCCAATCCATCCTTATTTATGCTCTGGCATCTCTGGCCTTCTCTGAGCCTTTTTTTTTTTTCACCCTTTGAGGATATTAGGAATACTTGCAGCACTGCCTACCTCCCAAGATGAATTATATTTTAAATTAAGGGAGATAATGAGCGTGAAACTTTATACAAAGATAAAGGATTATTAACACAAGTGCTCAAGGTTTAGGTCGCCAAACTTCAAACAGAACACTTTGCTTTTCTTCCTCCAGCTCACAGGCACCTCCCCTGCTCTGCTGGCACGGTGGGTGTGTCTGATGTGTTTGGGGAACACAGCCTCTCTGGTCAGTCTGGAGCACCTTGACTTTACCAGCATATGATCATTTTTTAATGAGCATAAAAGATGATTATGAAACAGGGAGCCAGCTCAGGGCTGGAGTCTGGGTGGGAAGGCTGCAGGAAATGTGTTTGTGTGACTCACCTAGCCCAGGGTATGGCCTGACAGATATTCATCCATCAATCAAACATTATTACAAAGTGTACATGAACACATTCATTAGGATTCAGCAATTAGTACTGAATCAGAATCTGAATTAGAATCCATGATTCCTGCCAAGCAGCCTAACTCCCACCTGGGTTTATGATGGGGAACTCACTACCTTTAAAGCTTATTCCCTATTTGTGCGTCTCTGTTAAAAAGTGTATTCTAGGGACTTCCCTGGTGGTGAAGACTCCATGTTTGCACTGCAGGGGGTGTAGTTTAGATCCGTAGCTGGGAAGAAATAAGATCCTGCATGCCACGTGATGTGGCCAAAAATAAATAAATAAATAATAAAACAAATGAAAAGTTTATTCTGTGCTTTCCACCCTTTCAGTTCAGTTCAGTCACTCAGTCATGTCTCACTCTTCGCGACCCCACAGACTGCAACACGCCAGGCCTCCCTGTCCATCACCAACTCCTGGAGTTTTCATGTCCATTGAGTCAGTGATGCCATCCAACCATGTCATCCTCTGTTGTCCCCTTCTCCTCTTTCCCTCAGTCTTTTCCAGCATCAGGTTCTTTTCCAATGAATCAGTTCTTCGAATCAGGTGGCCAAAGTATTGGAATTTCAGCTTCAGCATCAGTCCTTCCAATGAACATTCAGGACTGATGGTGTCACAATGGGAGCTCTGAACCCCAATGACCTGAATCTAAAGTCAGTCTCCTCTGTCTACCAACTGTGTGACCTTGTGAGTTACTCGACCTCTGTGTGCCTCAGTTTCCTCATTTGGAATATGAAGATCATAACAACACTTATAGGCTTGACCTCTGTGTGCCTCAGTTTCCTCATTTGGAATATGAAGATCATAACAACACTTATAGGCTTATTATGGAATTAAATGCATTAATATGGGAAGTACTTAGAACATGTCTGGCACAGAATAAGGACTTGGGAAATGCCAGTAATTATTGTTACTCTACAATTTATCTTCCCCTTTGTGAAAGTATGAAAGCTAAAGAATAGTTAGAGCAATTAAAAGTAAATACAGCAGGCAGAGAGATAAATGAACTGTTTGCATAAACATGAATTAAGAGAGTCACACTCAAGGAAGAATTGTTCCCTGTTGAGGACAGCAAACATCTGGAAGGGATTAAGTGGGGGTAAGAGGGGGTGGGGTAGTGTGAGCTGAGAACACACTGTGACTGCTGGAAGGAGAGAATTCATTTCTGGGGTGGGTAAGTGATCCCAAAAGAGGGAGGCTGCTCTGGGCTTCTACAGCATGACTGGATGCCCAAAGAGTATTTACTCCTTCAAATAATTTCGTTCTGATTAGACTGAGTACCTAAAATACCCATATCATTCATTTGAGCTAATTCATTAAATTAAAAAACCCAGAAATCAAATTGTAAAGATAGGTAGGTAATGCATTGCCTTGAGAAAGTCATTTCTAAAATGCAAATATACTAACATAAAACAACAGGCTACCATTTTGTATCTGGAGAAGGCAATGGCAACCGACTCCAGTACTCTTGCCTGGGAAATCCTATGGGCTGAGGAGCCTGGTGGGCTGCAGTCCATGGGGTCTTGTTGAACAGGACTGAGCGACTTCACTTTCACTTTTCACTTTCATGCACTGGAGAAGGAAATGGCAACCCACTCCAGTGTTCTTGCCTGGAGAATCCCAGGGACCGGAGAGCCTGGTGGGCTGCCGTCTATGGGGTCGCACAGAGTCGGACACGACTGAAGCGACTTAGCAGCAGTAGCATTTTGTATCTGTGACATTGCTATGCTAAGTCACTTCAGTCGTGTCCGACTCTGTGCGACCCCATAGACGGCAGCCCACCAGGCTCTCCGGTCCCTGGGATTCTCCAGGCAAGAACACTGGAGTGGGTTGCCATTTCCTTCTCCAGTGCATGAAAGTGAAAAGTGAAAGTGAAGTCGCTTAGTCGTGTCCAACTCCTAGCGACCCCATGGACTGCAGCCTACCAGGCTCCTCCGTCCATGGGATTTTCCAGGCAAGAGTACTGGAGTGGGGTGCCATTGCCTTCTCCGATCTGTGACATTAACCATATGAAAATTGTAATACTCAGTGCATTGAGGTTTTATTGAAACTGGCACATTAAAAAATCTATAATGTACATGTGCGTGCTAAGTCGCTTCAGCCATGTCCGACTCTTTGTGACCCCATGGACTGTAGCCTATCAGGCTCATCTGTCCATAAGATTTTCCAGGCAAGAACACTGGAGTGGGTTGCCATTTCCTCCTCCAGGCGATCTTCCCAACCCAGGGATCGAACCTGAGTCTCTTATGTCTCCAGTATTGGCAGCTGGGTTCTTTACCACTAGCGCCACCTGGAAAGCCTATAATGTAATTACAAATAGGTATAACTTATGGGAAGTGATTTGGCTAGAATTTTTTTCTTTTCTTTTTGTGATTTGGTTGGAATTTTTAAGAGTTATAAAAATGTCTATAACTTTGGCTCTACTAATCCAGCTTCTAGGAATTTATTGGCAGGAAAAAATTCAAGACAAGGAGGGACCTTTCTGCACTTGTTTTCCATGATTGAGAATGGGTAAATTACCAGGCATCTATCTCCCTGATGGGCTCTTAGGCAGCCATCAGAAGGATAATTATAAAGGACAGATGGGGAAAGTGTGAAATAATCATTCACAAATTTAAAAAGCACAGAAATTGAATTGTAAAGACTGGGTATGCATTTGGATGGAACTAGAAGAAAATGGAAAGGAAACCAGTGTTCTTTGTTGGAGGTTGTGAGACGGTGGAAGAATTTTTTCTTTCTTTTCTTTCAATGTTAAAATTGGTTGTGCAATGAAAATGATCAAAGACTCAGATGGACTCTCTAGGAAGGGGTAGCTGATTGTCAGCCTTCACCATATGGGCAAGTTTCAGTCCAGTTTTCTGAGAGAGACAGGGTCTCAGATCTGAAAGCTGGGGGCTGATGGGCAAGGCGGGGGCCTCCCAGGGCACAGGGACCACCTGCAGAGGGAGGGAGGGAGGTGCTGGTGGGAGCTGGCAGAGAGTGGCTTTAAGGGAAATTGCCTCCTTCACAGGGTTGCCTCTGACAGGCCTGAGCTAATGAGCATTAAAATCAAGTAGTTGCACTGTTCCTCCTAGTCACTCGCAATCCCAGTGTTAAAACCAGAATTAACAAACCCGTGTTTACTCCTTCTGATGAGCTGCGGTGTTTCTCTGAATCTCAGAGCATCAAGAGCACAGACTGACACTAAAATATCAGGCTTTCTGGTTTCCAACCGCCCTGTCTCAAATACTTGTCAATCAATCTGGTCGAATATCGGACAAACACAATCAGGCCCTGGCCTGCTATGACTTCTTAGGCAGACAGTTCCTGTGGTTGCTTGGGTTGTGATTGCATCATGGATTTCTTTATTTGGCTGCGTAAGGCGTTATTTGCAGCAGGCGGAATCTTTCATTGTGGCGCATGGGCTTTCTAGTTGTGGCTCGGGCTTAGTTGCTCTTCAGCATGTGGGATCTCAGTTCCCTGACCAGGGGTCGAACTCATGTCCCTTGAATTGCAAAGTGGAATCTTAACCCCTGGACCTTTCCAGGGAAATCCCTTGACGACTCTTTGACTAACTTTTCAGAGTAGTGGGGCATGAAGGAAACCGATGGACCAGGAGTCAGGAAGCATGCCATTAGGCAGATCATAAATATGCTCATGGCTTCAGTCTCTTTATCTGTAAAATGGAGAAACTTTTTACCAAAGACTGCCTAGACTCAAAATCAATGATGCAAGTCTGAAAAACTCAGTTTGGGCCATAGTAGAGAGTCTTCTGCCCAGAATGAAGTTGAAGACTCCTCTTCCAAACTTCGCCCAGTCTTTATACACCATGGAAAAAACAAATTTAGATCAAGCCCCACCCTGTAAGGGGATGTTGACACCCTGTTATGTGCAGAAGAGGTTAGCCAAGAGGTATGGATGCTCAGAAGCTAGTCAGGAGACAGCTGATGAAGGAACTGCTGACTTTAACCAGAGGTATTGTTACATAGTCAGGATGTGATCATTGTCTTTGAGATTCTGAAGAGCTGTCTTGTGGGAAAAGTAAAATTCACTTGCTTTCCGTGACCTCAGAGGGCAAAATCAGTGGTTAGAGAGTACAGGGAGGCAAATTTCAAGTCTGAACAGAATACAGAACATTCCAGCACTTAGAACTAACTGAAAGTGGAGAGAATGGGTATGAGCAGAGGTTGGGCATATGCTTTTCTTGGAGATTAAAGTGCTGAGTGAACACTTTAATTTTGTTGACTATTTTCATTTTTTTGTTTCTGGGTATGCCATGTGGGATGCAGGATCTTAGTTCCCAGACCAGGGGTCGAACCCTGCCCCCTGCAGTAGTAGCACTGCACTGCCAGGCAAGTCCCCACTTTGAAGTGGGGCTCAAATGCCCCTCTAATGCTGTGAGCCTCTGAATGTAATCTGAGATGACTTACATCCTCCAGGGCGGCCACCATAAATGCTGTGCACTGGCAGAAGCATCAGCTCCAGCACCCACAAAACCACCTTCCTCCGTCCCAGCTTGAGGTTCAGGAAAGAGCTAGTGTATATGGATCCTCTCATCACTTGAACAAGCTGTGTACCAGATTCCCCAGCTCTCTCCATCCCAAGATTTCCAAGGCAGAATTCCCTCTGTGCCTCCTTCGACTCCACCTCCTACTCTGCCCCACCCCCACTACTAGTTTCCATCTTTCTGGTGTGTAGATCAGAGAGGGAGACAAAGGTGTGGACAGTGCACAGCAAACAGACCAGCATTCCTAGACATCCCAGGATGTACCAGGGTTTGCTGTGTCCCTGAGTGCTCCATAAGCATGCAGGAGATACCCGATGCTAGATGATAATGACTCAGAGGCACGCCCCTCCCCTTCATATTGTGAACTAGCTGCTTATAATCAAGAAAAGGAAACCTCTTTTTCAAGAGAAAAGGGTGGAAGACCATTGAGGTGGTTGTTTGCCTGAGGAGGGAAATGCACATGTGCTAATTCACTCAGTTGTGTCTGACTCTTTGCAACCCCATGGACTGTAGCCTGCCGGGCTCCTCTGTCCGTGGGATTCTCCAGGCAAGAATACTGAGTGGGTTGCCATGCCCTCCTCCAGGGGATATTCTCCACCTAGGGATCAAACCTGAGTCTCTTATGTCTCCTGCACTGGCAGACGGGTTCTTTACCACTAGCGCCATCTGGGAAGCCCCAGAGAAGGGAAGGTATGGATGTAAAAAGCATCTCCCCCAGCCTAAAGGGAATGGGACCCCGAATTGAGGAGTGGGAATTACCAGCGCTGCCCGGAGCCTGGCTGAGTCTGCTGCTGGCATGGTCCCTTTAGGCAGTTCCAGAGCAGACTTGGAGGGCAGCATCTGGGTTCCAGAGCAAGCAAGCCCTCTGGGTTGGAATCCTGTCTCCATGTCTTACTTGCTGTGCTGCCTGAGGCAAAAGTAACAGCTTTAGCCGTAAAGAGGGGTAAATAAGGGTCCTTTGCTGCTCTTTAGTTGCTCAGTCGTGTCTGACTCTTTGCAACCCCATGGACCGTGTAGCCTGCCAGTCTCCTCTGTCCATGAGATTTCCCAGGCAAGAATACTGGAACGAATTGCCATTCCCTTCTCCAGGGGATAAGGGTACCTCCCTTCTAAAGTGGAGAGGATGACACACAATATTGGAGGGTAAGCCTCGTGGAACTGCTGATGTCTGATCCTTTCCAAAATACAAAAAAAAAAAAAAAGAGAGAGAGAGAGAGAGAGACCGGTTCCTACGGATCAACCTCATCCATAAATAAGTCTGTGCGTGCATGCGTGCGTACAGGCTAAGTCGATTCAGTCCTGTTGGACTCTTTGTGATCCCATGGACTGTAGCCCGCCAGGTTCCTCTGTCCATGGAATTCTCCAGGCTAGAATACTGTAGTGGGTCGCCAGTCCCTTCTCCTTGGGATCTTCCCAACTCAGGGATGGAACCTGCATCTTTTATGTCTCCTGAATTGGCAGGCGGGTTCTTTACCACTAGCGCCATCTGGGAAGCCCATAGATGAGTCCAGGGGTTCCCAAACTCAACCGCATCTTATAACTACCCTGGGCTCTTTTTAAAATTCCAAAGCCCGGGTCACCTCCCAGACCCATCCAATCACAATTTCTATAGGTGGGATCCCTGGCCAGGTGATTCTCACGGGCAGACGTGTTTGGGGACCATTGGCTGAACACCGTTTAGGGGATGTGTTAAGGCGCTCAGCCTTAGCCACTTCTGCTTTTCCTTCCTCTCGTTGAGCGTCTCCTGCCGGGGCGGGGGTTGGCGGAGGATCTCCGCAGCCGTCTCATCTCTCCACCTCCTCCTTCTCCTCCATCTCCGCAGTGTCCAGGCCCCGGAGCTCCCCGGACGACCTGAAGGCGCTGACTCGGAACGTGAACCGGCTGAACGAGAGCTTCCGGGACTTGCAGCTGCGGCTGCTGCAGGCCCCGCTGCAAGGGGAGCTGAGCGAGCAGGTGTGGAAGGCGCACGACGCGCTGCAGAACCAGTCGGACTCGCTGCTGGCGCTGGCGGGCGCGGTGCAGCGCCTGGAGGGGGCGCTGTGGGGGCTGCAGGCCCAGGCGGCGCAGAGCGAGCAGGCGGTGGTCTTGCTGCGGGAGCGCGCGGCCCAGCAGAGCGACGCGGCGCAGCTGGAGCTCTACCAGCTGCAGGTGGACAGCAACCGCAGCCAGCTGCTGCTGCGGCGCCACGCCGGCCTGCTGGACGGGCTGGCGCGCCGGGTGGGCGCCCTGAGCGACGAGCTGGCGGACGTGGGCGGCGCGCTGCGCGGCCTCAACCTCAGCCTATCCTACGACGTGGCCCTGCAGGGCACGCGGCTGCGAGACCTGCGCGTGCTGGTGAGCAACGCCAGCGAGGACGCGCGCCGCCTGCGCCTGGCGCACCGGGGCTTGGAGCTGCAGCTCAAGCAGGAGCTGGCCGTGCTCAACGGTGTCACCGAGGACCTACGCCTCAAGGACTGGGAGCACTCCATCGCGCTGCGCAACATTACCCTGGCCAAAGGTATTCCCCTTTCCGCCACCCACCGGGCCACTGGGGACTGCGAGGGCCCCTCCCGCTCAGCACTTCTTCCCACATGATGCACACGACTCCCCTAGGCCTGGGAGTCCCGCTCCCTCCCCAAGCCCACACCTCCTTTATTAAGTTTCGCCCTCAAAGACCCTGGAGTGTCCTGTCCAAATGGATTATGTGCATTTCCAGGCCTGCACAGTATAAAGGTCCTCCCTGCCACCCCGCTCCTCCCCCAAGACAGCACACACTCAGTGTTCACACCCCGAGCCATGAGAATGGCCAAGGGTGGCTCCCGGGGCCCTGGGTAGTCAGAGCCTTGGATGCACCAGCCGGAGCTTCCAAGAGTTTGGGGTTGGGGAGGAAAGCAGGGCTCAAACTGGGGGTAGGGGTGCTCCCCCAGTGTCCTGGTGCTTCCATTGTGCTGGGTTGCATCCCCGACATCTACAAGGCCTGCACTTGGCCAGCTTTAAGATCAAAGAGAGAGCCTGGAGTCAGCGACAGGAACATGGATGGTTTACCGGAAAGGGGAGCTGACAAGTCTGAAGCAAGGTTCTGCAGCGACTCCCCACTGTGTGTGGCAGACATCTGGCAGGTCCTGGCCGTGGTCTTTGCTCCTGGGGGAAGGGGAGATTGCCAGTTATAGGGGGATTTGATGTGGGGTGGGCTCATTGGTTACCAGGGAAACCAGCATAGGGGCATGCCCCTCACCTCCCCTTTGATACACTGTCACTAGATAGGGCCCAAGGCAAGTATGTAGGAAGGTCAATGATGTGAGTAGGTGTGGGTGAAGCAGGCATTGGTCAGGTGGGGGATGGACAGAGAGCAAGAGAACAGTCATCTTGGGTGGCCTGACCATACACAGGTGGAGCTACAAAAAGTGGGAGAATTCCAAATTTGAACCTGCTCTTCCAGGCTGTTATAAAGCCATATTTCATCCAGGTAGAAGAACATATTTTATTTTCTTTAACAGTGTGTTAGCTTCAGTTTTCACTCTTACATATAATGGCAAAAATGTGCAGGCCTCCATTCGGCCTATTGCTCCAGGTCCACAAACATCAGCATCTTTACAGCCAACCTCCCTCTCTTGCAAACCTGACTGACTGCACCCCTACTCACCTCTCCCCAATTCCTTCCCACTGGTGTCCACCCTGCACATCATTGTCAGAGGCGCAGTTAGTGAAATGTACTTTCCCTGCATGACCCGCTGCTCAGAACCTGCCATGACTGCCCCGGAGTCTGCCAGGTTCACCAAAAGTCCTTAGGCTGACAGTGGACAATGATAATACCACTTTGAACACCAGCTCTGTTGGGTACCAGGCCAAGTGTAACTCATAGAATGTCTTTTAAAAACAATCATGAGATTCAGGAAGCTGCTCACAGTGGCAGTCTGGGAGGTGATGGGCCAGGATTCGAACCCCAGCTTTTCTGATTGCAGAGATGATGTGCTTTCAGTTGCATCCCTGTCCCCAGCCTGTCTTTCCTGCCTTCTCCTCCACCTGGTCCTCTGTACCAGGGTTCAGTCTGCAGGGGCCAGTCGAGCAATGTCAATGCATAAAGTGACTTCGGTGTCAGGGGAATAGTAAGGGTTATGACAGGTCTGGCCCATTTTGGCCTCAACATAGACAAGGTCTTCCCATTTTTTCCAGAGAAACCAGAAACATGGAATGTTCTAGAAATTTTTTAATTGTTTAACTCTGTGGGCCAAATACAACGTATCTGTGGTTCCTGTATGGTCCGCAGACAGCCAGCTTGCACCCTCTGCCCTGTGTGAAGCATCCAGTCCAGTGGGACATGTCTTGTCCCTGCCCTGGAGACACACCCCTCTTTGCCCACTCCCTTGGCTTTCCTCCAGCCATTCCTCCCACTGCAAAGCCCCCTTCTTCTTCCTCCTCATCCAGACCCCACTGCTCCTTCCCATCTCAGTCAGACCCACCTCCTCCAGCACCCCAGTGGCCTCTCTAGTTCACTGAAGTCTCCCTCCTCTGAGATTCTGTATTTATCAGAGCAGAAAGTAGTCATGATGGAGACTTCTACTTATAATACTTTCCAAGTCTGGTTTATAATAATAAAACATCATTTGGTTTTAAAGTGGGTCCCCATCACCAGCTGTGAGCTTGTTTGAAGGCAGGGTTCACTGGAGAGCCAATAGGATTTCTGCAGAGAAGCAGCTGAGGCTCCAGGAGGAAGTACCTGGCTTACTCCAGGCCACACAATTAGAAATGATCCAACCTAGGGCTTTTGTTTTCAACAGCTTTAGTAAGGTGTAATTTGCATGGCTTGCTCAGATGGTAGAGAATCTGCCTGCAATGCAGGAGACCTGGGTTTGATCCCTAGGTTGGGAAGATCCCCTGGAGAAGGAAATGGCAACCCACTTCATTATTCTTGTCTGGAGAATCCCATGGAGAGCCCATGTCATCAGATGACTGGTTTTCTTTCTTGGGTGACTTTGGGTTTCACGTTTCAGAAATCAAAGAACAGGAGGCAGCGTGTCTTCTTCCAAATCCACACACCTGGGGTCTCAGCTTCTTGTTTCCTTGACCTCCCCAGTCTGCAGGCTGAGTTGTTTTCAGTTGTATCCAACTCTTTGCGACCCCATGGACTGTAGCCTGCCAGGCTCCTATGTCCATGGGATTTTCCAGGCAAGAATACTGGAGTGGGTTACCGTGTCCTCCTCCAGGGATCTTCCCGACCTAGGGATCGAACCCACGTTGGGTTATGCCTCCTGCATTGGCAGGCAGGTTCTTTACCACTAGCACCACCCGGGAAGCACCACCCCAATCTGGTCAGTACTTAGTAACAACAGCGACACTGAATCATAAGCTGCAGTGAACCTACAGCTGAACAGACATTTTGTCAACTTTAATTTTCTACATGGACGTTAATGATTGCTAATCCTCACATCCTACAAAAATGGTGTTACTGAACCCATTTTATCTTTTTTTTTTTTTTTTGGCCATGCCACGTGGCATGTGAGATCTTAGTTCCCCAAACAGGGATTGAGCCTGAGCCCCCTGAAGTGGCAGCACAGAGTCCTAACCACTAGACTCCCAGGGAAGTCCCTGAACCCATTTTATAGTTGAGAAGCTAATGAATTTCCCAATGTTTATTACAATTGGCAAGTAACAAAGTGATAAGGCCAAGGTTCAAAGTGGGTCTTTCTGGCTCAGAAAAAGCATGTTTTTGTCACTAACTATGGTACTTTCCAGGGTGGAGAGAGACTGGCTAGGAGCGATGAAGACAGAAGAGAGAGTGGTGCCTCAGGTCTATCCCTATATTTGGGAGGTAGTCACTCCTGTTTGGGCTTTCCCGTGGCTCAGATGGTAAAGATTCTGCCTCCAATGCAGGAGACCCAGGTTCTATCCCTGGGTCAGGAAGATCCCCTGAAGAAGGGAATGGCGATCCACTCTAGTATTCTTGCCTGGAGAATCCCATGGACAGAGGAGTCTGGCAGGCTACGGTCCATGGGGTTCCAAAGAGTCAGACATGACTGAGCGAGTAACACTTTCAAGGGAACACTTTTCCACCAGGCACTCCCCCTCCCTTCCTCTTCCGGTCCACAGATGATGTCCCCCCGCTTCTTGCTGGTGCAGCCTCCTCGGCCTTACCGAGCGTTTCACATTCTTAGTTTCTGAGTCCACTCTCCTTTTGGCTCAAGCTAAAACAGCTCCAGATCACCCATTTGCCACGGTTCTTCCAGTGGAATCCTCCAAGCGGTCTTTCTTTGGTTCTGAAACTAAGTTCCACCCTTGCTTCCTTTATATCGAAATTTCCTCTGAGTTCTGCCCAGGACTGCCTTGTAGTCTTCAAGCTTCACATCTTTTTAAAATTAATATTTATTTATTTACTTTTGGCTGTGCTGGGTCTTCGTTGCTGCACCCGGGCTTTGTCTAGTTGTGGTACACGGACTTATTGTGGTGACTTCTCTTGTTTCGGAGCACGGGCTCTAGAGCACGGCTCAGTAGTTGCAGCATGAGGGCTTAGTTGCCCTGTGGCATGTGGAATCTTCCTGGACCAGGGATCAAACCCCCTGAATTGGTAGGAGGATTCTTTACCGCTGAGCCACTGGGGACATCCCAAGCTTTGCATTCTTGATGGGCTGCTGGCTCTTCAGAGATGAGCACCATTCGGCCCCTGCCCCTCCCAGGACCTCCACTGTGCTGTGTCTCCCTGTCCCTCCTCCCTCTCTCATAGTTGCTGGGGAAGTTGCTGGGGACCCAAATGGTATGAATAAAGAGAGTTCTCTTTGGCATAGCGGAATATAATTACCATGTAACTGCAACAACACAAAACTCTACCCTGGCTTTTGGATAGAGATTTTTAACAGATAAGCTTTGCTGAATTTGTATATTGTGGTCTGAGTGGCTTTTGTTTACTAGTTTTGTTCAGTTCCACTCAGTCTTTAAACACACACACACCGCACACCCTCCCACTCTGCCTTTTCCTGGCTCAGAATCCACAAATGTTCCACTGTATATATTTTTATATATATGAACTTGTTTATGTTATTCTTGAGCATGACCCCAAACGGTTGCATTCTCTCACAGTTTTCTACGGGTTTTGCCTCTGGCTTGTCTTTTGTGTACATTCACCATGATGCTCTCTGTTTCCTGCCTTGCGTTCTCAGCACTGATCAGGTCTGTTGAAATCTCTCTGCGGCGCTGAAAGAAGCAGAGAACCTAAATGATCAGGCAGGCGAGGCGTTCCAGGAGAAGGAAAGCTAACCAGAGAGGGGAGGCTCCCAGGAGGGGTAGTGTGTGAGCAGGGGCCTGACGGCAAGACTCTGCAGCCACGTGTTCAGCTGCAGCAGGCTCTGTTCGCTACGTGGATGTTCGTAGACTCCCAGAAGGTTAGAGTGACAAATGGGCTCTGAAATCAACTAGCCCATCCCTCGTTTTGTAGTTAAGGCCCTGGAAGCTCAGAGCAGAGAAATGACCTGCCGACATCAAATCCCCAGCCAGTGGCCCTGCTGGGCTAGAAGATTCATCTCTCAATTCATGAAAGCAAGTTGGCAAAGCATACTTATCCATGGGCTGCTTTTTCAAGGAGAAAAATAGACCATCTAGTAGAGAGTCCCATTCAACAAATATTCATATGTGGGGACTGTCTCCCCCTCCCCTCACAGCGAGTGGCAGGGGACTCTGTTGTTTCACCTTCCACATCCAACTCTGCTGGGAGGGGAATGGAGCAGATAATATTTGAATGAGCTTTCTTTTTTTTTTTTTTTTGAAGTATTTATTTATTTTTGGCTACCGTGCATCTTCTGTAGGCTCTTCATTGCTGTGTGCAGTCTTTCTCTAGTCGCAGTGGGTGGGTTTCTCATTTGGCTTCTCTTGTTTGGAGCACAGGTTCTAGGGTGCAGGGGCTTCAGTAGTTGTGATACACAGGCTTAGCTGCCCTGTGACATGTGGGATCTTTGTTCCCAGACCAGGGATTGAATGCATGTCCCCTGCGTTGGCAGGCGGATTCTTAACCACTGGACCACCAGGGAAGTTCCTCGAGTGAGCTTTAAGCTTCTCCTCGTTCACACTGTCACTGTCTCATCGTCTCTGTTTCATTGGAACAGGTCAGAGCACAGGTGAGGTGAGGCTCTGCTGGGACAGGAGGGGAGTGCATGCTGTGGAAGTCATTGGTTGCGCCCAGCCTTGCCCACTGACCCTTTGCCTGAGGCTCTGGGGAAAGCTGGCTTTGCAGGCTGGCCACAGCCTGGTGCATATACTTGAGGCCCCAGAGAGGGTGCACGAAATGAGGCTCGAGAGCTCACGGCAGTGTAAATGTCAGTGTAAACGTCAGTGACGAGAATCCGGAGCCCCAGTGACATCAGGGAAGTGGAAGCAGAGCCATTAGTTGCGGGACCCCACCTCCAGCAGCCGGCCTGGGATTAGCATACTTCTGCTGCAGTGTTTACATTACAGTCTCGGGTCACTGTTTTGCTGGCTTCAGGCCTGCCGCATCAGCTATCAGTGAACATTTGTTCTTGGCAGGTCATTGTCTAGATTCTAGCACCCACGGGTCCTCCAACGCATCTCTCATTCCAGGATCTGGGAAGGGAGAATGAATTGTCTTTCCCTTCCCGATGGCTGATCCTCAGAAGAATCCTGGTGTTTCTGCCCAATGTGCGTGCATGCTCAGTTGCTCAGTTGTGTCCGACTCTTCGAGACCCTGTGGACTGTCGTCTGCCAGTCTTCTCTGTCCATGGGGTTGTCCAGGCAAGAATACTGGAGTGGGTAGCCATGCCCTCCTCCAAGGGATCTTCCCACCCAGGGATCGAACCCAGGTCTCCCACCTTGCAGGCAGATTCTTTACCATCTGTGCCACCAGGGAAGGCCTTCTCCCCAGTCCCCAAATCCTTTGTTCTGAGCTGGAGATGCTTCCAGCCGAAGCGGCTCAGGGCAGTCAGGTGAGTGCAGAATTGCGCTGGGGGGTGGGCTAGGCATGGGACTGCTCTGTTCGCACTTCCCTGCCCTCTGTGGCAGGAGCTGGGAGAAGGATGTTGACACCAGGCCAGAAGCAGAGTGAGGGACTCTGGTCTGTTCCTATGTTTGAGGAGAAGTGGACTCTGCTCCTCCTGTCCCAGCTTACCTCTTTTCCCACCTGCTCCAGTGATAGAAAAGATGAGACGGCGTAGATGGTGAGAATCTTAAAACTCATCCGAATATTACTCAAAGAGAATGAAATAATGCATTTGCAGGAACATGAATGGGCCTAGAGATGATCATACTAAGTAAATCAGACAGAGAAAGACAAATATCATATGATGTCATTTACATGTGGAATCTGAAGTATGATACGGATCAACATGTCTAGGAAACAGAAACAGACTCGGAGACACAGAGGACAGACTTGTAGTTGCCCGGGGGAGGGGGAGGCAGGGAGGGATGGATTGGGAGTTTGGGATTAGCAGATGAGAAGTATTAGATATAGAATGGATAAACAGCATGGGCTTACTCTGTAGCACAGGAATTATATTCAGTATCCTGTGGTAAACCGTAATGGAAAGTATGAAATATATCAGTTCAGGTCAGTCACTAAGTTGTGTCCCACTGTTCGTGACCCCATGAACTGCACCACGCCAGGCTTCCCTGTCCTTCACTATCTTCCAGAGCTTGCTCAAACTCATGTCCATTGAGTCAGTGATGCCATCCAACCATCTCTCCCTCTGTCGTCCCTGTCTCCTCCTGCCTTCAGTCTTTCCCAGCATCAGGGTCTTTTCCAATGAGTCAGTTCTTTGCATCAGGTGGCCAAAGTGTTGGAGTTTCAACTTCAGCATCTGTCCTTCCAGTGAATATTCAGGACTGATTTCCTTTAGGATGGATTGGTTGGATCTCCTTGCGGTCCAAGGGACTCTCAAGAGTCTTCTCCAACACCACAGTTCAAAAGCATCGATTCTTCGATGCTCAGCCTTCTTTACAGTCCAAGTCTCACACCCGTACATGACTACTGAAAACCTAACTCGGGATCTGACTACTCGGGACCTGACTTGATGTCATGTTCTCAGGAAGCCAGGCTGACAATCTGGGAGCTTGCTTGGACTCCTCCCTTTCCTCTGCCCCGCCCCCTTCACGGCTCCCATCCAGGTGATTCCCGAGGCTTGTCTCTCCCTCCTTCCTCACTGCCTCCCTCATCGGGGTCCTCCCGGCCTCCCTTTCTGGCTCCAGCTTCTCTCTCCGACCCACTGTTGCTGTCTGATTGATCCCATCAGCATTCAGCCTTCTTTACAGTCCAACTTTCACATCCATACATGACTAATGGAAAAACCGTAGCTTTGACTAGACAGACTTTGTCGGCATGTTGTAAATATAAAAATATTATAGATATATAACTGAGTCACTTTGCTAAATAGAAGAAACTAGCACAGCATTGTAAATCAACTATACTACAATAAAATTAAAAACAATGCTCATGCAGGGACCACTGGGATGGCTGACACCATATAACAGCTTCCACGACTCCCCAGAAGTCATTCCTTGAATCTCACCCATGTGCTGGATGCTATGTGGGGCCCAGGGCCATGGAGAGCGGGGCTCTAGCCCCACGGGTAGGCCTGTTCTCCTTGGGGACCACAGTCTGAAAGGAATGACAGTGACAGGCACATGGATACAGGGTGGCCTGTCCAGACTCGGATGCTTCCCTGGGGAATCTGTGCACAGTGATGCTCGCAGCTCCTCCCAGCTCTGAGATGTGGGGGTTCCACCCTGGTGCCCTCTGAGATCAGAGGGGTGAGTGTGAAGGTGAGTTTCAGAGCTGAGAGCGTCGGGCCTCTGAGAAGGGAAAGGACTTGGCTAGTATTTGGGGACACCATGAGGAGAAAGCTTTGGCTGAGGTGGAGGAGAGTTCATATCGAGAAGCATCAGACTGTGAGTTTGCAGAAGAAGGGGTCAGGTTGGGAATGATTTGCAGGAGTCTCCAACAGAGAGGGTCTTCCCCTCTCTGTGTGAGGGACTTCCAAGGGCTCTGAGTTCACCTGATTCTGATGGGATCGATCAGACAGCAACAGTGGGTCAGAAAGAGAAGCTGGAGCCAGAAAGGGAGGCTGGGAGGACCCCGATGAGGGAGGCAGTGAGGAAGGAGGGAGAGACAAGCCTCGGGAATCACGGGATGAGAGCCGTGAAGGGGACGGGGCAGAGGAAAGGGAGGAGTCCAAGCAAGCTCCCAGATTGTCAGCCTGGCTTCCTGAGAACATGACATCAAGTCAGGTCCCGAGTAGTCAGATCCCGAGTAGTCAGATCCTGAGTTAGGTTTTTAGTAGTCATGTATGGGTGTGAGAGTTGGACTGTAAAGAAGGCTGAGCATCGAAGAATCGATGCTTTTGAACTGTGGTGTTGGAGAAGACTCTTGAGAGTCCCTTGGACTGCAAGGAGATCAAACCAGTCCACCCTAAAGGAGATCAGTCCTGGGTGTTCATTGGAAGGACTGATGCTGAAACTGAAACTCCAATACTTTGGTCACTTAATGCAAAGAGCTGACTCATTGGAGGAGACCTTGATGCTGGGAAAGATTGAGGGCAGGAGGAGAAGGAAGTAACAGGATGAGACGGTGGGATGGCATCAATGACTCAATAGACATGAACTTGGGCACACTCTGGGAGCTGGTTAGGGACAGGGAGGCCTGGTGTGCTGCAGTCCATGGGGTCACAAAGAATCAGACATGACTTAGTGACTGAAAAGGAACAAATAGATCTCAAGAATGCATCAGCAGCAGTCAGCGCTGATTTGAAAAAGTGCTTGGTCCTCAGCGCTCCAGACAGCCTGGCCCCTTGAGACCCAGACTGGCCACATTCCAGGCTCCTCTGAGTCAGCCTGGCTAGTACCACCCGAGGACACTACTAAGCCCTGGAAATCAGCACCTGCCTTTACTAGCCACCCTTGCTTCTTCCAAGTTAATCTCTAGTAAAGGTCTTCACTAACCACTTGCTGTTGTTGTTTAGTCTCTCAGTCATGTCTGGCTCGTCATGACTTCATGGAGTATAGCCCACCAGGCTCCTCTGTCCATGAGATTCCCCAAGCAAGAATACTGGAGTGGATTGCCATTTCCTTCTCGAGGGGATCTTCCCAACCCAGACATTGACAGGCGGATTCTCTACCACTGAGCCTCCAGGGAAGCCCACACTAAGCACTTAGTTGTATCTTAAAAACTCTATCCATGTGTAGGATATTTTTAGAATCTGGCTCTTATTGAACTGGCAGGGGGGTTTCAGATGGGACTATTCTAATAGCCATCCTCAGTAGTCTCAGCATAGTTCTGATGAAGCATTTTGAAGAGTAGGGTACAGGTGGTCAGGGACAGTCTTGCCACTCACAGGTTCTCAAGCCCATTTATATGCGCCATGTCACTGAGTTCCCTTACTCCTCACTGCAAATACCTGAGGAAGGAATTTCTACTTAGATTTTACAGACCTAGAATTTGAACCCAAGATCTCCGTCCTCAAACCCCACCTTCCAAGTGATCTCTGTCCCCTTGATGCCTCTCCATCAGAATTAGTCCACGAGATAGCATCCTGTTTTTGCCAGAACTACTGCTGGGAAGGTCCATGTGTTGGGTCACACCCTCCTTGGAGTGAATAGAAGAAATGGAGGACGTGGTCCGTAGCATCAGTGACCTGGTTGAGCCCAGGGTGCTGAGTTTCCCATGGGGAGGGCAGGAAGGAGCAGGGAGAGTGAGAAGGGGTGGAGTGGTCTGGGGCAGGAGAGGGTGGCAGCTCCGTGGCTGTGATGACAGAGATTCGGGAACTGCTGTCCGCAGCCTTGGCTGCAGCCTTGAGCTGGCCAGGCCATTGCTGGCGTGAGCGTTACAAAGCTCACTTGCTTCTTCCCCCTGTATTTCTCTGCCGTATAATCTTAGGCGTGTTCCCAGCAGGTGTGGTGTCTCGGTGCTATTGTCTGGAAGCTGAGGTCCACACGGCCAGTCTTACTTTGTTTTTCTTCCTAGAAAAGAGGAGTGGAAGTGGCTCAGTCGTGTCCGCCTCTTAGCGACCCCATGGACTGTACAGTCCATAGGCGTCTCCAGGCCAGAATACTGGAGTAGGTAGTAGTAGTAGCCGTTCCCTTCTCCAGGGGATCTTCCTAACCCAGGGATCGAACCCAGGTCTCCCACATTGCAGGCGGATTCTTTACCGGCCAAGCCACCAGGGAAGCCCTGGTGAAGAGAGGAAGATGATTACAAACCGCGGTCCTCCTCACATGATCCATGCCTTGTTTAATGATTTGTGCACTTTTCAATTGTTGATTCCTTTTTCCGTCTGTTCTCATGCCATTGGATTCTTAAACCGCTGTCAACTTTGGTTAGGCTCTGAGGACAGTGCCAACTTTGGGAATGTATCAGTACATCTTGATCTTGGCCGCCTGGCTGTTTTGTGTGTCTTAACACCCTCTGATCTCATATACTCGTTCATTCGGCAAGTATTTATTGAGCAAGCATGACTGCTAGGGGGCGAGTATACATGTTTCGGTTTCCTAGGGCTGCATGGCAGAGCACCACAACCTGGGTGGCTTTTTGTTGTTTAGTTACTCAGTTGTGTCCAACTCTTTGCGACCCCATGGACTGTAGCCCACCAGGCTCCTCTGTCCACGGGATTTCCCGGGCAAGAATACTGGAGTGGGTTGCCATTTCCTCCTCCAGGGGATCTTCTTGATCCAGGGATCGAACCCAAGTCTCCTGCATTGGCAGGAGGGTTCTTTACCACCGAGCCACCAGGGAAGCCCCTGGGTGACTTGAAACAACAGAAATCAATTCTCTCACTGTTCTGCAAGCTGGAAGTCTGAGATCCAGGTGTGCTCAGGACCATCCTCCCTCTAAAAGCTCTGGGGGAGGATCTTTCTTGGCCTCTTTCTCTACTTCTGATGTTGCTGGCTATCCGTGGTGGTCCTTGGCCTGTAGACGCATCATTCCAACCTCGGCCTCCATGGTCACCTGGCCTTCTGCCCATGTGTCTGTCTGTCAGGACACCAGAAATTGGGTTAGGACCCACCCTACTCCAATCTGACCTCATTTTAATTAATTACAGCAGCCAAGACTCTCTTTTCAAAGAAAGTCGTATTCTGAGGTCCCGGGTGGACCTGAAATTGGCAGGGACAGTTTGACCTAGCACGGTACAGTTGGGGCATTTTCCTTGGTCCTCTTTTTTGTCTCACTGAGCAGCCAGAATGGAGAGTTTAGAATCTGGGTCTTCACAGCCAGTACAGGGATGCCAAGGATGTGGTCCTGTCGCAGGGAGCTGGCCATTTTGTTGGGAAAAAGAGAACATGTACACTTGTGCCTACAAGACACGGCAGTGTGGGATAAGCATCAGATTGTACCAAGGACGTGTGTTCAAACAGGCCCTGCCCGCATGTGGCAGGAATGATGGATCAGAGAAGGCTTGGCCACGAGGGCAATGAGCAGCCTTGGTGGGGCAGGTAGTGATAGGAGATTGATGGGGAGGGCCCCCTGGCTCATCAGCCTGGGAATAGCAGGCTGCAGGGCATGAAGGGACAGGTCTCTTCTGGGAATGATGTGACATCTAGCATGATGAGCGAGGCAGGGTTGATGGGGCCAGACAGCCCTAAGCTGATCCATGGCTCCCTCACTCATTAGCTGGCTGTGTGGTCATCTGAACCCAGCATGTGTGGACTGACTTAGATCACACAGGCTAGAATCCCTGCCATGCTGGAGCCTCACCGTGGAAGGAGGCCCCACTACGGAGCATTTAGAAACCCCTTCTTCCATCCAGGTGCTCAAGCTAGAAATCTGAACCTGATCCTGGCTGCCTCCTATGCTTTCACCTACATTAGTCAAGGTCTGTCTCTTCTACTTCTTAACAGCCATTGACATCCCTCCTCATGGCTACTTCCCTAATTCAGGGCTCCCCCACCTCTCAGCTGGGTGCAACCTCCTCCTTACCCTCCCTACCTTTATTTCCCCTTGTTCCCATCCCTTTTCCAACACCGCAGCCTGAGCACTCTTCCTTGTGTGCAGGTCTGGCCACACTTGTGTTTCAGGTCCCTCCTGTGGCTTCTGGTGCCCTCGGGGTCAAGTTCAACACTTGCACCAGGCCTCAGAGACCCTCCACTTTCTCACCCTTCTTACCCCATCATGTGTCCCCCTGGCTTCCAATCCTACCAACTCTCACAGATCTTTAAGCTCTTATGGGGATTGTTCTCTCTGCCTGGAACTTTCCCCTTTCACTGTATCTTAGATAGTTAAGGCTGTTATAACAATACCAGTGTTCTTGCTTGGAGAATCCCAGGGACGGAGGAGCCTGATGGGCTGCCGTCTATGGGGTTGCACAGAGTTGAACATGACTGAAGCGACTTAGAAGCAGCAGCAGCAACAATACTACGGGCTTCCCTGGTGGTTCAGTGATAAAGAATACACCTGCCAATGCAGGAGACTTGGGTTTGATCCCTGAGTTGGGAAGATCCCCTGGAGAAGGAAATGGCAACCCACTCTGGTATTCTTGCCTGGGAAATCCCAGGGACAGAGAAGCCTGGCGGGCTGTAGTCCACGGGATCACAGAGAGTCAGAACTTAGCAACTAAACAACAATACCACAGACTGCGTAGGCGGCTTAAAAGGCAGAGATTTCTTTCTCACAGTTCTGGAAGTTGGAAGTCTGAGACCAGGATTGGGTTCAGATGCAAGCCTTCATCTTGGCAATAGCTGCCTTCTTGCCAGATCCTCTTATAGCAGAGAAAGCATGCTTGCCAGTATGAATGTGAGGAAGGGAGGGAGAGAGACTGCTCTCAGACGTCTCTTCTTATAAGGGCACGAATCCCATTATGGGGGCCCCACCCTCATGACCTCATCTAACCTTAATCACCTCCCAAAAGGCCCCAACTCCAAATACCATCACATAGGAGGGTAGGGCTTCAACTCATACCTTTGATGTTGGGATGAGGGAGCCACAGACATTATACCTTTGATGTTGGGATGAGGGAGCCACAGACATTCAGTCCATAACACACTCCCACTCCTCCCTTTACTTAGCCACTTCTGTTCTTCCTTGCAATTTCACTGTGGATGTTACTTCTTCCAGGAAGGTTTCCTTGATTTCTGCCTCCCCCACCCACAACACACACACATACAAAGGTGGACTAAGTAGAGCCCCATGTGCCTCCAAAGCATATTTTTGACTCTTCCTTTCTGTAGGAGTGAGGGTTTTTTTTTTTCTTTTTAATATTTATTTATTTGGCTGCATCGGGTCTTAGTTGCAGCACACAGAATCTTTCACTGTGGCCTGTGGGCTCAGTAGTTGTGGCCTGAGGGCTTAGCTGCTCTGCATCATGTGGAACCTTAGTTCCCTGACCAGGAATCAAACCCGTGTGGCTGCATCGCAAGACAGATTCTTAACAGCTGACCCACCAGGGAGGCCCCGCAGAGGGGGTTTTGTTTCCTCTGCAGGCGACCTGCTCCAGAGAGCCGTCCTCTAACCTTAGTGCCATTATCACCCTTTCAGGACCACCGGGCCCCAAAGGCGATCCGGGGGATGCAGGGAAAGAAGGCGAGCCTGGAATCCCTGGACTACCTGGACTTCGAGGTAATGGAGGCCCCGGGAGGGACCTGGACATACCAGGAAGGGAAGGGGCTCCCCCATCCATCCCTGACTTTCTGCTTATTGTTGATGTTGGTGATGGGGCTCTCAGGACAGTCCCCAATCGACTCAGCTTCAGACGCCCTGTTCTGTTAAAAGACTAAGAGGTTGTTGGTGTAACACGGTGTGTTTTAGTCTCTCAGTCATGTCCGACTCTTTGTGACCGTGTGGACTGTAGCTGTCAAGCTCCTCTGTCCATGGGATTTCCCAGGTAAGAATACTGAAGTGGGTTGCCATGCCCTCCTCCAGGAGCTCTTCCCCACCCAGGGATCAAACCCAGGCTTCCACCTAGCAAGCGGATTCTTTACCATCTGAGTCACCAGGGAAGCCCTGCTGTTAATATAAGTCAGTTAAAAAAATATATAAGTTCTTTCTGATTTGGAAAGCTTAAAACATTTTTTAAGTAGTGTAACACTAAGATGGAGCAAATCCTTTTCCATAGAAAGTACCAGGATCCAAAGGACAAGAGTGCACAGGAGTCTTACAGCTCCCTGAACCCCAGGTCAGGGCCCCTGAGACCAGGATCATCAGAAGGAATCGAGGGCGTCCTCTGATCCAGAGCAACCCTTCAAGTATGCCACACCCCTCGGCATTTCCTGGGTCCCCAGCACTTGACGCTTTGCTTCTGTGGAAACCACCCCAGTCAGTAGACACCCGTCCTCTCCTGCCCTTTGCGACCTGCCCTAGTGACAGCCTGGAAGGTCCAGTAGCTGACAGGGAGGGTACTTTGGGACCTTCTGGAAAGAATGTGTTCTCCTTAGATGCCTTGTCTCAGGAGTTCCTGTTCCATTGCCTTATCAAATTTTGCATCCCAGCCTGTCAATTCTGGAGCCTCTGCTGTGAACAGCATTTTTCTAGGAGAGTGTAGAGTCTTCTTGGGGCTTCCCAGGTGCAGGAGACGAAGGAGACATGGGTTTGATTTCCTGGATTGGGAAGATCCCCAGGGGGAGGGCACAGCAACCCACTCTGGTATTCTTGCCTGGAGAATCCCATGGACAAGAGAAGCCTGGAAGGCTATGGTCCATAGGTCGAAAAGAGTCAAACATAACTGAAATGACTGAGCATGCACACACTTAGAGTCTTCTAAGTCAGCAGTCCCCAGCCTTCTCGGCACCAGGGACCGATTTCATGGGAGACAATTTTTCCATGAATGGTGAGGTGGGGAGATAGTTTCGGGATGAGTCAAGTGCTTTAAATTTACTGTGCACTTTTTTTCTATTATTATTACTTCAGCTCCACCTCAGATCATCAGGCATTAGATCCCGGAAGTTGGGGACCCCTGTTCTAAGTGATGTAAGAAAAGGGGAGGCTTATCAGGGGAAAGGTATCTGCTTATTTATGTCAGGAATCACACCTCCAAACCCTCTCCTTCCTAAATCTCTAAGGAGGCTGCATACAGGGGAGGAGGCAGAGGCTGGTGGAGGCAGAGCTCACAGCCTGGCCTTCACTCCTGGCCTCCACCTCTCAGCACAGCTCCCTAAACTCAGAAGTTAAGGATCCCCAAGGGCTTCCAGAGCAGTCTTTTTCTTCCTCAGTCAGTGATGGGATGGGGGACCCCTGGGCATATCCTGCATGAGATTCAGAATTCCATGACAGCAGGGCTGTTGGCCTACAGGAATGTTATGTTGAGGGGCGGAGGGGAAAGGAATCAAGCCCTTTTCTGAGGTCCTTCCACCCTCTTGGGACCCTGGTCATTTGGTGTTTGCTGTAGAGGAATCATGAGTGAAAGGCAGATTTCTTCATGTCTTGGAAAAAGGCCAAAGAAAACGAAGTAACATTCAAAGCAGGAAAGAACAATTAATTAGTTAATCAGAGTGCCCTGCTTTGCAGAGATAACTTTGGGCTTAGGTCAGGCCTCCAGGGGCGGAGGCCTCACTGGGTAAAAGCAGTTGTTGACTTCCGGTCTCCATGGTGACCTGCGGCTGGTGTCACGGGCCTTGGGGCCCGAAGCCCTGGGGCCTGATAGATCAACAGCCTGTCTCACCCCAATTATTGAGCTTTTGGACTTCCTCCTTGTCAGCCTGCCATCCCCTTCTCTACACTTCCCTGTGTTTGCTGCAGGGAAGGGACCTTTCTATTTTTTTTTTTTTCCTATGGAATGAGGAGTGATTTCATCTTCTTCCTATCCTAAGTACCAATAAGCCCTTTTCATCCAGCATGAGATGAAGCCAGCCCATCAGGGCTAAGATCCTGTCTCCAACAGTGTCTGCTGTATGACCTTGGGTAGGTTGCCTCACCTCTCTGGGCCTCAGTTTTCTCATTGGTAATACAGGTGGAATAACACCTAAGATTATGGGGAGAATTAAATAAGATACTTAATGAAAAGCATTCAGGAAAGTGCCTGGCACATTCAAAAGGCTCAAGATTTTTTTGTAAATCTAAATCTCCAGCATAGGTAGAGCTAAAGAGAGCTCGCCCAAATGAGTTTGGCACCTCCGACATTGCTCACAATAGACTTGGACCTTTCTTGGGGAGGGATCCAGACTCATTGGGTTAAAGGTACTGACAGGGAGAGATTGTGTTGGCCTTTTGGGGTCTGTTTTTGCAGCATCTTTAACTGAAAAAAATCAAGAAGCAGAGGCAACAGGAAGATGCATGGTTGAGCCAGACAGTGGTCACCGAGGGCCCTTCCATTTCTGAGTCTGAGGCCCCAAAACTTTCTTGTCTCCCCTAGGTCTGCCAGGGGAGAGAGGGACCCCAGGACTGCCCGGCCCCAAGGGTGATGAAGGGAAGCTGGGAGCTACTGGACCAATGGGCATGCGTGGCTTCAAAGGTAACACTGCATCTCAGAGCATGCTTGCTTACCACCCACCCCTGAACACCAACTTGGGCACTGGAGTGTGGACTGGGTTCAAATTCTGGTTCTGTCACTGACCCGCTGAGTGACCTTGAGCAAGTCACTGAATCTCCTTAAGCATCTGCTTCTTTTCTTCCTTTTCTCTTTTTGGCCATGCCATGTGACATGCGAGATCTTACTTCCTGGATGAGGGATGGAACCCATGCCCCCTGCAGTGGAAGCGTGGAGTCCTAACCACTGAACCACCAGGGAATTCCCATTAAGCATCAGTTTCTGCATCCCCAAACTAGAAATCCTCATGATGCCATATTTCACAGGGCTCTCATGAGGGTTACATGGAATGTATATGAGTGAAAATGAGCAGTAAACTCTAAAGCACTATAGAAATGCAAGGGCGTGTTCCTGTGCTTGCGGTTCAGTGATGTAATGAGAGGAAACCGGGTCAGGAGAACAGAGACTGCAAACCCAGGCTAGCCCTCCCCGCAGCACGGCCAGATTCCTTACAGTTTATCATATTCTTCTGGTCCCCCAAATAGTTAAAACTTCAACCAGTTCTCAGATTTCCACGGTCAATAGTGTTTCTTCTGACTTGTTTTCCTTCATGTTAATAGTCACCTTGTTCCTTTTCAGGGGAGCCCACTTTAGAGTCATTCCCATCTTTGCATGTTCATTTCGAGTCTCCAAACCTCCTAGCACCATTGCAGAAGAAGAAATCTGACACTCTTTCCCTGGCCTTTGCCTCCTCCCTTGTTCTCACCCCACATGAAGGATGACCTGTTAATCTTGGATCACTGGGAATTTTTATTCTACTTTCTGACTGGTGATTAAACAGACTGAGGTTTTCCTTCCTCTTATATCCACATTTTTAAAAATTGATTTTTAAAACACATTACAAAAGCAGCGCATGCTTACTAAAAACAATTCAACAATACAGAAATGCATAAAGTCTAAAGTACACAGTGAGTGCCCTCCTTCGTGGTCTCTTACGTGCTTACTCTTCAGAGTAACTACTGTAAACACTTTGGAGCACATCCTGCCAGACTTTTTTCCAAAAGGACATTCATATTTACTATATGGTTGCCTTGGTTTTTTTTTTTTTTTTTTTTCATAACTTGGATCACACAAGGCATCTTCCCCTGGAACTTGCTGGCTTCCTTTTTTTCATGAGAGAATTTGCCATAAGCTTTTGATTTGCAGTTGTCTTTCTGGAGGCACTTGGATGGAATCCCCTGGTCTTTTTAATGTCCCCTTGAGTGGTGTCAGGACCCTTCAACTTCTTTGTAGAGTGAGATGTTAGCTGAGAAAAGAGCTTTGTTCTTTTAACCATATCCTGGGAAGGAAATGCCACAATTCCCTGGAAACTCTCCCTCATGTTGTATAGCCTCCCCCACCAAAAAATCTGCCCGATGTAGAACCTCTGTTTCTCCTTGTAACTGAAGACCCTCCCTGCTTCCTTTTCTTCCTGCATGCTTATTAGAGCAACCTTGGATTTGAGCTTCTAAAATTTTGGCTATTTAATAGGAATATCTTTTCTTTGTCTTCTCCCTATGGGATACCATGCACTCCTTTAAGTCTGTGCTGCGATGGTCCTCTGTGTTTTAATTAAGAGGGAAGGAAACGTCTTGGCTTGGTGCCCACCCACCCTGCTCCCAAGGAGGACTGGACAGACAGCATAACTGACTCGAGCTCTTACCTTCCTGCCATACATGCCCTGCAGGTCTGCAGGCTCCTGCCTCAGCATTTCTCTGGTTTGGGGTTAATGTCTCCTGCAGATAAGACTTTGTTCACCATGCAGATTTATTTCCATTTCTAATGTGGGTTTTCCTCCTCTGTTCTAGGTGATCGAGGCCCAAAAGGGGAGAAAGGAGAGAAAGGAGACAGAACAGTGGATGCCAGTAAGGAAATTCTGTTGGGGTCACTGGATTCTGGGTCGGCACGGGTGTGGCTATTACCCCAAGCAGCCCCACAAGTTTTGGGGTCTGGAAGATGGAGCCATTGGCCCTGACTCCAGTGTCAAAGAAGCTACCTACCTGCTCTAGGGCTCAGTTTGTCCAGCAAGAGAGGATTATACCCCAGGAGCACAGGCTATGTTTCCAGTGGTTGTATAAGGGTCTGGAGGCAGACTGCCCAGGCTTCTTTCTGGTTGCCTCACTATGTAATGTGTGCCTCAGTTTTCTCATCTATAGAATGGGAATTAAAAGTGTTCTTACATCATAGAGTCATTGTGAGAATTAAATGAGTCAATCCATGTAACTGGTGGTTAGGACACATGGTTAGGACTCAGTATAAATTGTTAGTATCCTATGTAATACACCAATTCAGACAGACTTTCTCAAATCATCAGAGATGCTTGCTAAAATTCAGTTACTGACTTCATTAAAGAGCTGGACCTACCTGGGTGGTTATATGGGGAAAGGTGTTGAGGCTAAGCAGAAACCTGTTTGTTTTTTCCCTCTGCCACTAACTGAGCAGTGACGCTGGAGATCTCATTTGGCAGACCACTGAGTCCAGAAACGGATGTCTCTCCAACCAGGGTCCTTCCTACAGTGTTTACGAGGGAAGTCAGCTTATCTAGTTATGACACTCTTTTCCAGGGCTTATTTCCATTATGAAGGGCTCCATGTAGAAACTTGGAGAGACTGCCAGAGAAGAGCGAGCCTCCAAGCCAAGTTTCAACGAATAGAGTTTTCTAGCCAAGTTAAAAAAATGGTACCAGCACATAGTATTCTGGGGGCTCTGAAATCTACCATCTGGGTAAAGGCTCAAGCTGTTTACCCTCTTCTAAGGCATATAGGCTCTGGTGTGGGCTCTCCAGGAATCCAGGGCCTGGGGAAATGGACAGATACCACTGTAGATGCACGCTTTGGACCCAGCGTGAGGGTTTCCTGAAGGCTGATCCTTGGTTTCAGTGGGTCCTTAAAGTGACACTTTCATCCAAGCTATGCAGGGCCAAGAGACCTTGCTCTTGAATAGTACCTTCTCCAAAGTCCCTGAACCTTTATCTTGCCTCCTACTTCCTCTGCCCTTTCCTTTCCTAGGACAGTGGTTAAGGATCCAATAGGAGAAATGTATGTGATAGCTTTTTGTCTCTCTAAAGCGATGGGTGTACCTGAGGACAGGTATGCCCATATCTACAGGGACTTCATACTCTCATCTTCCCTTGCTGTGCCATGCCAAGTGGCTTCAGTCATGTCTGAATCTTTGCAACCCCATAGACCATAGCCTACCATTGGATTCTCCAGGCAAGAATACTGCTCCAGTATATGGGCTGCTATGTCCTTCTCCACACCTTACCTTGGATGCTGTAATCCACAAGCAAACTATATGCTTTCTAGCATTATCTAGAGTCCCTTTCACGGAGAAGGCAATGGCACCCCACTCCAGTACTCTTGCCTGGAAAATCCCATGGACAGAGGAGCCTGGTAGGTTGCAGTCCATGGGGTCGCTAAGAGTCAGATACGACTGAGCGACTTCACTTTCACTTTTCACTTTCATGCATTGGAGAAGGAAATGGCAACCCACTCCAGTGTTTTTGCCAGGGATGGGGGAACCTGGTGGGCTGCCATCTATGGGGTCACATAGAGTCGGACACGACTGAAGTGACTTAGCAGCAGCAGCAGAGTCCCTTTCAAGGATAGCCAAGGGCTTGACTGGGAATGTCTCAGCTAGAAGAGATGTGTTGGACCATGCAGGAGCCAAAAAAAAAAAAAAAAATTGAAGGCAAAGGAAGGGAATCTAGATCTGATCTAGGATGTCAGTGATATATCTGAGTCACATTTCTTTGAGAGCTGGGCAAACTACTTCGTCTCTTGAACACTGCCTTCTACAGCTCTTTGCTGACTGTTGACTTTTGGTAGAACAGTGCCAAGGCAGCTGAGAAGGACCCTGACATTCCCCTGTGAAATGGAGAAGTCCTGCTGGGGTGGTGGGAAAGGAGGGACTGTGGAAAGATGACCTCTGAGAAGGATAGCAGAGACACCACCCACCCAGTGTGTACCCATGGGTGCTTGTCAGACTCTTTAGCAGCTTCTCCAGCTGCTCAAGAGCAGGGGCGGGCTGCGCTGGGCAAGCCTGGAAGAGCTGTGCGCTGTCAGTCACCATGCAGCCCCTGGGGATGTTTTCATCTGTTTACCTTGCCTCGGTGGGCCTGGCTGGGTTGGTTTTGCAGTGGAATTGGGCCCTGAAGCTGGGGGCACAGTGTATAGGGGATGGGTGTGGGAGAGAGCTGAATCGCAGAGGTTGGGGACTCCCCCAGGCATGGGCAGGGAGCCTGGGGGAAGGGCATCAAATCCACCTGGCCCTGGAGCCTCTATTCTGCACTCAGAGGCTGGCCAGCCCCTTCTCAGGCACTGCTGGTGTTCTTTTTTGCCCTGAAGGGGCTGTACCCTCCCTGGAGCCCAGAGCTCAGATAACTGCCCCCGACAGAACCCCAAAATGTCTCCATTGGTGATGGAGCAGGAAAGTGGGGTGGCTTTGCAGGTTCAACCCCATCGACAGGGGACCGTACACGCAGCATGCAAGGCATGAAAGACACACATAAGCATTGCAGACCCACCAGGCTGAACGGCCTTGTCCATTTCCCGTTCTCAGAGGCCTGGAGTGGGGAGTAGAGACTCTCAGGGCAAGGAGCAGAGGCTGGACAGAACACCCAGGCCTCGGCCTTCCCTGATTCTGGAATGAGAGGAAGGCCTCTGGTCTTTTTTTTGGCTGTACTGGGTCTTCGTTGCTGCACATGGACTTTTTCTAGTTGCTGCAAGTGAGGGCTACTCTCTAGTGTGGTGCTCAGGCTTCTCTTGTTGCAGAAAAGGGGCTCTAGAGCGCATGGTCTTCTTTCGTTGTGGCTCCTGGGCTGCAGAGCACAGGCTCAATCATTGTGCACAAGCTTGGTTGCTCCTTAGCATGTGGGATCTTCCTGGATCAGGGGTGGAACCTGAATCTCCTGCATTGGCACGTGGATTCTTTACCGCTGAGCCAGCAGGGAAGCGTCCCCACCCCTGCACCTTTTTTTGGTGCACCTCTTTTTGGTGCACCTCAAAGCTTGTGGGATCTTAGGTCCCTGACACAAGGATTGAACTCACGCCCTTGGCAGTGAAAGTATGGAGTCCTAACCACTGGACCGCCAGGGAATTCCCAGGCCCCTGGTCTTCAAGAGGAGGAGTGGGCTCCTTAAACAACTTCAAGGAGCCCCCACCTGGAGATAGGGGTGACAGGGTCTGAGGCTGAAGGAGGGTGATTGAAGCTCTTCAGGGCTGAGACCTGGGTCTTCCCACGGCCTCCACCCACCAGCCTGCCTCTGCTCATGCCAAACCCACACTGTAGTCAGACTCCTGGTTATGTTTCCACTGAACTCTGGTCCCAGAGGCATTCACTGGATCGCTGGGACTGAGGTTCTGAGGAGGGGCCAGGAGATCATCTTACAGAAAAGTGAGGAAATTCTGATCCACGCTGAGTGCCTACTTCTAGGAGGGGGTTCTTAGTCATTCCTCCAGCCCAGGGCAGCCTCGCCATGAGTTCCCAGGGGTGAAAGAAAAAGTTCTCAGCCCAGGGCTCCACCTTCCTTAAAAAAGGATGTGGTAGAGGAGGAACCCTCCTCGAGGAACCCAGCTTGCCCTAAGGCTTGGAACCTTTACCAAACACCTCCTACCCTGGTGGCACAGTGGTAAAGAATCTGTCTGCAATGTAGGATCCCCAGGTTCAATCCCTGGGAGGGGAAGATCCCCTGGAGTAGGAAATGGCTCCAGTATTCTTGCCTGGGAAATCCCATGGACAGAGGAGCCTGGTGGGCCTCAGTCCATGGGGTCCCAAGAATCCAAGATGACTTAGCAACGAAACCTCCACCACCACCTCCCACCTTTAACAGCAAAAACCTAAAACTCCAGCAGGTGGGGGTGTTACTATATTAAAAGGATTGATGAGAAAAAACATAGACCCCTCCTCAGGTCAGAATCGGAAGTTGGAGGTTTTCCTTTGAAGAAGGCATTATAGCAAAGACTTCTCAGGACCCATGTTTTAAGTCAATATTAAATTATTTTTCAGAACAAGATCTTATAATTATTGATCCTTGTTTTGGCCTGGAGTCATAGGGTTTTAGAGTCTTAGGATTTTAGAGTCATAGGGGTTGGATGGTGTTTCAAACCATCTCCTCTTCCACTCCAGACAGCTGGACAGAATTCCCACAGTCTCCCAGCTAGGTCATGGTGAAAGTGAGGCTAAATAGAATGCAGAGCTTCTGATTTCTGCTTGATGAGAAGTAAAGGTCTTTTGTTGTTGTTGTTTGTTTGTTTGAGGCAAGGCTGGTACCATGTTTGGCTTTTGAGAGTTTGGCCAAGAACAAAAAAGTTAGGTTTGCACATCTCAAGACAGGAAGACATTTGTTTTACCCTCATCGATGGTCCATTTGCAAGAAAAATAAATAGTACTTTTGCAGCGAGGGAGTAAGTAAAGGATCTGTGTTGTTTAAGCCCCACAGTGTGGATTTCAAGCAGGATGTAAATTCAGATTGTTTAAAAATGTTTCCTCAATTAGGATTCACATGGGAAAAAGCATGCAGGAGGGGCCGGGGTAAATTCCAAGCCAGAGCTTAGCGATAGCTATCAGTAGCATCTCAGAAAAACTGAAAAATGGTTAACACCTTGTGTGTGTTTTCAGTATGTAGGGAAGTAGGTTTCTGTGTGTTAGGCAGGGTGGGGAACCAGTGGACACCCTGCTAAGTCACTGCAGTCGTGTCCGACTCTGTGCAACCCATAGATGGCAGCCCACCAGGCTCCGCTGTCCCTGGGATTCTCCAGGCAAGAGCACTGGAGTGGGTTGCCATTTCCTTCTCCAATAGTGGACACCCTAGCATGCAGTATATAAGCTCAAAATAAGTTATCAGGATGGTGGTTTCTAGACAGTTCTTTTCCATCGCTGCTGAGATGTCTCTGTCTCTGCTTTAACCAATTCTCAATGTTTTGTTTTGTTTTGTTTTCTGGCTATGCCTCACAGTATGTGGAATCTTAGTTCCCCGGCCAGGGTTTGAACCCATGCCTCTTGGCCGTGGAAACTCAGAGTCTTAACCACTGGACTGCCAGAGAATTCCATCTATCTCTCTTTTAGAACCTGTGTGTGTGTGTGTGTGTGTGTGTGTGTGCGCGCGCGCGCACGCCCGCGCTCAGTCGCTTCAGTTGGATCTGACTCTTCAAGACGCTATGGACTATAGCCCTCCAGGCTCCTCCATCCATGGGATCCTCCAGGCAAGAATACTGCAGTGCGTTGCCATGCCTTCCTCCAGGGGATCTTTCTGACCCAAGTCTCTTTTGTCTTCCGCCTTGCAAGTGGGTTCTTTACCACTATCACCACCTGGAAAGTCCCTCTTTCAGAATATAGGATGCAAAGACCATCCACTGGAGTCTATGAACTGCCTTCCATCCATCCCTGTCTCTGGAGATGCCAGGGAACCTGTCTGGGATAGTGTAGTGCCAGAAGGTAGCATTCTTTCAGACCTGAGGGACTGAATTTGTTGCAATAATGCTTCTTTCAGACCAGACTTTTTATGTACACTTATATCTATTAGTCCAACCGTGTGCACATTTTATTCCTGGTACAACTTTACTACCTCAGCAACAGCATGATTTGAAAGTAAACCACACTTCCAAGTGAAAGTAGGCACTCAGTCAGGACTGCTAACCAACTAGCCCACATTTCACTTAACTCTCCAGTCCTATCCAGGAGGCATAAATCATGTGCCTGTTAGAGAGATAAGAAAGCTGAGGAAGAGGATAAGGAGCCCGCCCCGACCCAGCGGCATTCGTCCGGGGCAGAGCCAAGACCCAGGACGGGTCTGGAGTCCACTAGCAGCCCTTGTGCTGCCATCTTGGATTCTCTTTGATTCTCGGATTCATTCTCTCTGACCTTTGACCTGGGGGTCAGCATGGGATCCTTGTGGGCCACTCTCCTTAGTGGGTTTAATATGAAATTGCTAATTTCTTTCTTACCAATGCTCATTGTTTAAAATTTATTTTTATAATTGAAGTTTAGTTGATATAAAATGTCATATGTTATAGATGTACAATATAGTGATTCATAATGTTTAAACATTATACGCCATTTACAGTTATCACAAAATATTGGCTCTGTTCCCAAGCTGTACAAAGCATCCCTATGTTATACCTAATAGTTTGTACCTCTTTATCCCCTACCCTTGTCTTGCCCGTCCCCTCTTCCCTCTCCCCACTGACAACCACTTGTTTGTTCTCTGTGTCATTGAGACTGCTTCTCTTTTGTTATACTCACTAGTTGTATTTTTTTACTTATTTTTTTAGTTTTTTAAAAAAGTTCTCGATGTGGATCATTTTTAAAGTCTTTACTGAATTTGTTGCAATAACGCTTCTGTTTTATGTTTTGGTTTTTTGGCCCCAAGGCACGTGGGTCTTAGCTTCCAACCAGGGATCAAACCTGCACCCGTTGCATTGGGAGGTGAAGTCTTAACCGCTGGACAGCCGGGGAAATCCCTAGTTGTACTTTTTTAGAGTCTCAGTTACTTTTAAGAGACTTTTCCCCATCTCAGAGTTTGTTCTTTATTTCACCAAGCCCTCACTGTCTCACCTGCTTGGGGGCTTCTGGGATCGGCCACACTAAAGTTTTCATGCCTGGGATGGGGGCTCTGCCTCTGACAGCAACACTTCCCCCCTCACGGGCTTTTCCTGTTCTTCCTGGCTGATTGTGTTCAGTTTCTGCCTTTGTTCATCCCTTCTTTTTATCCTCACATAGTGTCCCTGACAGATGCAAACACCACAGAATGGTGGAGATGGAAAGTGTTTTTTAAATGTTTCTTCCCTTCCCTTTATTTTTGGTGATTGAGAATACACGGAGATACAAAACTCACTCAGAAAAATTGTCTCGCGGCAAAGCAATGGTTTTTCCAGTAGTCATGTTCAGATGTGAGAGCTGGATCATAAAGAAGGCTGAGTGTCAAAGACCTGATACTTTCAAACTATAGTGCTGGAAAAGACTGTTCAAGGGAACAGTCAGTCTCTTGAACAGCAAGTCTTGAGAGTCCCTTGAACAGCAAGGAGATCAAACCAGTCAATCCTAAAAGAAATCAACCCTGAATATTCATTGGAAGGACTGATGCTGAAGCTGAAGCTCCAATACTTTAGCCACCTGATGCGGAGACCTGACTCACTGGAAAAGATCCTGATGCTGGGAAAGATTGAGGGCAGGAGGAGAAGGGGAGACAGAGGATGAAATGGTTGGACATGAATTTGAGCAAATTTTGGGAGATGGTGAAGGGCAGGGAAGAGAGGGGTGCTGCAGTCCACGGGGTCACAAAGAGTTGGACACGACTGAGCAACTGAACAAGAAATACTGCTTTGGGTGCTGGCTGGAGCAGAGTAGGAGACACTTGAGAGAGAAATGAGCACAAGGACGGAAGATAAGGAGTGCTGGGAACCTGATAAGAACTGAGCAGACACAGGCGAGGCCTGTCCTGAGGGTCAGTAACCCAGCCAGCACAGCACAGAGCCAGCTTGGAAGGGAGTCAAGAGGGCAAGGGATTCGTCTCACTTCTGCCACAGAGAAAAGGCAGACGTGTGGAAGGAAAGAAATGCTCAGGGAAGAGAATGTCGGTTATTCACTTACTTAGCGAACATTTGCTGGGCCTTCGCTGGAGACCAGGCCCTGGCTGAGCGCCCCATGAGGAAGGCTTGTCCTCACCTTGAGGAGCTGAGGCCGGCAGTTGAGAGGGACATGCAACATTCCTCAGAGAGCATGGTGGGGGCTGTGGGAGACGAATGTACAAAGGGGGTCACTGGATGACGTGTCTTTGATCCAAGTCTTGAAGACCAAGTTGGTGTCCATCTGGTGCCTGGAGAAGGTGAAAGAATTCCAGGTAGAGAACCTCACATAAACCAGCAGAGCACTATCTGATTAACCCAAAACGTTTGGTGCAGCAACCTTGGCAGGAATCGAAAACTGAGGCCAGGAAGGCATCTGGGGATCCGTGGACAGGAGGTCAGGCTTGGTCTCTGGGCAGCCAGGATGAGCTGCAGACATCGTGTGATGTGGCAGCAGTGGGAGGTGAATAGCCAGGTGGAGACCCAGGCTAGAGGCAGGACCCAGGCCGGGACACGAGCCCCAGCCGTCCACAGTGGCCCTCGGCACCTCAGCCGGAGCTGGCGCCCGGCAGGCTGGCTGTTCCCCCGACGAAAGGTCCACTTTGGGCTCAGGCTTCCCTGCTGAGCTACTTCCCTTAGAGAAAATCCCGTTTTTCAGAATCCCCGATTTCCTGAGAAGGAGAGGGGACAGGCGGGCTGCAGAGCAGCAATCCTGAGATCTGAGTGCCCTTCTGACCCAGCCATGTGGCCTTGAGGTCACCCTCTGAACCTCTCCAACCGCAATTTCCTCTTTTCTCCTCTGCTCTGTGCACGATCTGGCCCTGTCGGCATTCCGCTTTGCCAAGAGCCTGTATTAAGCTTTCCGAAAACAAATCCAGTGACTTTTCCTGAAAGCTTCCAGCGACCCCTTCCAGGAGACCTTCAGATTGCTCGATGCAGAAAGCCGCTCAGTTTCGATGAATCCGAGCCGCCCTTGGTTTGATGTCTTTGAATAGATCCAAGAAGCCTAGGAAATGCACGAAGCTGGGCTCCTTTAAGAAGCCAGGGGGGTGAAGTGGGGGAGTGTGGTGGGAATAGGGAGGCTGCCTGAGAGCCTCTGATGTTCCCAGCCAAGAAAACAGAGGGAAGAGCTGAAGCTTGGGCCCTGGGGCAACGCAGCCCCCTTGGAGAATCTGAGATCTCACAGAGAATCAGAGGATGCTGGGAGATCACTAACAGGCCCACTAGGATTTGTGTTCTGGGCTTCCCAGGTGGCGCAGTGGTAAGGAATCCATTTGCCAGTGGAGGAGATACCTGGGTCACGAAGATCCCCTGCAGAAGGAAATGACAACTCACTCCAGGGTTCTTGCCTGGAGAATGCCATGGACAGAGGAGCCTGTCAGCTATGGTCCATGGGGTCGCACAACAGTTGGAGATGATGTAGCCGCTGAGCACACAGCATCTGTGTTTCTTGCATGAACCATATTCAGCTGACACCCATCCTCCTGGGGGCCTGGAGGACCACAGCACCCCCCTCTCCGTGGCAAACAGCTGGTGGTTTCTGGGATCTGCCCTGAAGAAAACTTTTAGTAATACAAACCTCAGACCGAAGGTAAGTGAGACATTTTCTACAAAAACAGTGCCTTGGAACCACTGAAGAATTGAAGTTTTAGTCTTTGATGTGGGTTTTGTTTGAAGAAAGCTTTAAGTGAGACATACATTAAAACCAGGAATGGTTAACGTGTTTATTGAGAAAGCAACTCAACCAACTCAGGAATTGTTTGTAATCCCCGTGACCCTGTACTCAGTCATCTTAGGTTGGGTGGTAAAGATGCTGGAGGCAATAGCTTAAGCCAGGGAGGTCCCACCACTGTGTCTTTTTGATGTAACTGGATCAGAGTTAGCTGCCACTGCATTCCTTTCACGGCTGCACTTCCCCTCGTGTCCTTTGACCATGGAAAACTGCCTCAGGGATGTACTTGGAACCAATTGTTCAGATGGGCTTATTTCCCCTGGTGCTGAATTTCAGCCGCTCTTCCAAAGAGTGCTGCTGTGGAATTCTGAGGGAACAAAGAGGTAGGCAGAACCTGTGGACACATCCCAGGAGGTCCTGTGGATGCTGTGGTCGGGGAAGGATGGCTGGTTGATTCACTGACTTAGAGGCTGGGCGAGTCCCTTGCCCCGGTGCCTCTGTTCCCACCAGGATCCTGGGGGCTTATATGGTGAAGCGAAGGGAAGCGAAGCGAAGTCACTCAGTTGTGTCCGACTCTTTGCGACCCCATGAATCGCAGCATGCCAGGCCTCCCTGTCCATCACCAACTCCCGGAGTTCACTCAAACTCACGTCCATCGAGTCAGTGATGCCATCCAGCCATCTCATCCTCCGTCATCCCCTTTTCTTCCTGCCCCCAATCCCTCCCAGCATCAGAGTCTTTTCCAATGAGTCAACTTCGCATGAGGTGGCCAAAGTACTGGAGTTTCAGCTTTAGCATCATTCCTTCCAAAGAAATCCCAGGGCTGATCTCCTTCAGAATGGACTGGTTGGATCTCCTTGCAGTCCAAGAGACTCGCAAGAGTCTTCTCCAACACCACAGTTCAAAAGCATCAATTCTTCGGCACTCAGCTTTCTTCACAGTCCAACTCTCACATCCATACATGACCACTGGAAAAACCGTAGCCTTGACTAGACGGACCTTTCTTGGCAAAGTACTGTCTCTGCTTTTGAATATGCTATCTAGGTTGGTCATAACTTTCCTTCCAAGGAGTAAGCGTCTTTTAATTTCATGGCTGCAGTCACCATCTGCAGTGATTTTGGAGCCCCCCAAAATAAAGTCTGACACTGTTTCCACTGTTTCCCCATCTATTTCCCATGAAGTGATGGGACTGGATGCCATGATCTTCGTTTTCTGAATGTTGAGCTTTAAGCCAACTTTTTCACTCTCCTCTTTCACTTTCCTCAAGAGGCTTTTTATTTCCTCTTCACTTTCTGCCATAAGGGTGGTGTCATCTGCATATCTGAGGTTATTGATATTTCTCCCGGCAGTCTTGACTCCAGCTTGTGCTTCTTCCAGCCCAGCGTTTCTCATATGTTAGAAGAACTCTTTACAGTGTATGTCATTGTCCCATTTAACAGATAGGGAAACTGTTCTGAGAGGTTAAATTACTTGCCTAAGGTAGAGCTAGAAAGTGGTGGACCCAGTGTACAGGCAGGATTCAAGGATTTAGAGGGACTTCCCTGGTGGTCTAGTGGTTAAGACTCCATGCTCCCAATGCAGGGAGCATGAGTTTGATCCCTGGTCAAAGAACTAAGATTCTACATGGTGCAGCAAAAACCAAACAAAAACAAAACAAAAAAGAAAAAAGAGAGCAAGAGAGAAATGAAGACTTTTGGGACTTTCTAGGTGGCCTAGTGGTTAAGAGCGTGAGCTTCCAATGCAGTGGGTTTGTTCCCTGATTGCGGAACTGAGATCCCACTTGCTGCACACCCAAAAATAAAAGAAAACTAAAAACAAAGAGCAAGGATTTAGAATACACAGATGGGGAAGCAAGCATTCCAGCCAAGCGTCTCAGACCTTGAACTTGAAAGAGAGCAGAATGGAGAGAGGAAACAGGGAAGGGTGGGGACAGTATGAACGAAGCCAGAGGGTGTGGAAGAGCCTTTTTAGGAAAGGCCAACAGTCTTTTTTCTTTGTTTTTTTTTAATTAGACTATTTATTTTGTATTTGGGTATAGCCAATTAACAGACAGTGTTGTGATGGTTTCTGATGAATAGCACAAGGATTCGGCTGATACATACACATGTATCATGTATACGTATACATGTATCTGTTCTCCCCCCAAGAGCTTCCCTGGTGGCTCAGAGGTAAAGAATCTGCCTGAAGTGCAGGAGCTGCAGGAGACCTGGGTTCAATCCCTGAGTCAGGAAGGTCCCCTGGAAAAGGGAATGGCAACCCACTCCAGTATTCTTGCCTGGAGAATCCCATGGATGGAGGAGCCTGGCTACAGTCCATGGGGTCACAGAGTCAGACTTGATGGAAACGACTTAGCATGCGCGCATTCTCCGTCAGACTCCTCTCCCATCCAGGCTGGAACGGCCAATAGCATTGGTCATGAACCCTGCAGGTAAGGCAATGGTCCCTGAAGGCTTTAGAGGAATGCCGTGTGAACATCAGCGCCTCCTCACAGTTACCTATGTAACAGAGTGGGGTTTTGGGATCATGGCCTTTCTCCTGGCTCTACAGCTTTTCTTGCTAGTTCTAAAGGCCTGTTGACCCTCTCTGACCCCTCACTGCCCTTTGAGAAGCCCAGGAACAAATGCAAAGCAAAGGACTCAGCTCTCTGCCCGAGCCGCCCAGTAAATTCCTACAAATCCAGCTCCCAGCAGAGCTTCTGTTAGAAACATCCTCCCTCAGTGATGGGAGTGAACCCTTGCTTCAGGACTGGGCAGGGAAAGCGCTTCATTTATTATTTGATCAGACACAAAGGTTTTTATTGAACACCTGCTAGGAGCCAGGCAGCCATGACGAGCATTGTTGTTGTTCTTGTTCAGGCACGCAGCCGAATCTGAGTCTTTGCGACCCCATGGACTGTAGCCCGCCAGCCTCCCCTGTCCATGGGATTTCCCAGACAAGAATACTGGAGTGGGTTGCTCTTTCCTTCTTCGGGGGATCTTCTCGACCCAGGGATTGAACCTGCATCTCCTGCATTGTAGGTGGATTCTTTGACTGCTGAGCCACTGCTGAAGCCCCACAGGGCATTAGAGAAACAAAATCAGCCAAGACAAACTCCTGGTTTCTAAAGATACGCAGTAGAGTTGAGGGGGCCAATGGGTGAGCCAACAGTTAAGAAAAAATAATCCAGCATAAAAAGGACAGTGATAATTGGGAGATACTTCTGCCATTCTTTCTGCCCAATAATAAACCTCCCCCCTCAATCAAAGACACAGTACAGTGACCTGTGGGACTGCTGGACTGGAGACCACGTGTGGCCACTTTATCACGTGACCTTGGGGAAGTCACTTTCCTTCTGAGTCTCAGTTTCCTCATCTGTATAATGGGTATCATACCCACCACCCCGGAGGAGGACTGCAAAGATCAAATGAGACCTAAGAAAAATGCTTTGAGGAGGCATAAAGCACCATATTTAGAGTCAGTTAGGGTTCAATTCCTGGGTCAGGAAGATCCCCTGACCTTCCTGGGCACGGCATGGGCCTGGCAACTCACTCCAGTATTCTTGCCTGGAGAATCCCCATGGACAGAGGAGCCTGGCCAGCTACGGTCTATAGGGTCGCAGAGTTGGACACGACTGAAGCAACTTAGCACGCACACCCACACCATTAGGAAATAGCATTTTATAAAGTGCACCCACAGGCAAAACCACAGTTTAAAAGCAATGCCCTCCAGCAGAGCCTGGCTGGAAATTCCTTAGGCTTGTGGAATGGCTCCTGTCCTTCGCATACGGACCACATTTACCGTGGATGTCAGGGGAAAGAGCAGTGCCCTGTCTGGGCAGCACAGAGCCCTCGTGCTGCAGGCCAGCTGGGGGGCACGGAGAGTTCTTTCTTCGCAGGAGAAGAAAAGTTCAGCCTCCTTAAAGGGCAGCCGGTCTAGATTATCCCTGGGGCTCTGCTCTGCAGCTGCAGAGCATCAGAGCCTATTTTCCCAGCCCCACGTGTTTATTTCTGTTCCCCACAACCTCCTGTCTTTTGACTTGTTTTGCTTTGGCAGGGTCTGGAAGGCAAGATAAACACACCTAAAGGAGCTGTGAGATTTCAGGATTATGCCGGGTTTCCCCTCCTCTTGTCTCTTGAGAAGCAAAGTTCCCTGGACTTTTGGGCCCTTCTGATGCATATCCCAGCAGGGTCTGAGGTACTTAGAGATTGGTTCTGTTCCGGGAGCCCCTCATCCATTCATTCATCCAGTCGCTCACTCACTTAGTACCATTTGTTGATGGCAGCATGTCAGGTTTCTGCCTGCAAGTGAGGCTACGGGTGGGAACCACAAGAATGTTGAATGCCTGTCTTCTCCAGAGCTGACTGTGGTGGGGGCATGGGAGCTGGCTGAGGGAACGGTGCTAGGCGATTTCTCATGTGTGGGGGCCATGGGTCAGGGAGGTCCTCCTGGAGGAGGTGGCATTGATGTGCCTTACAGCAGGGGTCCCAGCCTCCAGGATGTAATGCCTGATGACCTGAGGTGGAGCCGATGTAATAATAATGGAAATAAAGCACACAATAAATGTCATGCACTTGAATCATCCTGAGACCATCCCCTCCCTCCTCCCAGTCTGTGGAAAAATTGTCATCCATGAAATGGGTCCCTGGTGCAAGCGCATGGCCACCCTCTCCAGTATTCTTGCCTGGAGAATCCCCATGGACAGAAGAGCCTGGTGGGCTATAATCCACTGGGTCGCAAAGAGTCAGACACGACTGAAGCGACATAGCACGCACGCCTGCACCATTAGGAAAGAGCATTTTATAAGGCGCACCCACAGACCAGCCTACAGTTTAGAAGTGATGCCCTGCAGCAGAGCCTGGCTGGAAAAAGGTTAGGGACCACTGCACAAGACCCAGCTACTGTGAAGTTGCATAGCCCAGGCTTGACCCTAGATCTGTCCCCTACAGCAGTGCTTTTAACCCTGGCTGGACATTTACAACACCTGCCATCTGTTCAGAAATTTCCCTTCCCCACTTTCCCACTGGTTGATCTTTTTAAAAAAAAAACTTTTTATTTTATACGGAGGTATAGCTGATAAGCAATGTTATGATAGTTTCAGGTGGACAGCAAAGGGACTCAGCCAACCATATACATGTATCCATTCTCCCCCAAGCTCCCCTCGCATCCAGGCTGCCACATGACATTGAGCAGAGTTCCCTGTGCTAGACAGCAGGTCCTTGTTGGTTATCCATTTTAAATAGAGCACCTCCTGGTTGATTTTGAAGCACTCAGGTGATTCTTAGAGACATCCTATGGCCAGGAACTGCTGATGTCCCAGGCTCTTTCTCTTACTCCTAAAGACACGCTTTCCTGCAGCTCCAGAGGACTGCTGGGAGACAGATGAAAGGCACTTTTCATGTGGAGAGGGAAATACTTGTCTTCAGTGTTCAGCCGGCTCTGTGGTTTGAAAATGAAGGGCCTTTGCTCTCCTCCCCGGCTCCACTTCGGAGCAGCTATGTGACCCTAGGCAAGTTATTTGACTCTTCTGGGCCCATTTCTCCTCTCTTCAGGGAAGGTCATAATGACTAACTCATGGAGCCATCGAGCAGAGTAAATGAGCAAAGCCGTGGTTAAAGCACTCTGCCCCGGGCCTGACGTGCCGCCCCATGCAGACACTAGGTGTCCATGAGTTCCCTTCGTCATCCATCCTTGACTTGAAATCTCTCCCTGGCAGAATCCGCCTTTGTTGTCGCTGAGTTTGGGATGGTTCTAAGCCAGGTGCAGACAAGCCCCATAGGCAGTGGGTAGTTCTAAAGGGTACCCTAGCTCTCAAAACCAGTTACAAGATGGTAGCTACTGGTTGTTAAACTGTCCTCTCCCAGGCCCACAGAGAGGCGGAATAATGCAGCCACTCCCTCGGCTGTGCTCCCACCAGACGCTAGAGAAAGATAGTCGGCATCTTGCCCCCTCAATTATAACCCTGAAACCCAAAGTAAATAGAGTAAAGTAAGGTAGGGAATAATTGGATGAAAAAAACCCTGGAGCCATCCAGAGATGCCAGCGCCCCGTGAGTGAAACCAGATGCAGGTTTTAAAATCCTGGAATGGATTCCCCAGAGATACTGTCAAGTTCCCTTCCATTCCCAGAGGCAGAATGAGCAGCTGTCAGGCCTGATACAGAGTGGAGAGGAATGCTGTATATGCAGCGGGGGAGAGGGGCGGGTTCAAGGCCAACATTGACATTCAATGCCAAGGCCAGGGCACCTGGGGTAGACCCAGCCTGCTTTGTCTAGGACCTTGCTTCTCCTACCTATTTGTCTACAAGGCAAAGAGAGCAAGGATTTGTTTTGAAAACAGAATCCCTACATACTAGATTTGTGCTGGGAGCCCCCGAGTGGCCTCAGCCCTGGCTCACATTCCTAGACCGTTCCGGAGCAGTCTTGCCTAACGAATCACATCCAGCTTGCATTAGTGAGTAGAAACTTGCTGACAGCAGGAGCCAGTCTTCTGCCGACGCCCCTGTCCCCCTCCCCTCCCAGGCTAAGAAGCCAGGAACTGAGCCCTGGGGAGAGCAGAGGAAGTTAGGATGAGATTAATCCAATTGGAGGGCTGAGCCTGCCCCCCCTCCCCCCACCATTTTCCCCACTCCCCAAGCTGCAGGCTTGCTTTGCAACAAGAGTCTCAAGAGTATATCTTGGGGACTTCCCCGGCAGCACAGTGGTTAAGACTCCATGCTCTCAATGCAGGGGGCACAGGTTCGATTTCTGGTTAGGGACTAAGATTTTCCATGCTTCACTGCATGGCCTTTTTTTTTTTTTTTTAAAAAGGGATACATCCCTGATGGGGCCACTGGTACCCAAGCGATCTTCATAAGTCGTGAAGATGCCTCAGGTTGCTGGGCAAAGTGCAGGCTGGTGGGTGGGGCTCACAGTGATGGGTGTCCATGACGAGCCAAGTCCTTGACATGCGTACTTGCTCCCAACCATCACCATTTTCCCCATTGTAAGGAGAGGTAAGTAGAGAGCAGTCCCATCGCGTCTTTAGTGGAGCCAGAATTGAAACCCTGTTTCTAAGTCCAGAATCAGCCTCATGCCACTCTCCCCTGCTGCCTCCCCACAGGGATCACCATGCTTCCCTCCATCTGAGTTCCCCACCCGACTCAACACCCAAGAGGCGAGTAGCTAACCAGCCCTTCGATGGGTGCATGGGATCACAGGTGCTGTCTATGGGCATTTTTGGTAACAAGGACCAGAGACTCACTGGGTCACTTCAAGTAATGTGGGTATATGGTAAGGACACCCAGGAAGACTTCAGAAGACTAGGGTTTGTAAGACTGTAGGCTTGCAGAGCTTGGAACAAGGTCTTTAGAATCCAAGACAGTTCTGGTGGCCTCAGGACCGGGGTTCATGTCTTCACTCTAGCGTCTCATGTCCAACATGGCTTATTCATTCCACCTTCCTTGCTTCTTTATGCTTCTGCTCAGCTCTCTATTACCCCTTCTAGGTTTCGGCATTATTTGTGGTGGTTTGTTGTTGTTGGTCAGTTGCTAAATCTTGTCTGACTCTTTTTGACCCCTGGACTGCAGTGTGCCAGGCTCCCCTGTCCTTCACTGTCTCCTGGAGTTTGCTCAAATTCAGGTCATTGAGTCAGTGATGCCGTTCAACCATCTCATCCTCTGCCACCCACTTCTCCTCCTGACCTCAGTCTTTCCCACCATCTGGTTCTTTTCCAATGAGTTGGCTCTTTGCATCAGGTGGCCAAAGTATTGGAGCTTCAGCTTCAGCACCAGTCCTTCCAATGAATATTTAGAGTTGATTTCCTTTAGGATTGACCGATTTGATCTCCTTGTGATGGTTAGAAAAGCCCAAAGACACTGTGGCGATTACCTAGAAGAAGCTGCATGTGTCAAACAGTGGTGACATCTGTAACCCACAACAAGTGTGAAGAAGTTGTTGCTAGAGGTATCGCCAGAAAATGCAAAGGCTTCTTCATCCATATATCATATTTTCTTCTTCATAGTCTGACCTCATCTGTGCCTGAGGGGCCACCCTGTTTAACTGAGGGGCTAAGAGCATACCTGAGGTCTTGCTTCAGGAGGGTGGATGAGAGCCTCATTGTCAATCCCAGGAGTGGCCTGGGTAGTGGGCAGGGTCAGCAGAGCAGGTCAGAGAATGAGGAGGTGGGTTCCATGGTCTGGTCCTGCAGCTAGGCAGAAAGCTCCCAGCAGGGCTTAGAACGATTGAAGCGCTGGAAAACTTGCTGGTGAAATGATTGAACCCTTTGATCTGGGAGAGAGCAAGGAGCCTACCCAGCCAGAAAGGGCCAGTCTCCTGCTCTGGGTTTTCTATATCAGCTTCCTCTCCTGTGGTTACTCAGCCAGACAAAAAGTGATGCTGCTGTTTGAGGCTGTGATGGAAGGGACTCTTCTCTGTCTGCTGCCTTGTATAAAAAGGCAGATCTGGGACTTTTCTGGTGATGTAGTGGATAGGAATCTACCTGCGAATGCAGGGGGCACAGGTTTGATCCCTGGTCCGGGAAGATTCCACATACTGAGGAGCAACTAAGCCCATGCACCAGAGCTACTGAAGTCTGTGCACCTAAAGCCTGCACTCTGCAACAAGAGAAGCCGCTGCAATGAGAGACCTGGACACCACAGTGAAGAGCAGTCCCCACTCACCACAGTTAGAGAAAGTCTATGCAGAGCAACAAAGACTCAGAAAAAAGAAGCAGAGGAGAATCTGTGACCCCAAATCTGGAGCTGTAGGGGAAACAGAGCAGTGGAGTGTCCCTGCTATGAGTGGTAACCAGGAAAAACTCTGCCCAGGACTTAGTGGCCAAGGGCTTGGGACAGGCTGTCAAGTTAGCAACTCTCCATTCATCCTCCAGGTGTTCAGTGAGGAGCGGTGCTCGGTATTTCTCTTGAGCTCGGGTCTCCCAGAGCAGAGGTGGAGTGTGGGCGGAACTCTTCCTGTAGATAGCAGGGTGGGGAACCCAGTGGTGGTCCCTACTCTCCACCTGCAAACCGTGGGCACATGTCCAGGTAGATTCCAGTCTGCAGAGTAGACTGAACAAGAGAACGGATGTCATATCCTCTTCACTCAGGGGGTTCCCTTGGTGAATCAAACCCAGATATCCACATGGGAACTGCTTGGGCACAGTGGGTTCTTCAGGGTTGTGTGCCAACATTTTGCTCAGGAAGGACTTCCTGGGGCTTCACTGTGGTGGAAAGTGAAGAAGGAAGTGGAGACCTGTTGGTCAAGGGCAGCTGTTAAGGGAAGTAACATGAAGTTGTGAAAGCGTGAGGACCTTTGTCCCCACCTGAGCCATCCCCTCTGTCTACTGGGTTAGGAGTGTCTGAGTTTTATTTTTTTAAGATTTTCTTTTTATGAGGACCATTTTTAATGTCTTTAGTGAACTTGTTACAATACTGCTTCTGTTTTATGTTTTGGTTTTTTGGCCCTGAGCCATGTGGGATCTTCGCTCCCCAACCAGGGATCAAACCCAAACCCCCTACCTTGAAAGGCCAAGTCTTAACCACTGGACAGCCAGGGAAGTCCCAGTGCCTGGGTTCTGAAAAATCCGAACCACTGCCTTCCACCTCCCTCTACTGTCCTGTACAGAGAGAGGCATCTCCTTGACCCCAAACAGCCAGGCACACTCCATGGGGACCACTCTGGGTGGATGTCTAAGGAATTAGCTCGCTGGACTTACAGGAAGTATAACGGGGCATGTGGGGTGGGGGGCATTGGGCACAGGCTGACGCAGCCTCCTGGACACCGCCTCTCATTCTTGGGGCTGACACAGCTGTGGGGTGAACGCATTTCCCAGTGGTGGTGGTTTGCTTGGTGGGAAAGCGTTGCTCTAGGGCAGAAACTGCTGGGAAAAGGCAGAGTTTACACCCTCTGCCCACAGAAACCCAAACCTCTTAGCAAGTCGTGACGTTCGTCTCAGGCTGGAGAGGAAGTCAGCGTTGGTTTCATTGGGGGGTTCCCCAGGCGGATTCCCGAAGGTGGCATGACAGCTCGGCCTGGGTACGGCCTGCCTCTGGCCGCCCCTGTAGCTCTTAGGGCAAAGCAGGCCAGGCTTACTGTTCGTGGGACTGC